>NC_068946.1:1202567-1503209 GCF_026419915.1 Harpia harpyja
GCTGTCCTATATTCCAAAACCTTTAAACACCAGACAGGCAATTTGTCTTCCTTTATGGTGGCTGAGAGTCGAAAGGACCCTGGCCAGATTAAATAATCCAGCAATAGCAATTTGAGGTCATTTTCATCACATTACTGATTTTCCTGCCTACAGTAAAAAAAGCGAGCCGAGGAGCTGGGCTTGGACTGGCTCCACATTGGCATCGCTTTTCTGCAGAGAAGCGGTCTTCGATGAACATTGCAACAACGTGGAAGCGATCGGTGAAGAGGCAGCCGTGATCCTGGACGCACACGGCATCTGCTGGGGCCCGGGGGAGCCGCGGTCTGACTCCTGCCTGGCAGACGTCACACGCTGCTTTGCGATGGGGATTTGGCCTCTGTGGACTATTTATCTACTCTGCCAAGGAGACAACGGATGGAGAACTGTTTGAAACTCTGCTTCCCCCCCCCCCCCCAATGAAGTAAATCGAGTTGGAGCTTTATGAATCTGCTTGAATGTTTCAGTGCAAAAATGCAGCTCAATATTTTCAGTGATTTTGGTAAGATCTGTGGATGTGCTGCCATGTGATTATGCATACAGCACACTGCCTTACTCCTCGTTACAAACGCGACTCGTACACTGCAAGCAGCGGGGGGAAAGGAGGGGAGGAGCTGAAAGTCTGAGCATTCCTTAGAAACAGAAAGCAAATTTGAGGTAACCTGAAAAACATCATTTGACATAAGCACTTTCCAGGAATATTTTACGGCTTCAGTTTCATTGGTAAGAATACTTGCAGAAAGCAAATTCTCAGCTCGAATGCTCATGCATTTGGTGCTTGCAAATGTTGCATTCTAGATTCAGTTGAAAAATACACAACTTGCTCGGTGAGATAACTCCCACCAAGAAGCGGAAGAGCCACGTGCGGCTTGTGGGATTCCCCAACGCAGCTGGCTTCGCCAGACCAATAAAGCCCCTGAAATTCACTGCTGGGGGTAGTCTCGGTACTATTGGGTTTGTTTACCAAAGGGATATTTCTGTAGCTCTCCAGAATAGCATTCACACGCAGCAATGGGTAGCACGTAGGTAGATGTTTACCCGGGGAAGGAAGAGGAACTCTTCTGAGTGATACTGACTCAGCGCACACTTTGCAAATTGCAACATTTCCCGGAGAAATTCAGAAATAACCGTGGATCCATCTGAGAACGTCACTGGCTTTTTGCCGGTGATTCGCAAAGACCGAGAGAAACAAAACGTACCAAATGAGTAACTACTTGCAGAGATTTAGTTGAAACCAATTATGCACGGAGGGGGTGGCCAGCGTTGCCATTTGCTGGCATTGCCCAACTCAGGAATTCAGAAAGTAAGTCAGGACGCGGGTCGTCCTCCCGCCCAGCGAGGTTTTGGGGTCCCAGCCCTTCTCCAGCTTCCCGGGCAATTCATCCTCGAGGTTTCTCTGCTTCAGCACATTGCCGAGGGAGACAGTGACAGATAAAGGAGAAGAGCTCCACATAACCTCGATTACCCAAGGATAATGAGGCCCAGTGCACCCTTAAGGTATTGGTAATATTTGTATCTATTCAGCTTTTTCAGCGCTAAAGGTAACCATTTATATCCATTAAAAGCAGACAACTGGATGGCAAGCGGAGCCCCGCGTGCACCTCAGTCCCGGCTGCCTCTTGACGGGCAGCATATATCACGCCGTACGTACTGGGAGATCCTTGTCCGCGGCTCCGCCAGTGTCGTGACACTCTAACGAGCTGCTGCGACGCACCAGCTCTGAGGCTGCCCCGCCGCCCAGCCCGTGCGCCGCGGCGTGTCTCCCCCCACAGATGCTGTGCGGTCCTGGACCTGCTCAGCACCTTTCCAGCTCCTTCGCGTGGTGGTATCCTGACCCATGCAAATCCTGGGGCGATTCTTTCCTTTGCCTTCGCTTTCCCAGCACGGTAACCCTTGACATGCTAGTTTTAATTATGAGGGAAACATCATTAAGTAGACTAGTCTTCGCAACAAAACTAACGTTTGAGGGCTGCAAGGTGCCTATTTGGTTTTGTAATTAGACGCCCTCAATATCTGTGCAGACTGGGCCACTGGCTAGGAAAAAAAATTGTATTTCCTACCAGATTCGTTTAACCGGATGAAGAAGTAACTCTTTTTAAGCCTATAAGAAATAGAAAATTACATGTCTTGGCATTAATTCCTTTTGTTAGGTGAAGATGGTGTAAGAATTAATAAACAAAGCCCAGACCAGGCACGTTGCTGCTGCGTTTCCTGAATAATTGGAGAACTTGGTGATGAAAACAGACAGCAAAGGAGCCCAGCCCAGGGCCACGTTATCAGTTTTGTTTGTTCCCAGAGGTCACCGAGTGTGTTTGATCAGCGCCTGTAGAGCCGTCCCTCGGATGCGACACGCCCCCCCTCTCAGGTAAATATTTGGCCGGTGGACGGGGTTATCTTCCCGTTTGCAAAGTCTCTTATCTGTCCTGGTGCAGGCGGGCGCAGCCTGAGCCGCTGGCGCCGATGCCCTGATTGCTATTCCTGCGGCAGTGGGAGCGCAGGCAGCGGCAGCCGCCAGCCGAGGAGCTGGTGGGATAGCAATAACAATCATACATCTCCGATATTGCTTTCCACCCATAGAATGTAATTGCTTTTGCAGAAGAAATTAAGCATCGTAATGAAACGACCGTAAAAAAGAGACTTTGCCCTCCATCACCGGATCACAAATATCGCAGACTTTGCACACAAGGGCACCCAGCCCAACGGGGCAGGAGCGGCTCTGCCGTGCTGCCTCCCCCTCCAGCTGATCTGCTTCTGATAACGCTGCAGGCTCCTGGGCGTGGACTGGCTGCGCTCGCTGATCTTCAGCTGCAGAAGTGGTTGGATGGAACCAAGCGAGAAACTCGACCCAGATTCGCAGGCCCTTTCTGCTTTCCCAAACTTCTCGGCTTTCACTTAATTTCCAGAACATTGGCTGCCTTTTGCTTGGCTTCGTTTCTGCTCTTGAAAAGCGCGTGAGGGTCTTAGCGATGCTGCGTATGGCTTTAAACCCGGCGCTAAGTCTCTCAAACCTGGAAAGGGAGGAAACATCATTTTCTAGAGAAGCCGCAGGTATCCGAACATGTCAGGGTTTGCAGTGCAGCGGGAAAGATAACTTTACTAGAATGGGTAAAAGCACAAAAGTAAGATGCCCGTTTTATCAGCTGGAGCCTTGCACTGATCCAAGCAATCCCCAGGTTTTAGCCCAGGGCTCACGCCAGAGCCTCCCCTCGGCCAGGAGCTGTGAGTGACGCAAAGCCGACCCGCGGCCGTCGCTGCCTTTGCGTCCACTTTATCGATGGTCTCAAAGAGCATCTCAGACGCGTGGAAATCTGCTCTGCAATCTTCCATTGAGTGAGTTAATCCCCTCGCAATTACCGGGGAAGGGGACGGTCAGCACCGCTGGCACTCCTGGCCAGCAGCTGGGAGAAATGGCTCGTGCCTCCACGCTCCCAGGGTGCAGCCAGGCAGGGCCAGCCGGCTTTGGGAGCGAGCGCTCTGCAAAGACCCAGATTGATTTTGTCTCCTTTCCTTCCACGGTGCACAAATTCCTGCCCGAAGCATCCTTTTATTGTTCTCCGCCTGAGTTTTCTTCCTCGATTTGTCACCCACGCTGGGATGCTGCCTGAAACCGCCGCTAACGCGTCAGCCCCCCACCTCATCAACCCCCATTAGATGAGTTTCGTTCGCGCCAGAGGTCCCCTCAAGGAAGAACCGGGAGCCCCCTCCGCTGTAGAGAATTCACTCAAGCAGTACATCGCCCATTCATAGTCTCCTTGGATGCTACAGAAGAATGTGTCCACTTAAAATAGGATTATTTCTGGGTGGCAAACCACAAAGTTAATTTGGCTCTAATCCCTTTAAATGGAACCAATTATTGGAGTGCTAATGACTCTTCTGGAGGTCTCT
Source organism: Harpia harpyja (assembly GCF_026419915.1). Taxonomy (NCBI): domain Eukaryota; kingdom Metazoa; phylum Chordata; class Aves; order Accipitriformes; family Accipitridae; genus Harpia; species Harpia harpyja. Next base: position 1,206,489 of record NC_068946.1, read on the forward strand.
CCCAGGCCGCGGCTGGCGAGGGCACTGCAAGGTTTGCCGGCAGATGAGCCCGAGCTCCTGCCCGGCGCGGCGGGACGGCACCGGGGCTGGCAGCGGGGAGGGCACCAGGACGGTATAACCACCTCCACGAGGGACCCCAGGCGGACCCCCCGCAGGCGCGGGTCCCGTTCTGCCTGCCCCGAGTCCCTTGCCGCCTGCTTTCAGCGAAAGAGCGTGAGGATAAACAGCTTTGATCGTACAATCCCCGCTTCCTATTGCTAATAATATTATCATCACGATATTAAGCCAGTTAATTCTTTCTCTCAATTTATTTGCTTTTGTTTTTTGTACTCCCATGCTGTAATTTTCAATTTAATTAGTTTCAGTGTTTCTGAGGGCAATAGGTCTTGGTTTATCTTTGCAGCTAATAGTCCTAATTGTTTACCCTTTTTTCAGCAATATCTCATTAACTTTATGGGCCATCATTTCCGTGGCATCTCTAGAATTAACACCTCGCTATTTGAACCGTATTCCTAAAATCTCCCCCCCTCTTCGCTTCTCTAAGCCTGCTTGACCTTGCCCATCCTCACGCTGCCGACCGCTCCCGTGGCTCAGCACTGCCGTGTCCCACCAAGACCCTGGGCAGCAGGTAGAGGCTGGAGCCGGGGGTCTGCAGGCAGCAGGGCAGGCAGCGGGTCCGTGCCTTCCCCTCCCGCATCCCGGGAGGGTTTGGACCAGGGATCTCCCACGGTGGATGGGAAGGGAGAAGGAGCGCGCACCAGCGAGAGCAGGGGGAAAGAAAGCAAGCGTGCTGGCATCGCCGGGTGAGGCTCCGCGGCGGCCAAGGGGAGCAGCGCGGAGGGTGACCGTCGAGCCGTGCCGGGAGGCAGGCTAGGCTGCTGCTGAGCAAGGATGAGTGCTGGACGACGAAACCGAGAGGCTTTGGGTCACTTCTTACGCCGGCGTCAGGTCGCGGCGGCAAGAGGAGCTTTGTTCCTCAAAGTGCGCTTTTGATACATCTAATCAAGCAGGCAATTTAGAAGAGAAACCAAATCAGGTCCCTCCTGAATACAAATTTCGCCAACGCTGGAAACGGGCTGTGCTCCAGGGACCTCACAGTACAGGGAAACTTCTGGCTCCCAGCTCCGGCACTGCAGGGACCCCGGCCCCGGGCAGAGCCCCCTGCATCTGTCACCTAGCAAATGCAGTCCCATTTCTCCCTTTTTTGTGTCTTTCCAGTTGGTCCTGCTCTTCTGAGACCGTTTTTCGTTGTTGTTTCTACCTTTAACAGCCCGCGGTCACTTTTCCTGCCGACGGGGTGGGCTGGCTGTTCCCCTCGGCTCCAGCGAGCGCAAAATTTCTTCCCTCCAGGAAGGGAAGAAAAAGCTGTCGGGAAACTGAAGCATCGCGTCGCTTTTGAGGCAGCTAACATGGTGCGGAGCTCCTCATCCCTCCGCTGGCTCCACCAGTGAGCTTGGATGCCTCAGCTTTGGGAGGGCAGGGCTGCTGCCGTTTGGCACGGCACCGTTTGCGCAGGTTAAGCGGAGGGCAGAGCTTGCAGATAGCTTTGCTACCCCCAACTCCTGCCTTAAGACCCCATTAATCACGCTCCTAATGAGTTTGTGTTCACAGATGAGATGTTTTTGGCTGCAGAGACGGGTGGCAGATTATATCTCCCATTGATTGTTTCATCCCGCTCGAATGATTTGTACCAGGAAACGGGTCTAAATTTTCAGCTTAAATCACACTCGGAGAGCAGGCTTGGCACGTGAAGATACTCGTTCGGTTGTAACGATTGCAATGACTTGGGGTTTTTTTGCCTCCGTGTTCCCGGTTTTACACTCGACTTCTTCAGGTCCGATCTCCCCGGCTTCAGAGGGCAGCGGAGCCCCGAGCCCCCTGTGCCCGCCTCGCTCCCGGCAGCCCCAGGCTCCCTGCTCGGCAGCGGCTGCCTGTCTGGCTGGAAAGGCAGAGCGGCACGGGCTTGCGCTGCTGCAGGAGCAATGTTGGGAAACTCCTTGGGTTACAGCCGGCCGCTCGGCCGCCGGCTCCTCGCCCGCAGCTCGCTGCCCGAGCCGGGCACTGAAACGTGCTTTCCCATTAAGCCTGCAGGAAGGGATCTGCTGGTGGTAGCTGTAAGGGCACCTGAATTATTGATCGGTACACGGGTTCCAGCAGAGGCAATGAAGACAGCGAGAGCAGTTCCCTTCCCAGCAAATGTCATCTGGCTTGCAGTAAATTAACTGGCTGAGCCCACCGAGTGCTTGCCATTCTGCACACCTCATGCTTCGCGGCTTGCTAGGATTGCTCGGGGAGGGTAAAAGCCATGTCAGGGCGAAGACGGCTTTAATTGTTCAAGGTGATCAAGGTGATTTGGATAAATGGCTTTGAGGAACAGCCGAGGGAAGGACAGCATGCTTAAAGCTCCTCAGGCTTTTACAAGATAATTTTGATGGGTTTGAGACTATCGCTGGCATGCAAAGTGCACGGGGGTAAACAAACACATGTACGTTCAACATATGGAGAAACACACATGAAATACAAATCAGCCATATGGCCAAATGTCTCTGCCAAATTTTCTTTTCTCTCTCTTTCCTTTGGCAACTTCTCATTTTCCATGGGCTGCCACAAAAAGTGCCCAGCCTCCTTCCTCCACGTCCCCAGTCACAGCATTGCTTCCCAGCTCCCTTGCTGAGGGCTAGTTTGAGCCATTTTCTCGACGCTTCTGTTTCTTAAATTTTGTTGTACTTGCCTTCTAGATCACGCAGAGGAAAAATATTCCCTAAAAACCAGAGAAGGGTGGGCAGAGTGTGCCGGCGCCGCCGGCTGGGGAAGGGGCATCGCTGCCCTGCCGCTCGCTCTGGATTTACAGCATCGTCCCTGCCTCCCTCTTGGCCCTGTGCATTGCTCTCGCCTCGAGCCTCCGCAGGCAAGGAGGGCACAAGGGCGACAGGACCCCACCTGCCCGTCAGACCCGACAAAGACGAAATCGGTGCCAGGAGGCAGCTGTGCACGAGCAGGGCCTCGTCACCGAGCTCAGAAGGATGCAGCTTGTGCTGGACCATCTTCCAAAACTGGAGATGGAGCAGCTACCCCGAGAAGCAAAGCGTGCACAGAGAGGGGGCTGCGTCACCTTCTTCGTGCTCGGGTGTTATCGTCTTGTGGCGTTGCATTTTGCCACGTGAATCACCCTCGTGGTCTCCGTTTCCACAGCAGGCTGAGTGACGCCTTGTCGAGCTACAGGTCTCACCAGAAAGGTGGGACTTTGGAAAAAAGGTGCCCGAGGGTTGGCAGGTGGGGAGGCAGATCCGATCCGGTTTGGGGAAGGTGGCGGTGCTCGGGAGGCGCGTGGCAGCGCAAGGCAGATGTGGCAGCGTGAGCCAGATGTGGCTGTGGAAGCTTCTGGAAAGGAGCCCACGGCAGGCGGTGGCGTTTCTCTAACCCCGTATTGACTTTGGCTTCCAGAATCAATTTTCTTTATTAGCTGATGAATCTCCTCAAAAGACTTTCTGTGCTGAATCTAGATAAATTATTTAAGCAGTAAATTCTTTCCACTCTAGCACTGTTACGGCGAAGTGATTTCATAGGGAAGAGCAGTAGAGAGGGGTTTAGGGACAAGGTCACTGTCAGCAGAACATCCGAACAGCAATAGGTTTGCTAATAAGGGACTGTACAGCTAAGAGCTACTGTAAAACAGAAGTGATTACTAAGAAACACGTTTTTGGCAAAACGCTGGGATTAGGGGTGAATATGAGGAGCAAGTCATAGGAGACTACAGTCTTAATTATTTATGCAAGCAAATTGCTGCAGATGAAGGGAGAGCACAGTACTGGATGTAGGCAGGAGCAGGCAGCGCACGCTGGGTAGGGCTGTTTCTTGCCCCGGATGAGCTGCACCCGTGGGAAGCGACTCTCAGGCCTCCGCAGGGATGCGCGAGCACCGGCACAGCAACGAGTTTGCAAATGTCCGCATAGCATCGGGGGTCCCGCGCATGGGAGGACAGGCTCCTCCTGGCTTTTGGGATCACGGCTGCCCACGCATGCCCCCCGGTCGCAGCAGCACTGTCCACGGGCACGATCGGTTGCTAATCGTCACCCGAAAAGCAATGTGGCAGTGAGGGCTGGAGCTGGATGAGTGCTCTGCTCCACTGCCCTGCCTCCCTGCAAGGTCTGCTGCCGGCATCTCGTTTGCTTTGTAAATTGGGCTTCACGCACTTGTCAGGGGCTGGGCAGCTTCGAGGCCCAAGCTAACCTACGAGCTGCAGAGTAAGAAATAATTCTGCCTCCGAGAATAATGCTGGCTCACGAGGTCAGAGAATTCAAACATATTTATAGCCAGCAAAAGAAAACGATTGTGTTAAACGGCGGCTGAAGTATGCGGAGACCCGGCAAGAACTGCTGGCTGCGGCCATTCATTATGTTACCAGGAGCGTAATTACGCAGCTCAGTATTCGCATCCTGAAGACTTTACTGCAATCCTTCTCAAAAGCCCACTTCGGGGATCAAAAGGCTAATGTATATTTTCTGCAGAACGAAACTGTAAATCAAAGGCTAACCTCAGGTTTAAGAGGAGTTCTCGCTGGGTGGATGCAAGGCAGTAACGGCGCTAAGCAGAGGAACAGCGGGGCCCCCCCCGCGCACGGGGACGATGCCGGGGACGGACGGCAGGGACTCGGAGTGGCTCACTGCCTGCCTCCTTGTGGAAACCGCACCAAGATGAGTTCGACCTGGTTCCAATAATCAGCTATAAATAGCAAGCTCAATTAAGGCAACCAAACAAAGGAGATGATGGGTACCTGCGCAGAAGGACCTGGGGGACGGGGCGGGCAGGGAGCCGGGGTTTCTCACCTCCCTTGTGCAAATGCCGTGTTTTTACAGCAGGTCAAGCACGGGGCGAGGATGGAGGGGACCAGGAGACCAGCACCCGAACCTTGCTGGAGGCCGCCGCAGCAGCACAGCCCCGCATTCGGGCACCCGCCGCAGAGCTGCAGCCCGGCACGCAGCCCCGGGGGGGCCGGAGGCACCGGCTGGGCTCCCTGCGCTTGCTGCGTGCAGCCTCCCAGCCCCGTCCCCCCGCACATACGTGCTTCGCTCCGGTCAGGCTTCGGACTGTGAAGCCCGTTGATGTTTTCAGACCTGAGCTTTATAGTCCCCTGGCTGAAGCGAAAACCTGTTTTCCTGTAGAATCTTCCCCTCCACTTGCTATTCAGTTTGTACCCGTGGCAGATTCATATTCAGGACCACATATGATTAGCACCTTCATATTAATTTTTCATACGTACTCCACAAACAAAACAAACACAAACAAAACATTCAGCCAAATGAGGCTGCCGGCGTTGCTGCCTCGGTGCGATGCCTGGCCCTAACCATCACCTGCTGGGAAGCAGCCCAGCTCCAGCTCCAGCCCCAGCCCCAGTTCCGAAGCCCCTCGCTCACTGCCTGCAGCGGCCGCCCCAGCCCGCGGATCGCCCGAGGTCAGAGGTTTGCCATCTGGGTAACCGGCACGGCAGCCCGGCTAATGGGGGAAAACCACGGTGCTCGTACCACTGCTGCTTTGTACTGCAGCCTTGGTGGAGTCATTAAAGCTCAATTTTTGCTCAACCCTTTCACTGGAAGTGCATGCAAGCGTTTGACCTGCAACGACAGATTTTAAATAGATGGGATAACCGCTGCTGGCTGCTTTTACACAGGCTCCCTCCCCATCAATGGGGAGAGGTATCCTCATGGAAAACCTGTGCTGAGCACACAGGAGTGCCAGTCCTTCGGTCCTGAACCACAGGGAGCCGTGGTGACGTGCGGCCACGGAGGTGGATGCTTGGCTCCTGCGGCCAGGACCCCCTCGTCCCTGCGGCGGCAGGAGCAGCCAGGCGCGGGCATGGCCCAGCAGCTCGTTAGGGAGCTCCTCAGCGCTCCCATCTACCCTCACAGCAGCAGGGGTTCAGAAGCAATGGGAATTGAAGGAATAAACTTTAAAGTATATACACCTTGCGTTGTATACACCAAACCCAATTTATTCAGAGCGAGCAGCTCAGACATGCTCGCAGCAGCCTTGAGAGTGTGTTTATCAGCCCGGCTACTTGGGAGATCATTGCCATTGATTGCCATGTCATTGTCACTTCTGGGCACAACGGGAGGCTGGAGGGAGCGAGATTACAATGTCGGCGGTAACTGGCGCACAGCGGCGAGCTGCGGTTTCCCCGGGACGGCCAGGCAGAGCCCACGATGCTCCGCTCGATGCTCGGAGCCTGCCTCGGGGCGGGGAGCAGACCCTGAATGCTTCTGAACTCCAGAGAACCGGGTATGATGGTGTGAGCCGCCAGAGCCATTCAATGGTATTGTTATTTATTTATGGATTTCTATAGTGCCACCTGCGAGGAGAACATAGGCTTTTTTAAAAAGGAGAAAAGAAGATCCTGCCTGATGGCAACAGAAACAGAGCAAACGCTCACAAAAAGAAGGCAGGCTTCTTCATGGAGAAAAGGCAGGCAAAAATGAGTGAGGGCTGGAAAAATCTCTCCCCCAAAGGAAATTAAAGAGCTCAGTCTATTGAGCTTATTAGAAGAAGCCTGAGGTACGACTCGGCCCCTTTGCACGAGGACCTGCCTGGGAGGGACAGCACTGCAGGGCTTCCAGGTACAGAGGAGCATCGCGAGAACCAACAGATGGGAATTAAAGCTAGACACACTCCAATTAAAATCGAAGGCATTTTTTTCCAATAGCACTGTGGGCAATTACTGATACCGAGAGAAATGATGGACTCTTGGTATTTCCAGCCCGAGGAGGACCCTTTCTGCTCTCCTGAGGGCACGCCATGCTCGTGCACCAGCTTGGCCCCAGCGCGGGGAGGGAGGGCTCAGCCAGGGGAGCCGGGAAGGTGCTGCTGAGAGGGGAAAAAATGACACACTAGCCAGAAAGGGACTGCTAGTGAAAAGTGCAAAGCCCTTTTATCCTTACTCCGAATCATTATTGCTAATCCTGACCTCCTGGATACAGTGGTTGATCAGCAGATCTCCCAAGTACTCTGTAAAGGAGGTCGCCCTCATTGTCCCCTTTTTTGCAGGCAAGGAGATTGAAGTCAGCTGGAATTGCCGGTGCTCAGCCCTCCGAAAATGAGGCTCTAAATAACCGAGACTGCAGGGGACGGGCGGGAGGCAGGATATAATAACCTGAGCGGGAAGATGTCCAGGGCAGCAGAACGGACACTGCAGCTCAGGAGAAACATCTCGCAATATTTCATGGTCGCGAGCAGCGTGAGCACCGCCGTTAGCACGGTCTCCTCGCCGGCAAGGCAGAGGCAGCAGGAGAGATGGGCCATGGTGCGGCCTCAGGGGCCGGGTCTCAGCCGAGCCCCCCGCTGCGCCCTCCCGGTGGGGTCCCTGCCGCCCGCTCCGGCCGGCTGAAGCCTTTGCCGGGGTTGGATCACGCACAGTAATTTTCCACTCTTGACACCGAAGCGGGCACGGCTGCCGGCTGACCCGTGCGGGCTCGTAGCTGGGTGGCAGAGCAGTGGGAAGGCAATTCCTCGCCGGCAGAGGGGCAGGAGGAGAGGCTCCTGGAAAATTAACGGAGCTGATTCTACCACTGAAATTCCTCTTGGTGAAACTCGTGCCAAAATGGCTCGGGCTTTGCAATCACTGTGGGGTTTGGCTTGTTTGCCTCTTTGCTCATCGTATTTCCAGCTGCTCTTGTGTGTATTTGCACTTTGCAGGCTTTAATTGGGATGGCTGAACAAAAGCCATCCACAGCCTACGATGCTGCAGTGCTAAGTAACAGGAGGCACAAATTAGAACAAATAAATCTGAATCAAATTCAATTCCTTGTGCAATCACGAAGATCAACACGTCAAAGTGCAGGCGCTATAAATTAAAAGCTGCCAAGAAGACAGTCGAGCATGCTTCCCAGCTGCTGTGGCTGATATTCAAAAGGCATTTATTCTTCGCAGAGCGAGCTAGAGCCCTGCAAGCTGAGCAGGGGGAACTTTCCCTCCGCCGCCAAAAAAGCTTTTTGCCACCGAAAGATTCCTTTCAGCAGATAAGAAAAACCTCCGCCACGGCGGTCTGTGCACCGTGGTGGCAGCAGGCGGGCAGGCAGGCGCCGAGCGGGCTCCGTCGCAGGCACGAGGGCGGCTCGGCAGCGGCAGCGTTGGGCTCAACATCGGCAGGTTGCGGTGGAGGAGGGTTTGTGCCTGCGGGCAGGGACGTCCAGGGCTGGCCGGCGTGGGGTGAGCGTGGGTCCGGCTCTCCTTTCCGCATGGTCGCTGGCTGCTTTTACTCCATCGTGGGTGCGAGAAATGGGTATTCTCGGGTCAGCTCAGCTACGGAGCTTCGGAGCAGGACCGAGGTGGTTGGTATCGCCCCGAGCGTTGTGTCTCCGGGGCAGCCCGCGCTCAGCATCACGCTTCTCCCGCTTGGAAGTGGGGCCTGGCGCGCAAAGCAGCCGGCAGACCAGAGAGGATGCTTACCCCTGATCCAGAAATTAAGGCTTCTCTGGTAGATTGGTGCACTTCAAAGAGCAAAAAGGTTCCGCAATATTGTAAAAAAAAAACCAAGCAAATCAGTGTATTTCAAAAGACATACGCATGGATAAACAAGCAGGACGCTTGCCGGCTTGCTCGATGTTACATTATTTTTCATGTTCCTTTAGCCGTTAACTGGCTTCTGGTTGATCAATGAAACCGTCTTTGCTACAGGGCACGAAATAAGTGGCATGGAGTAAGGGGGGGGTAAAATTTACCCACGTTAAAGATAAGCAGAACTGTCTTCTGCAGCTTAAGCAGCTACCGAGAGCTGTGCCCACCTCTGTGCTACGGGGCACTTACCTGTTTATTGATTTGGTGCCTGGCGTGTGCCGTTTGCTTTTTCACCTCCTAGCTGCCATTTGAATTTTATTGGATTCTTGTGTTTAAAATTACAAGCAGGTCCTCCGAATTGGCATTAGCTCTTTAAATATGTGCTGCATCTTCGCGTGTCATGCCAGCACGAGCCAAGCACATTAGAAGCTGCTAGATAATAGGCAATTACTGCTCTTAAACAGACGAGGCATTCACTAGCAGAACGGGCTGCATCTTAAATCATCCATAAATTCTCTAACAGCGCTTCTATTAATACCTGGTTTCTGGCACATTCCTAATTATTGTGTTCCTTATCAAACCACCTCCTTCCCTTGGCAAATCAGCCGTGCCGGGTAGAGGAGACGAAGGCAGGAGCCGGTGCAGCGCTCCGCAAGGGAAGCCCGGGCAGCCTGGGCTGGTGCTGGCAGCACCGGCACCGGCATGGCTGTGCTGTGCTGGAGGGATGCTCCCGGACCAGGGGTCCACAGTGAGTGGGCAGACAGGGCGAGGGCGGCTCTGCCTCCATCCCAGTGCCTGCAGAGCATCGTCCGCCCCCAAGGGAAGCTGTTCCAAGGCGTTGCTTGGGTGCTCCCCTTTGGCAGACTTTCCTCCGTGGGGTGCCTCAGCCCTGGCTTCCCCGCAGCGCCGTCGGACGAGCAGCACCTTTTGGTAGAGGCTGAGGCCGTACAGCAAACAAAATCTCCCGGGGTGTCCCGGCTGAGGCGGCTCACCGGCGTCGGAGGAGCTGAGCAGGCACCTCGAAGTTTGGCTTTTCTGCAGGCGCAGCGCTGGCAGCGGCCCGGCAGCCCCGCTCGGTGCGCGAGATGGGTTGTGAACGCCACTCGTCCTCCCTCTTGAACCATTACACACTCCAGAGAATGAGCGTGTACAATTCACGTCTCATTAAATTTTTTTGAAATATTATCCTTTTCTTCTTCCCTGCGTTTTCCCCCTATTAAACCGAAATTGTGCTTCCTTTGGAGAATACCAGTCATTTGTTACCATAACAACACCTTTCCTCCCGCATCGCCCAGCGCAGCCGCCGCTCCCCTCCCTGCCTTTGCCCCCACGCAACCAGCAAACCCCACCGGCACGGGCAGGAGCCCCCGGCACCGCCGCGGCTCCGCGGCTGCCGGGGTTCGAGGTGGTCCTTTGCCGGTTCGGCTCCGGGGCTGAGTTTTGGGGGATTTGAGCCGCCTCTGGCATCGTTTGCGCAAAGCCGGTGCCCCACGTGCAGCATCTCCTCGGCAGCACGCCTGCCCGCTTCTGTCGTTCGAAGGAGCAGGTCGACGCCTTCAGCTGCCAGGTCCTCACTTGCAACTGAATCCTGATCGCACGATGGTAGGATTGATGACTTCTTTCTTTTTTTTAATTGCCCTGCAAGCTGCTCCAAGAACTTCCTCCTCCTCCGGGTACCTCCTGTAAGGTTGCTAATGCTGCTGCCTGTTAGAAATTCCCCATCCCACCTCCGGACCCTTGCTGTGCCAGGATATAACCCTGCTATGTTCACGTGAAAATTAAGCACAAGAGCCAAAGATGCTAAATGGGATTCACTTACACTGATCAAAATTGCCCCAGCAGCACCAGCACCAGGACAAAAGGCAAAGCGGCACCACGAGGGCATGGAGCGCAGCTGCCGGAAAGGGGAATGCGGGACCCGGCCATGCAAACAGCCCTCCAGAGCTGCCCGCTGTTGAAGGAGTTTTGCAAAAACAAAATGAAAATTATTTACAGCACCGCGTGCTCCCTGAGGGAACAGAAATGGCCCAGGGATCCCCGAATTCTCCGCCTGCCTCAAGCGGGGCGCGAGCGCGGCAGGACCGGTCGGAATCGGCAGCACAGCCCCTAAGCCCCCTCCTCCGGGTGGCACCCACCGGCACCTCGGCTGCAGGAGGAGAGAAGCTGCCTGGCAGGGGAAGGAGAGGGCAAACGCTGCCAAATAATCCCCGTGCATGTTCATTCCTGTTCTTCCTCACCACCCAAGATTGATTTATTTATTAAATAGCCTCTTCCTCTGGCTCCTCACCCTCTTAGTATTCACTTTCGGAAAACCTTGCCACGGTTTGGCCATTGCCAAGGTGTAAACACAGAAACAGCTCACGCGCCTGAACGTTCAGCAGGCGTGCCTTTGGATTTGCAAGACTAACCAGCACCCCAGCAAATTCAGAATGAAAATGTTACGCGAAATTGAGAGGTTGGTCGATCACCTCTGCGAGCCGGGGCGCAGGGAAAGGCGATGAGCTCCGGTGATTTATGCAACCTGGCAGCGCAGCCCGGGTTTGAATATTCCTGGTGAGCGGATGGAAAACGAGCCTCCCATCTGGGAGCCGCTCTGCGGGGAGCTCCGGGAGGAGCCGCTTTGAACGCCCCGGGAAGCGGAGCCACTGGTACCCGGCAGGTGTGCCAAAGCTCCGGGCATCCCTCCGCAGGGGTCAAGATTTCATCTTTGGGGTTGTTGCAGAGTCCCTTCAAGCCCACAAGCAGCTCCTCGCACCTTGTTCCACGGGCTTAATTTTCCAACTTTGCTGTTCAATTCTTCCTCAGCTGTCCATCATAGGCCTCCGAAGATGGTAGATGCTGCTCGGTGTCCCCGGCACCCACAGTCCTGAGGCAGTGGGATACCCTGGCCACCCCACTCCCCTCCGGCAAAGGCCCTGGAAGCTCAGTCACTGTCAGCTCCCGGCCAGAAGAGGGTTTTTTCCGAAATGGAAGTTGTACACAGTGTTGGTGCCCCACCTTTGTGAATCTCCCTGACACTATTTGGCTTTATTAGGTCCATAAATGAAATTAAAATACAGTTAAAATGGCTTTCTTAAATGGTCTCGTAAAAGCTTTTGATGGAAGAAACACTTTAGTCTTCTAACTTTTTTATGACATCTATTCACACTTTTCCTTTCACTATGAACTTTTAATGACTTACAATTTTTTTACAAACCAATTCATTTGTAATCCCCCGAGACACCTTTACGCCGTGGTGTAAATCCCACAGCAAAGCCAGACCTCCGGGGCATGGCGAGGGCAGACCCATCAGCATGGCTATGCCTGCACGCCCGGGAACTGGCTCTCCGTTCTGCTTCTCCCGGGAGCGCAGCGGATGGGCCGCCTGACGCCTTGAAAAGCTCTAAATGTTGTTGTTATTATATTACCATACTATACCATGCTATAGTATACTATACCACTTTTTATTATATTGATATTAATGTTGATATTGATGATGCTGATAATAATAACAATATAAATGTTGCCCGCTGCTTCTCTTTGGCTGCGCCCAGGCAGAGCAGCCCGGAGGTGCCGGGTCCCCAGCGGGTGCCGGTGGGAAAGACAGGGTCCCAGGGCCGCAGTGCCACCCCAGCTCGCTGCTCCCATACAGGCAGGAGACGAGGTCCAGCTACTCGATGCCACAGTGCTGAAATAAAGATGATTAAGGAGATATTCCAGCCTCTTCTTTTTTCCCTCTCCTCGGTAAATGTCATGCTTCAGGGGAGTATAGCCAAGAAAAGTTCAAAGTAATAATATCAGAAATCTGCTTCTCTTTTCCTTTTGACATTTTATTGTGATATGAAATAGCAGGGGATAAAAGCTCTAATGGGGATATTTGGTTCTTTCTTTCGGTGAGCATTTTAAATGCTGGCTGCTTATGACTCACATTTATTATGATATATGCAAATCTTTAAGGGCCTCATTCACAAAGCTGAGGCAGCCACGGCCGCTCTTCCAGGGGATTTACTGTACGGGAGCCAAGCCCTGGTGGATGAGGATGACTGCTGCCCAAAGTCCCCTCTCTTCACCGGGCTGGGAGGCGTTGTGCCGCCTGCCGCGTGCTTCACCGTCCCGGCTCTTCCAGCTTCCCAGCCCCTCGTCCCGGCTGGGCGGGCTGGTCCCCGGGGATGGGGATGGGGCTGCACGCACCGCACTGGCCACCCCAGCACGGCAGCGCCCACGGAGGGGATGGATGACTTCGTGGGGGGAAAAATGTTCTTCTTCAACTTTGCTTTCTGTGGGAGTCACACAGATGCACCCTGCACCCCCTTTTTGCAATTGAGGCACAAACTGCTGCTCCGTCCACTGCTTTGATTATATTTCTGTGTTGACTTTAAACCAGGAGTTTCAAATGGATAAACAATGGCGAGTAACCGGGCTATAAAATACAATTTTAATAATATTTAGCTGGTAATGTGCATGGAGTCTTGTTGATTTGTGTAGGGGAAAAACGGATTGATTTAAAAAAAAAAAACAACCAACCCTCATTTCACATTGAATCCTACCCTAATTAGAAGCTATTATTGCTCTCCAACAAATAATCTTCTGAACTAAGTCCATTCCGCAGAGAGTGATCAAAGGGTGATTTAATTAAATTTTCATGTTTAATTTTCCTTTTTCATTTCTGACTTTTTTTTGTTTCTTTCTCTAACGGCTGCCGTCAGAGGAGGGAGAGGCGCTGGCTGGGGCATCGCGCGCAGCCGGGTCCTGCTCTGCTCTGGACAGGGCATCCTCCCGCCGGCCGCCCTGGGCGTGCGCTTGGGTATCGACATCCAGCTGGTACCCTGCGGCGTGAGCCGCTGAGAGCGCGGGTTTCCTTCTTCATGGTATCTTGGTTTTAGTTATCTGGTCCGCAGCCAGCTTAAATGTTATACTTAATTTAGAGCAATAACACTTAAATTATGAATTGTCTGCTGTAAGTATAAATTATACATTTTGGAGATGAATATTCAGGTCCTAATTCAAAGCAGCAGATGTGGTATGGAAATGTTCGCAGGCAGATATGAGTCCAAGCCATGATTTGTTTTTATTTTCCCTGGGAAGCCATCCCCGGCCAACCCGCCCCAGCAGAGCTGGGAGCCCCTCGGGGGCCCTGGGACCGCCCCGTCCCAGCCGGCCGCCCGTCCCCTCCGTGTTTGTTTGCTCTGTGCCTTCAGGGGATCGGGGTTTGTTTTTGCAGAATCTGCTGGCAGAAGACAGCACTGCCAGACGTGGCCGTGAGCTCTCTGAGGAGCCGCAATTCGCCGTCGCCCATGCAGAATTGCGGGACCAACCCGTGCGTTGTGAGGAGCCGGCACTCGCCAGAGATGCACTCGCCCCGCGGACCGCCGCAGGGGTTAAAACTTCACGACCGACGCTGAGTAATGTAACGCCCAAGGTGAACTTGGCCGTGGGCATCCCAGAGCGGACAGATCGGTTGCGTTGGAGAAGGCGGCATGGATTGGGGGAATAGCACTCCTGGTCAATCGGGAGGTAAATCTTTGCTCGCATTGACTGCCCTGCTCAGGTGCCCCACGCTTCACTGCTTTGGGGTTTTTTTATACAAAGCCGTTGACGTTGCATGGCTTGCCGAGTGGGATGGGTTGGGGTTGAGGGGAGCCTTTACCAGGCCTTTCCTCCGCAATCACCCAAAGGCTCCGCTCCTTGCGGAAAAGCGCAGGCACGAACCAGCGCTCCTTCTAACGACGCTTTCCCATGTCCAATTTGTGTTTACAAGGAAAAAGTATATTGCCGATTAGCGGAAAACACGTACGCTTTTCTCTGGAATGAGTCTCCCTGCGTCCAGCCAGCGCTGCTGCTCCGGCTGGCATCGCCCCGACGGGAAAGGCGGCATAAAGCCCGAGTCTCCCTGCGCTGCCTCTGATGGTACTAAAGAATTCATCAAAGTGACAAGGCTACAAAAGCCGCGCGTTACCGCTCCACCGTTCCCTTGCCACTCACCGGAAAATAATGCCCCTGTTGAGTTGCATATGATCTGTTTCAATTATTTTTTAATTTTCAATGTGTTAGTCAAACTCCGACACCCAGAGAAAAAGGAAAAAATCATGCAAAGTACTTTCAAAAACTCCTGTTCTGGTAAAAAGCTCTCCTGCTATGAATACGCAGTATCTCCTGTAGCAACGGGTAAGTTAGCATGCATTTAGAAAAACCACATTTACATACAAATATGATTTCAGCCCTGCATCTACACAGATGGAGAGATATCTCCTTTTTTCTTCCAGCCGCTGACTGATTCTGCTATCATTGCAATAGACGCTCATATTAAGACATATGCTGACATGCATCTGTTTCATAAGAGCACAGTTAAGGAACGTGGTTTGCTGCCTGTGACGTTCCTCCCCCTTTTTTTAATCATGCAAATAATCTTTCCTCAGGGACTAACTGCTGTTTCCGTGGGTGCGGGGATGCAGGTGGGACGGGGCTGCGGTGGGATGAAGATACCGGTAGGATGGAGATGTGGGCAGCAGCTGCTCCAGGGCCTTGAGGCACATTTGTGCCGGCCAGTTGTGCAGGGATGGACAGGCGCCGTGCAAACTTCGCCTGTTTGCATCTGGCTCCGGGGCTAGCAACTGCCTCGTGCTAACAGTGCCAGAGACGGCTGGGAAAACGCGTATCGGCTCTTCATCCCCGTGGCTGAGCCCGGTGGTTGCTTTTCAAAACGGTCACACTGGCAGTGCTCAAATGCTGAAATATTGACAGGGAGCAATGCAAACCCGGTCCAGCCTCCTGTTCGCTCATGGTGCCCGGAGCTGCTCCGCGTGGACTCTGCGTGGCCCCTGCGCAAATCCCGCACGGATCCTGCACGGCCCCCACGTGCCTGAGCGCCGCAACCTTCTGTTTTGCCAAAATCCCCAAATTCTGCAGACTTTGAAGGCGGGGTCCCAACTTCACGCGGAAAGCAGCTGCGGGAGCAACGCGCCCGCGTCTCCCGGCGTGAGGCTGCCGGCGCTCGGAGGGGGTACGCTGCTCACACCAGTGCCTGCTGGAGGAGAAGGCAGAGGGGCGATGGAGCAGCCGGGTGACTTACCGGGCCCACCGGGCGTTACCCCCAAACGCACGTCTCCGTGGTCCATGGTGATCTCTAAGATCCCATGGAAGCGGGACTTCGCCAGCGTGGGCCAAGTGGGTGAAGAAAGCACGCGAAGCTCGGGCTGGCGGCAGAGCCCGGTGGTGCCGTCGGAACCATCCCACGGCAGGGAAATTGGCCCTCCTCTATTGCTCTGCGCTGTGTTTTCTGGATCAAAATATATCGGTGTTATTGCCAGTGTCAAACATGGTGACACTGGAGGACACCGGGAGCAGCAGCGGCTCATCCCCCGTGCCCAGCCCTCGCCATGCCCGTCGCACACCGCACCCTGCCCATGCCCTCTCCCTTTCCTAATTAGTTACCACTGAAAATACACAAGATAAAAAGCTGCCCTTGTGTTTCCCAGAATCTCAGCTTCTACAAAACCACTTATCTGATGGAAGAACCTTTATTTTTAGCTTTGCTTTTTCACTGAAGAATGAAGAATTCCCCTCAGACCCCTCAGTAATGAATCGCAGAGAAAGTTTCTCTTCAGTTCATCTGAACGACGCTCATCTGAGGGGGTGGAAAATTACTGAAAAACTTTAATAGTAAGTAACAAAAAAAAAGTCTTAAATTCAACCTTTATGGCGTTTTTAATCACATCAGGCGTGATTCATTTCACATGCAAATCCGGCCTCACGCTCTCTATGCTGCTAAAGCATCTGACTTCAAACCATTTCAGCACAAAACCATTTCGGCAGAAGACAGAGATTCAGATCTTCACCAAAGAACAACCGGAATTCTAATTTTGCTTTGAAATCTGGGATCCCTTTCGTGAGGGGGAAAAGCGGTGGGCATGTCTGATAGCATCCTCCAATGGAGTGCCTTTCTATCTCTAACGGCGGGTCAGGGCAGGTCTCCGCAAACACGGGGGTTTATATCCCAGCAATAGTAGTAGTCTAGATAGCAATAATAGCACTTGGCCCTTCTGCACAGCGCTGAGGCTCCCAAGGCGTTATGCAGGCGTGTTTAATCTCGTTATCGGCCAACTCAGCAGTTGGCTCTCGCCATTCATCTCTCAAGGAAAATATAAATAAATGGGTCATCCTTCCCATCTGCTCGGAGGGGCCGCAACGCTGGGAGCGGGGTTTCGTACCGGTGAATGGGCTCACCGGGGTGGCACCAGCACCGCGCTCGCCACAGCGGTGCCTGTGCCGCTGCCCGGCCCTGCCTGCGGCCACCTCGACCATTGGTCTGTCCCCAGGTCCTGGGTACGAGGGGCTCGCCGCCTCGCTGCGGGAGAAGGAGCACAGGGAGAAGGGAAACGAATGGCCGGGAAAAAACGCCGTCAGGGAGGCTTTTGCTCAATGCCTGTTGTTTTCCAGTGACCCACTTTAGAACAACAGCAATTTTGAAGGGCGGGTTTCGCTCTTCTCCTCCGATCCGCAGCACAGGGCAAAGGCACCTCTGGAAATCAGCTCACGCTCACCGCCCGGATCAGGCCACGCTGCTGAGCCAGGAGGTTCCCAGCACCTCCCGCAGCTCCGAAAACCGCCGTGCCCAGCAAGACCGCCCGACAACAGGCAAACAGCACTGCGTGCCACCGAGGCACGGAGACAGAGGAACTGGGGACAAAAGCCCACAGCTCCCCGAAGCCCCGCTCCGCCTTGGGCTCCGCTCCCCTGGGAAACACAGGCCGCCTTCTCCTTCCCCCCGGGACATTGCATAATCATTTGTAAATGTGCAGAACTTTGGCCAAAGAGGTTTTTCACTGATTTGCAGGTTCGCAGCAAATTTTTTTCATTAGTAAAAAAAAACCCACTCCAAATGAGAAGCCAGGTGGAGCACAGCTTTTATCAGCTCATTTTTCTTCCTTAGATTTTAGTCTAACCTGATTGTTCTTTGTTCCCGCAATACTCCTTCCTGTCGGTGGGATAAATAAAGCGCAAAGTATTTAACTGATCAATAGAGACGTAATGAAGCGGATGTTGTCCGGTGATAAATGAGTGCTCAAAGGTGACTCCTGGATTGCAGACTGCACTGACCAGTGTTTGCAATAGGCATGGCTCACAACCTCCATTTTGGCTGAAATGCACATCAAATATTTATTAAGACAGTCTTAATTAGAATAGCTTAAGTAGGAAAGGGAAATGAAGCAGTGACCTGCATCTTTAGAAGACGGCTCTGAGCCGCCCCGGAGCACTGATGTATAAACCCAAACCCCTTTTGATTTCAGCAGTACCATGACTGGAAACAATGAGGGGAAAAAGCATCTCCTTGCTGTGAAAGATGTGGAACAAAGCCAACAATAAGTTTCCTTCAGTGGAAGGGAGTTGGGGATATTTCCAAGTGTTCGGTTTTGTCCCTCTTACTCCTTTTCTTACTGTATTTCCCACTTCTTTCTTCTGGAAAAATACAACAAAAGGAAGTAAATTTCTTTTCAATGTTCAGATTTGCACTGAAGCCCCAAGAACAGGAATCAGCAGGTGTCGATATGATAGAGAAATCGGGGTGATGGGACAGCCTGTTCTAATGCCTGGGGATCATCCCCTCCGGCCGGGCACCGGGCTCCCGTGGTCCCGCTCCTCCCTGGCTCTCCGGATGCAGCGGGCTTGCCGTTCTTCCCACCCGGAGCCGGGATAACAGGAGGAGAAGGCAGAGGCCGGGGATGAGCCGATGGGGAGGCAGCTGCCCGAGGCGGCGGCGATGCGCTTGGTACCCAAAGCCGTCCCCTCCCGCATCTCGCTGGCGGGGCAACAGCGTAAACTCCTGACGGCGTGCGGCAAGGACACAGCGTGCCGCTACACGTGCTGGGAGAGGATGCAAAGAGATGCCAGTGCCTTCCACCCGATCCCAGCTTGGTGCTGGTTAGTTCAGATGTTAACTACATCCCAAATCTGTGTCTTGGGGCACTGCTCGCTCTTATCTGCGTACGACATGGCTATTTATCATAATACGCAACAGAAGCAGGTTTTTACTGCAAAACTCCAGCTTTTTCATGCTGGTATAATCCTCGGATTTATTCAAGCACTGTATCACAGTGAATTCCTCTTAAAGGCTATTTTTTGGAAGCAGAACGCGTTGTCCAGCTCTTCTTGCCTGGAGAATTCAGCCCATTCGCTTTTGCCCACGGCCACGGGAATAATGCAGAAAACAAACCACGAAAGCTGTTCAGAGGGGAAAAACAAAGCAAAACGTTTTCAGACCCTGCAGCATCGCGGGACGAAGCTCAAATCCGTCACCCCAGAGCCGGGGCCGTGCTCAGGGCCAGCATCTCTGCCTTCATTGCACGGGCTTCCTTGCGAGGCTGCACCCAGCGGGGAGCTTTCCCAAGGTTGAAAGTATTTCAGTGTGCAAAGAGGAAAACACGCTTTGCTCTCATTAATAAGCAGACATGCAGCTATCGCCTCCAGAAGCCAGGTCATCCCAGAAAAACGCAAAGCAAAGCTGCCTGTAGACAGCTAGTCCCTGGCCAGGGCTTGCCTGCTCGGCTGCTGCGCGGCAGCTCTGCCTGCCTGGGGGTCTGGATACAAACTAATCGCTTGATTATGTGGCATTTTTTACACTGGTTCAGGCTCCTAATTGGATACGGTTTCCCACAAGGAGATAAAACATTTAAAAACAAGTATATGAAAGAGAAAGTCGGCCTTTATTAAAATGACTTCATCATTTTGAACTGATGCCTTCAAGTACTCTTGTAATTCATCCTTATAGATATAAAATCATCATCTGAAGGAAGATTGTTAATAAAACTGACACTTCCCCATCAGTCAACTCAATTCACAATATAACACTTTCCAAATCCAATTACGTCTGTCTGATGACTGACATTCGGTTCAACGTTATTGTTCATGTGGAAAAGCGGATACAAAAATCAGATGCAAGTAATGTATGAAATACCAGGCAGTTTCTGTTGGGACAACTCTCTAATCGGTGCTGATAGTGGATAAAGCCAACAACCCCAGCACAGACGGCTCTTCAGGACCTGACTCTACCCAGTGACGGGTGCCGGCGGCTAAGGGTGCCTAACCAACAGATGCATATTTCTCAACACATTTTAAACATTTATTTGATTATTTTCAATGCACGGTCAGATGCTTTTCCAAGCCAGAACCCCTCCATACAAAATGTCTATTGAAATCTGCACTGGTGGGAGTCTCAGCAACCCCCTGCGCTCCGGGCATTTTTCATTACAACGTTTGCAGCATTACGTGGCGGCACAGCATGAATGGGTGTACATCTCCGAGCTGAACTAGTCATGGGATGTCAAAAGACAAAGCACTTGTTCATCTGGGGGCGTTGCCTCTTCCCACTGGTTTCCTATGACCTTCTTGCATTAATATAATTTTTTTTTCTTTCACATTTGGATTTAAAATAAGAAACTTACATTCCTATAGAAGATTTATTTTTGAAATAGCAGAGTTACCTTACAGTGTACCTCTAATTGTTTGCTGGGGGGGACAGAAAGCACGACTGTAAAATTGCTAGTCCGTCAAATTAGGGAGCACAGAATAGGCTGAGACTGCAGCGACAAACTGCAGCTCGGGCACTGACCCGAAAGGCTTGAATAACCACCAAAAAATAGGTTATAGGTGTCTTCCAGGCCACATTATGTTTGGAAAACTGCATCTGCTGCAGGCCTGGGACTGATGGTCATGTGCCACAGTGGGGCGGGATTCTGTACCTGGGAAGGACCCTGGAAGGGCAGGATACGGGCACGATGCTGTTCAATCCCACTGCGATATCCACGTCCCGCCTTCGCGGCAGACCGGGGGGCAGCTCCACCTTCGGGTTCTGACCCCCAGGTCTCTCCCTTTTTTCCCGTCTCCCCATCAGCAGGGGTCCATCCATCCGCAGCCCTGATGCATCCCAGCATCCTCACATCGCAGGGCCCCTCGGTGCCTGTGCCTCCCTGGGGACTCTGACACAAGCACATTCCCTTGGGAAGAAAAACACGTTTGACTGAAGTCAGGCGGACGCAGTGCCACAGCAGCTATCGCATGGCAACCATTGCCAGGGAGACCGAGCTCTCCACCGCACTGCACCGGGCATCTCCATCAGGCAACTTCATTTAGGCCGGGATGGTCCCAAATTACCGCTGTCTTTATGCACCTTCCCTATTCTCTTCTCTGCACTGCACCGGAGGGCTCCTTTCCCAGAAATTTCCACCAGCCAGGCTGGGAAGGTCCCAGGAGCGCAGCACAGGCACTTCACCTTGATAGAACGTTTGTAAAGAGTTTTGAAATCCCAGCAAAGCGCTGCCACATGCCTTCTCCTGCCATGCAAACGGTGCGCGTGTGAGGCCAAAAGCAGCACCGACACTGCAAGGCAGGACCCGGACCTGCTGGGTCACTGCTTTGTGCGAGGCACTAGGAGAAATTAAAGCTGTTTCCAGCAGCAGATGGACAGCAGCGCCGGCGTGCCGCATCCTGCTCCTCCCCATCGGTGTGCACTCCGGCTGCCCGGGGATGCAGATGCTGCTGAGGGCAGGATAGGTCCCGCTGCCTGCAAGGAGTCACCTCTATTCCTTCAATGCACTGTTACAGTAGTTGAGTATTCTTTTTTGTTAACTAGGGTTGTTTGTTTAAAGGCAAAAATCTCATCTGACTGTCACAAGGAGCAGCAGTTTAGCGCTTTACTGCTCTTCGGGGATGCTGTTTGTGCGGCATTTCACATTTTATTCCCTTTGATTGGCTGTGGGGTTGGTATAAGGGAACAAGGTGCATCGATCACGGGCACGGGAAATCTGCCAAGGTGCCGGTGCCTGGCGGTAGCTGGGAGGGGAGGTGGCGAGGCCATGGAGACCTGCTGCGAGCATCCGACCTCCGACAACAGGAGAAAGAAGAGGAAAGTCCTCCCAGGCAGAGGGGACAGGCAGGGAAGCGATGCCCCGTCAACGGAGGCTGCGATGCTGACAGAACATGACACACGGTGGATTAATCCTGCCTTTCCACCTGGTTTAGCAGAATGCTCAAATAAGCAGCATAGATTTTTATTAGAGTAATAAGTCACCGGCTTCTCTTGCAGTTGCAATGGCTGTTCCTCACCCCCGGATAGGGGGGGTTGCTCATACTGGAGCGGCAGTAGGTGCTGGGGATGTAAAGCACAGCAGGAACACACGGGGTGAGGTGGTCTCTGACGAGGGTTGGTATGGACAGCTACGGGACAGTATCGGTCCCCCCCAGATCTGGACAGGAACAGCCTGGGACTTTTCTTGGTGCGTTCCACAGTCCAAGAGAGCACAAACATGAGACTGACACGAAGACAGGGCAGCATATGCTTCCCTCTGAAGCAGCCCCGGGCACCATGGTCAGCCAGGGAACTTCGTCAGACTCCTGAAAGTAACTTTCTGTTTAGCGGCTATTTCTATTTAGCATTTAAAGCTGAACTGTGAATGGTTTTAAGGCAATCCAGCCTGTTAAAATGGACAAAGAAATATGGCACACCTACTTGCGGAGCTGAGGCTCTCCAAAAGTGGTGACTTGCCAGTTAGACAAACCTCCAGACCTCACTGGAACAAGAAGATGGTGTTGGACTTTGGCATTATGGATATCTGGCCAACCAGCCCTGAGGCACAGCCTGTCCTGCAGACCTCCTGCTACTCTGTCGCTGACGTGAGTGGGGGCTATAGAAATAAAAAAACCTTGGCTTTGAAAAGAGTTTGTTTTAGGCAACATTGCTCAGACATAATGCTGAAGCGGGGAATGACTGCTTTACATAAGTAAAGCGATGAAGCTCTCTATTTTAAAACCCCCCCGGCGGGCTGCGAGGAGCAGCAGAGCTGCACGGTCCTGCTCGGGGTGGATGCCAAAACCCACCTCTTCCCTCCAGCCGCAAGAGGACAGTTTCGGGGGGAGGAGGGCTGAACTCCCATTTCTCGCTCCAAAAGCACGCGCAGAGGAGCAGTATGGAGCGAGCGAGCCCACCTGCTGCTTATCTGTGTGCCTTAAAAAACCAGCTCCTCCATAGCCTGCTGTGACCAGATTCAGGCAGCAGGAGACATGAATTCCTCGCCACAGCCAGCGAGAAGCGGGGTGAGTTACAATACACGTAAAAGATACAATCTACAGAAAAAGAAAGGTGTGTATATCAAAGAGAGCAGGAGCACCGGGAGCCCTGGCCACGCAAGCCTGCAGCAGCGGGGAGTGCTCAGCATCGCACTGGCCTTGCCCATCCTCACCCCCGGGTACAAGAAACATGAAAATTAAGACAACAGATGAGCATCAGTCATCTGCAGAATCCCAAGACCGGCAGAAAAGGTATAACCTGCCTCCCCCCTGTCCTTCGGCTCCAAGCATTAATAATTCCCATCGGCACAGCCGGGTACTGCCTGGGCAAGGGAGGCGGCAGCACCATCCGCCACAGGCACAGGGAGCACGTTTGGAGCCTCAGCGGCAGCCTGCCTGCTCGGGTTTTTCTGCTGTGTATCAGCAAAGAGTGATTGGAAGGCAGCAGGGAGCCTCATACACCAGGAGACTGCTCTTAGAACAAAGCCAGGATCGTATTTTAACAGTTTGCGTCCCCTTGCGCGCTTACTTTGCTTGCGGCATCTCGGGCAGGCGTGGGGCAAGTCACGGTGCTGCCGGTGCTGCTCGGGGACTACGGGCAGCACTGCGGGGCCACAGTCCACCCTGAGCATCCAGCCAAGGTGTCTCTGGTCAAGGCAGGGGATAAAATCCTAAATCCTCACTCCAAGGACGGCATCAGAAAGCTGTTTTCCCAGCAGTGGTGACATATATCTGCCCTATGCAAGCAGAAACGAGAGACGGGCCGTGGTCTAACACCAAAACAAACCGGTTGTCACCCAAACCCCGCCTGCCGAGTGCCCTGCACAGGGCTGGGTCTCACCCCGGGCTCCCAAAAACTCACCACAGCTGCTGTGCCTCAGAGCATAACAGCTCAGTAGAGCAAATAGTGCCA
The DNA here is from genome assembly GCF_026419915.1 of Harpia harpyja. Lineage (NCBI taxonomy): Eukaryota > Metazoa > Chordata > Aves > Accipitriformes > Accipitridae > Harpia > Harpia harpyja. Next base: position 1,229,986 of record NC_068946.1, read on the forward strand.
GGCACAGGACTTAATTTACTTGGAAAAGGTTGTCGTGGCAATAGGGGTCCAGAGCACACGAGTTAGATGAATGGTTCCAAGAGCTGGGCTCATTTGTCTTGCTGCCCTGCTAAGAATATATATATATATGTATGTTGTGCTTCTCTGCAGGGTTGCAAGTGTTCTCTTCCAGCACAGGGGTTCTGCTCTCTTTCTGCCATAAAATAAATCCCCTGCAGCTGGCTCTGACCACACACCATGCCCTGCACCCGGGTTCCCACAGGATCCCCCAGCTGTGAAGCAGCTCGTGCCACCCGCTTCCCGAAGGAACCAGCGAAAGCTGGCGGTGCTGTGGTGTGTACCGGTACCCAGCTCCGTGGCACAGCATCCCACAGTCGCCATGGAAACCGAAGATGCCGGCAGCGCTGCCAAGCTGGCAGTCAGTGCGGGGGGGACCTGTCCTGATGGAGGTCCGTGATGCGTGCGCAAACAGGCTGTGCAAACCCCACGGTGTTTCTTGGTCATCAGCTGCCAGTCTCCCTGGCACGGGGACGAGAGCTCCCCTGAAGCCTGGAGGCTGGTGAAGCAGCTCACAGCGCTGCCCCGTTAAATATCGTCTGCCCTGGTATTTCATCTGTCCTGATTTGAAACTGCACTGTCCTCTCCTTTTCTTCCCTCTTCAAGAAAATATCGGGATCAATTAATTACAACTCTGCTTTGTAATTAAAAGGAAATAAAAGGTCACTTGTGTCCCCTGCAACAGTCTGAGCTTCTTCCCAGAGCATCCTAACAACAAACCCAGGGACAGCAGCAAACTCTCTGTTTGCTCACACGAGAGAAAGCTGACTTTACAGAAACACAGTTACAGAAACAAGGACCGACGGACCCACTCCACAGCACCCTATTTCATTTCCAGTCCAAAACGCTCAGTGCATTTGCCCTGCTGTGCCACCACCTGAAGCCTCCCAGGGGTCCCCATGCCTCTGGAGCAGTTTCTTTTCATGGAGACACTGAATTTTGGGTTTCTCCTCCACCCAGAGCAAGAGTGCCCTCGTACCGGGGAAATCCCGGCCGACCTGCTGAGCTGGTTTACACTAATACAAATATGGGAAAGAAAAAATAAATCAGCTGGAACATCTGCTGCTACTTATTTTTGTAGGGGGGAGCACTAGAAAAAGCACAGGAGCAGCCCGGCAGCCCTGGCACAGCTACTCTCGTCCCAGCAGGGCAGCCGGCAGAGCCCAGTCCTGGCGCAGCCATGTCTGCAGCACCATGAAACCATGTGGCAGCAGCACAGGCACCAAAATCCCTTCCACACACTTTCACAGTTACAAGCCTTGGGGACCACTTATTCAGGTTACTGAAAGAATTTGCTCTAGGCAAATATTAGATCCTGACCCACAACTGATTAGAAATAGTATAGCTTGAAAAAAAAAAAAAGTCCCTTTTCATCCAGATGTTGCATTCTAGACTTGAAGTGACAGCTCATCTGCTGATGGGAAGGGTACAGTTCTGATGTCAGAGGGAATACGGTTATGGTAGCGTATGCTATTTAATACTTGTATGTTATTTAACTGACAGAATTAATCATTGTTGCTCAGCACTTCCACCCTATGTATTACTTTCCTATTCAGTCCTTAGAGAAATACCTAGCAGCATCGATGAGCTGCCTTAAAAACATCTTTAGGTTGAAATAAACCAGAGAAGAAACCCAGTACTTCATGGATTTACAAAACTATAAGAAATGAACAGACGATACCCCATGTTTCTGAAATAGGTGCTCCTCTTGATGGCTCCAAGTTGGAAACCAGCAACTGATAAAACATGCAGCACGGACATGACAAACAGGAGAGAAGAAGCTATCTATCAAAGCAGTTCCTAAAGCCTCACAATAAAACAAAGTGCCAAATGGGATTATAAACCACCACTGGTACTTTTGGAGCGGGTTGGGAAGCCGTAGCCTAAATAACAGGAGCTGAAGCCGGCTCTGAGCTCGGTCCACACAGACTGTTACTGATGGGAGCGATGCCGTGGGAGCCAAAGGAACCACACTGGCCAAAAGGCAGCGCTGCTGCAAGTGGGACCGTGCTCCTGCCTGCATCCCAGCTCCTCCACCTTGCAGGGGAATCAGCACTGGAAACAGCAGCCGCTTGCTTTCTATAGCAAGGATGAGACTAGAGTCTTCTGGCCTTTGGCACCGCACATCTGGTCCACGTTACCCAGGCGAGACCTCTGTGAGAGTCCAGTTCCAGCACGTCCATGTGAAACACAAACCCTGCCAGCGTGCCATGCAGGACGGGTTCGCTACGTCCAGGCTTTTGGGCAACATGAGCTTGACAGCCAGCTTAACCATCTGCTATTAATGGAGGCTTTCCTCCACGTCACTGGGACATCTGCCATGCCCGGACGTGCCCGGGAACAGGCACCTACCCGAGCGATCTGTATTTCTGCAGAGGAGAAGAGCTGCTTGCATCTTTATGGATCATCAACAGCAAAAACTCATCTGTTGCTGGAAGGATGCATGAGTTTGAGGAGGGAGCGTTTCAGCTTTTCATAAGAGCCCAAGTACTACTGAATCATCACAATATTGTTTTTTCTCCTCTTCTTTTGCTTTATTCATCAGAAACAGTTCACTTTGCTATTAAGGCTAAAGCACAGATCTATGAGGACCATATGCTCCCAGATACATTGCGGGAGCCCAGGACTAATTCAGATCTTGAGCCTGTCTTTGGGCCATCTGTTCACAGGATCACACAAGACAATGTGTCATTGTGGCTGGGAATTTGCATAACCACTGTGGAGGAATTGTGTCCGACTCTATTCATACCAGCCACAATGAATTTTCTCACGCTGCAGGGAGGGGGCAGGAATCGCGCAAGAAGCTGATGAACATCACAGCCACGTTTCCCACGAGGAGCCCGGCCGAGGAGCGAACTGAGCATCCGTGGGACCCCTTTGAGCCACCCGGGCACCGGCGATGCCATCCCCTGCCACCTTTCCTCCCCACCCGTCGTGCTTTCGGCTGCGAGCTGATGTGCAGAAGCAAACCTGCGCTGAAGGGCAGAGCGCTGCGCGCTTCCAGCCTGCCAGCACTCCATCTTCTCCACGAGGTTAATGCATTAATTCTCCCAGCTATGACAACAAAGGCTTAAATAACCGTGTAAATAATAGATCACGCTGCAGAAGGCTTAGAGGAGTGACACCGTGCCTGCTGCAGCCCTGGGCCTTCTCTCTCCTTATCGGCTGCAGAAGAAGCGATGCCAGCAAGAGATAGCGGAGGTGGAAATCTCCCGGCAGATGCATGGTCTTCTCCCTGAGGCTCGCAGCGGGCAGGAGCCCTGGCTGGTGAGCCCAGGCCCGGTCCAGCCTTCCTCCAACAGCACATTTCCAATTCTTTGTAGCAAACCCCAGCACAACGGGGAGCCCCTGGCCAGGCGGGCTGTGCTGGGTCACCCCCCGTTAATCGCGCCCTTCCGAGGCTGCGCGGTGCCCCGTGCTGCAAAGCTTCGCCAGGGGATGGGCTCTGCCTGAAACCAAGCGGGGTTTGGGCAAAATCGGCGTAGTTGGGTGCCGGGACCTTCCCAGGTGCCGGAGCAGAGAGAGGAAGGGAGCAGGCAGGCTTTGGCCCCAGCTCCGCTCCACCTCCCCATGGCAAGCGGGAGAGCCAGCCTGGAAAGCCTCACCCGCCGGCTTTATCATCGCCAGAAGCACAATAGTCCTTTAATGATAATTACAGGCTTTCCGGCAGCTTTGTTGTTCCGTGGGGCTGGGGCTTTTTTGGTAGCAATAGGTGCTGTTTAAGTACTTGAAAGAATGGCACTTAGCAGATGTCTTGGGGTAAATGGTAGGTTAAGCGATACCGAGAGCACCAGCGAAATGAGCGCTAATTTACGCTCACATGATTCAATTTGCATGGTTAATTCTATTTAAAGCAAACATCCAGCTCGAGCTGGAGCTCCGAAAGAACCATCGTTCTCATTTTGTCTTCTCTGCAACACTTCGGAAAACAAAATGGTCGGGAAAATAGATCTAATGAACATTCATGTGCCACGGGAGCAAAGCTTCATAAACACTTTTCCCCTGAAAAGCATCGGCCGTACCTGATAACATCACCGCCCACAGAAGCTACCCGCTGCAGAACACACGCAGCCGAGACATTGATGAGATTAAAGGAATGTCCTTCAGCTACGGTAATCACTTTGTTAGTTTGTGCGTGCTGCCAGGCTCCTGCCAGGAGACAGGGATGCTCCCACCCGCCGCTGCTGCCCTGGGATGGGCTCAGCTTCATGGGAGTATCGTCCCCAGCAAGCACCGAGCTACACAAAATCTCCAACCGAGCAGACAATAAAACCTCGCTTTTGCATCTGCAAGGCCAGACCCTAGGTGGTAGCACGCCAAGGCTGGCTGGAAGCGCAGGCACCCGTCGAGGCGGCACCTTGTTCGAAAGCCGCTTGCGAGCTCGACTAGCTCCAAGCTAATGCCCGGACTAAACGCCTTGTGAGGACACGAAACCACCACCCACGAAACGCCGAGCGCACATCCGTGCTGCAACGTAGGCAAACGCATTTCACGCTCCAAGGTTCCGCTGTCGGGTGCTAGCTGCCGGCACAGAAAGTGAGGAACTGCCTGATGCCATGCCGACGTGGGGCCGGTTCGCTGCTCGCTGCGGCGTCTGAGGGAAGGGAACCGCCGTCGTAGCCTTCGTTAAGCTGCTGTTGGAACGCCCGGAGCCGCTGGATGAGGATGAAACGTGGGCAGCTGGCAGCGGCAGGCGGCATGTGCAGACCCCGCGGCGGGGAGAAGCATTGCCTCCTTCTCCAGCCTGGCCAAAACACGGCCAGGGCAGCAGGTCAGCACCCACCGACCCTCAGCGTGGGCACCCACCCGGGTGGGCACAAAGCTGGCCTGTAGGCTTGGTACCCGGGAGCCTTGGCAGCGCCAGGGACAGATACAGAAGATGCCTGTAAGAGGACAAAGCCTAGAGCAGGTTTTCCCTCTTTCTTTTTAGCTATAGTTTCATAATGTGGGTAATGCTATACACGGAACTGAAGTATCTTTAATTTGTTCCTAATTAAGATTCTTGAAACTTTACCATAGCACCATGGGTCCTTGCCACCTGGATGTTATTTTCCCTGTTCCACACCACTTGGGATTTTTCCTGGGGCTTTTTGCCTCCAGTTTGACGCTAGGAGGATGGAAGACACTGACTTTGTTGGCTTTTTAGCAATCAATATTGCTTATTAGCTGAATAATAACAATTCTTCATTACAACGCTTCAAGTTCTGCAGGGAACAGAAGGCCTGTAAACGCCTTGGATGAGCAAAAAAGCATAAATTACCTTGGAGATAATAAGCCAAATATAAACAGTATTTATGGCTCATTAAAGCAGTGCTGTGCGTGCATGGGAACGCACGCAGCAAGAAGCCGGAAGAGGAAAGCGTTTGCACATTATTTCTTTTCAACCTGAGAAACGTGAAAGCAAAATATCAGAAGACGTTTCCAAGCAATGTCCTACAGAATAGTGATATCGGCATACATTGCGGTTTTCCCTTCCTTTCACAGGGCAGAGAAAAAGCACCACGTCATGCTGGTGGACCGAGCCCAGGCGTGATTTGGGAATTACAGGCGGGGAGCAGGCAAAAGCAACGATCAGAGGAAATATTTCACAAACAACCAACGGGGCTGAAATCTTTCCAACAGAGAACAAATTTGTAAGACTCCAAGCTGGCATCTGGACTATTTGTGAGCAGTAAAAGGAACCAAATGCAACAAATGAATTGCTTGCCGCAAAGCAGCTCGCATGGCTCGAATAACTACCCAGTAATACCAAGCCTCCTGCAAATTGCTAGGTAACTATGCTGAACAGAGCCAAAAATAATCCCTCCTGTGACTTGCTCTGACAGTGTTTAGAAGAGTGAAATAACAGTGTTTCAGCATGTAACGGTATGATACTGGCTTTGCAGAGCACCACTAAAGAGCCTCCATCCGTGGCGCAAGTGATGTGTGGGTGGCCCAGGTGCTCAGCTCTCGCCGGGGGCTCCAGGCTCCTTCAGAGTGGGAAGGGGGGGAAGAATGACACGTGGGTATTTTTGACAACAGGGAAAAAAAAAAAAAGAAAAAAAAAGGGGGGGGGGGCTTTCCAGGTCCTCCCCCAGGAGCATGGTCAAGCGATACTGGAGGGACCCCTGCCCCAACCCACAGCTTCCAGCCCATGCATAAGTGCCAGCAACTCATGGGAAGCCCTTCACGAATACTGTGTGCACCAGGGATGTAAATAACACCCGGCCATCTCTCAGGTGGTTCTTGAAAAATGTCTTCTTATTGCCATGGAAGTTTAGGAAATATCCTGATTAAATCAAAAAGGCACCATAAATTGCCAAAGTTAGAATTCTCTGGGATGAAAAAAGAAGCAATTTTGTACCCTGTCAGCAGAATGTAAATGAACAGGCTGAATGAATTAGTGCACGATAAACTTTTAAAAAGCCAAGTTACAATTTAAAACAGTAGCGAAAGCTGTGGAATGATTTAAGATTTATAAAAAAAAATAGCACCACTCTAACGCCATTCAATTACGGCCTGCATGGCTACCCATAAATATCTTTTACCACCTTCTGGAATGAGACATCTTTGTTCCGCAGTGCCCTATGCCTTCTGGGTGACTGATCCTGGCAAGGGACCGTGAGGATGATGTTGCCCACTCAGGGCGCCTACAGAGAGGCCGGTCCCACAGCCCCCAGCAAACCGCTTTGCTTCTGGCAGAGTTTTTTTTCAGAGCTGCATATTGACCAGGCATCAGCAAACAGATTTTCACATGGGAAAAAGGCACTAGGATGGACCTGAGGAAGAGCACCCGCCTTGCCTTGCATCTGCTTGCCAGGGACTGCTGCGAGCAAGAAGGGGCTCCCTGCAAAGGCAGGCAGGGCAAGGAGGAGATGCTCAGATGGGGACATCCCTCCCGCAGGTCTCTGCCTTGCCCCAAGAAGGGGCTGAGCCCCCAGCCTGTCCCCGTGACCAGCCCACCGGTGTCACCATAATTGCTCTGTGCAGCTGCCGAGCGCTTTATCGGCACCATGAGATTTCCCCGGTGCCTCGCTGCTCTGCGCGTAATGAGATTAGCCACAGCCCCCCCGACAAGTTTCGAATAATAATTGGCTTTGTTTTGTTTTCAGTAAGCCACAATGACTCTGCTGATCCGAGCGATTAATTCTGCTCCTTCCCAATAAAAGGGTTGATGGCTGCGTCATCCAGGTCCCCGATCCTTCACTTCTCCTTCTGCAGAGGTGGGAACGCTGCGTGCTGGCGGGAGCGCTTCCCAGCGCCCGTCCCCTGTGCCTGCCCACCAGCCGGGCTGCTCCAGCAGCGAGGTTCTGCAGGGACTAATCCGGCCTTGCATAGGATGCTATTCTGGGAAGCCGGCAGAGCGCTCCGCATCACCCCTCCGAACGCCTGGTCCTCACGGCTGTTCCTCAAAAAGAGGCCTGGAAGGGTTGGGATCAAGGATGCTCAGGACATCCCGCATCCCACCCCAGCCACGGGGAGAGATGAAAGACCCCGCGGCCGAGCTTCTGTATTTCCTCTGGAGAAAGGCGCCGTGTCCTCTATGGCGAAACTAGCCCAAGAGCTCGGCAACGCCTCCATCGCAGCAGCCAGCAGTGCAGCAGGATAAAGATTAGTCACAGAAAAACCCTGCCTCTGATCTGGCGGCTGCACAGAATTGGCACAGACGCTGAAATATAGTAGTGTAGGTGTGCAGGCGTGCATGTCTTTTGAGCACCCTCACACAGGTTCGGGCTGCATGCAGGGGCAGGCTGCCTCATACCAGCAGGGATATTTCCAGTCCCACCGCAAGCAGTAGGCAGCGGCTCTGGACACCCGTGCCACCCACCCCGCTGCCAGGCACCCTGGGTTGCTGCAAGGTAGTTTACTCGGCAGAAGGGATAGAGAACTTTTCTTCCTCCCTTTGGCTTTTTGCCTGCAGCCCCTTCGCCACGTCTCCAGCGACGCACGTTCAGCCCACAGGCGAAGCAGGCAGGCAGCGAGCCCAGCAGAAGCCGGCAGCACTGCAGGCGCGCTCGCCCGCAGCCAGAGGTGATAGCAACAGTGCCGAAACGCAGCCATAATCATTGGGTGATGTCCCTCATCCCGGGCAGATGCCCGATGCTCTAATGAGGCTCCTCCAGGGGGGTTCAAGGCAAATGCCCCCCCCACCCCGTGAGCCAGCCTCTGTGCCAGCTCAGCCTCCTCTGGGGGGAGCCAGGCACGCCATGGCTTCTCGCAGGAGTCACTCGCTGGTAAACGGCCCCGCTGATCCAATTTCACGCTTATCCTGGAGTCTCTCATCCTCTGCCGCAGTTGCTGTTAGCGGCTGTGCTTTTTGGGTACCTGCTGCTATTAGTCAGCCCTGGGTGAACGGGCTCTTCAGCAGCCACAGCACCAAATTAGCTGAGCTCCCTGGACCATGCACAGCGCAGACCTTTGCGGGGAAGCTGGAGGGGCAGAGACAGCCGAACCCATCGCCGACTCCCTGCCACGGGCACGCTAACCGCTCGCTTTCCTGCTCTCATGCAAGGCAGGCAAGAAGCCTGGAAGGTCTCCTCTATGTTGCTAAACGCAGCCTGGAAGAGCTGCCCAGCCCTGCTGCTTTCTGCTGGCTCAGCCCCATTCCTGCGAAACCACGGAAAACCAGCGCACGCCCTGTGGCTCCGCGGGGACAGCACACGCTTGCTGCGCGTTGCCAAGGTCCTGGCATGGCCCCAGTGGGATCCTCTGAGGCCAGCAAGCCCCATCCCTCGCTGCTGGAGCCCAGGGGCTGCTCCCCAGGATGCTGGCACGGAGGGTTGCCTCCCAGCAGCACCGCAGAGCACAGACGATGGCATGAGTCAGTAATTGCAGAACTCATTTTTAGATAGTGCTGCAAATGTGCCTATTAACATCAGCTCACATCTCCTCCAAGTGATTTACCTGTTTCATTTTATTCAGTGAATTAAACACAAAAATAACCGTGGTCCACACCGATCCTGTTATCGACCTGCTTAAAATGTGCAGCATCCATCACCCCTCTGGCCACGTCACCCACCCGCCTCGCTGCCATGCAGGATTAGCCGCAGGAGAACGGAGGTGCCTGCCTTAGGAGAAATGCTGGCAGGTCACCGGCTGCGGGTGGGATATCAGGTTCCACGGGCACCAATCTGCCTCCCAAACAGCCAGATGTCAGCCCGCGAGTAATTATTTGAAGACCAAGACATTTTATTGTCCAATTCATGACATGTCTTATAGCATGCCTAAGACATTAATGTTCTTCTAAATCATTGCTAGGTGTAATATTTTGCCACTGATACCGCACATAATCTTCACGTTTGATATTCTCCTGTTATCTAATGGTACTCTGTAAAATTACAGTGACACTAATGCTTACTACCCTTATTGAATGGAAAAATCAAATTAAAGATGAAGTATCATCGATTTTGTTATATGCTCCAAGGTGGCAGGGAGTCAATTGACCTTTCTCGAAAAAACAAGAAGGTAGACATGTTTCTGTTGCTTTTTATCACCTTCCTGGTGCTTATTGTAGCTTCTTTGGGGGGTTATTTCCTCACTAGCTTTACTATGGTTGGTTTTCTTCAGTAGAGATGCAACGCAACCAAAGCACTACAACTTGCAGGCAAAATAGGAGAATTTTCCCAAACAGGTGAAGACAGAGATGGCAAGGACCTTCCGCAAACGTACAATCTAGGACTGAAAAGTCCCAGCAAACAACTGCCAGAACCATGGCTCGTCCCACACACCTTGCACAGAGCTCCCAATCTCAGCCCCACACCGCACCACAATTAGTACCTGCAGCATCGAGTGCATCTCCTAATTCCAGCAGCACAAGGATGCCCACAGCATCCCCGGAGCTGGGAGCCCACGGCTCCCCATGGCCATGGGGGGGGGGGGCAAAGCAGCTCCTTCCGAGGAGCTGGCAATGCTGGTCCCCCCCATCTCGCCCTCTGCCACGTTCCTCATTCCCCGCTGCACATTTGTCCCTTTAAACAAAGCCCATCCATGCTGCATTTCGTATGAGCGGGCTTCCCCACCCGCTTTGCGGGGCATGATTTAGAAAGCTAGAGACATGCTAATGCATCACTAAGCCCTGGAAGTGGAAGCTGCTGCTACCATTTACCAGCCCTCTCACAGAGCTTGAAAAAAAAAAGTCTTCTACATGCACCATTACTTTGTTGAGAGTATTCTGAAGAAATTCATAGTAAAATGCAACAAGAAAGAATAACTTCATTATTAGGATTTGTACCCCTTGACAGCCAAGCTTTCCTCTTATTGCAGATGGAAAACACTTTTTTTCCTTATGAATGGCCCGAGGCTCTACAAATTTGATTAAAGATGGAACGACTGCTGGAGGATTCACAATTATGAAGAGCGGGTGCATCATCTCATTAAGCTGAGAGCCAGTCCTGAGCACATGCTCCATCAGTGCTACCGACAGGTACGGCGAGGGCAGAGCCCGCGACCAGGAGCGTGTACCGGTGCCCCAGCACAACTGGAGCTCCAGCGAGGAAAAGCAGCTTCACGCTGCATGACCAGAGACCGCACTCCCCACCACAAGAGCCGCATGACCTTGGGCAAACCATTTAACCTGCCTCCACCTGCATTCCTCACCACGCCACTCTCTCCATCCTCCTACCTTTCTCCATCCTTCCTCGCCTCTCGAGACTGCAGCACATCCCGCCTCTTACTCTCGTCTTGTGGAGCATCTGGAGAGGAGGTGGAGTCCTTGCTGGTGCCTCCCATCATTTCTGCAACAGAAAGGGTCACCTTTGACTCTGGTGATGCCAGCAGTAAGGTCTCAAGTACCCAACTTCGGCAGCGGGTGTTTTTCTTCTCCAGGCTCCCCTCCCTTCCACAGCATGCAGAACAAGACTGCTCCCTCATTAAATGGAGGGTGGCTTTATCACTGCTGATTGCATTAACCTAATAATACCTGCATAAAGCAATCAAAAAGAGACTAGAAGGTTTTCTGTTTGTTTGTTTTTTTTTTTAAAACAAAGACCTGGTCCATGAAGTATTGATTAAATTAGAGGATTAAATTAAGCAGTGACTGAATCAAGTGCAAGGGCTTGCGAGAGAGTCTATATGCAGAACATTGACGACAAAGGCCACGGGGGAAATTCGGAGGGCTTTGGAGCCCAGCAAAGACGAGACTTGCACTGCAGAAGAGAGCGGGATGTTCTTCAAAGGAGAGCGAGACAGGCAAAATTACTGTAGCCAACATGCAAAGCACATATCCTTCACCCCACTGCTGCACAGGCATGGGGGCACCCCTGCAGCACCTCACAACAGCCCACCGAATACACAAAACACGGCTTACTGCCGTCAACCACTGTCAGGGAGACATGAGGGAATCCGGAAGAAATCCTACAGAAGACTTCTTCCAAAACCAGCCTGTTTTCTCCCTATAGTTAAATTTATACGCAGTTCGATGACACACCCCCTTGCGTTTTTAAGCTCCATCCCCATAGGTGGGTTTTCTTTGAATTCCACAGCTGGCAAGGACCCAGCAGGGTGTTTCTGTGGGGGACTGCTCACCAGTTCTCGGTGCAGCCTGGCTTCCCGTCGGGCACGATTAGGATGCACACCGCAGCACCCGTGGTTCAGAAATACTGTAATCGCGGTGATGTGGGAGTTCGTGTGTGCCTTCCATAAAGTGTCATTATAAGCTGTTAAAGTGATTTCTCAGTGGTGATCCTGAGAAATTGTTGCTTCTATTTTTCTCTCTCTTTGAGAAAATTCTGATCCCGCATCAGAGATGAAAGTTGCATCATCTGGGTGTGCAGTAAATTGCTTGTTGTGGTTATCAGCTTCTCCTCATTTCCTTCAGGCTGGGTCAGCTCTTAGATAAAATTGTCACCAGAAGACAAAAAAAAAAAGACTATCTTTTCAGCTAGTATAAGTTGGCAGATCCCAATTGAAGTCAATGAATTGATTTTAGCTTACATTATCCAAGCATCTCACTGGAAACCATAATATCCAGACTAAGAAATTCTCCAAGAATTTATCAGTTCTGATAAAGCCAAGATCAAGGGGTTTTTTGAGCTTCATAATGAAACTAATATTGACATCTCCATGCTTTACAGAAAGCTGCAAAGGATGCGCAAGGAGAAGACACAGGCTCTCCTGTGCTTCCCACTCTGCCCAAGGCTCACTCCTAGCTCTCCTGCGATACCATTTCTGGAAGGGTAGGATTTAGAAAATTCCTTGGGCTAGCCAGCAGCTTTTCCATCAATCCCAAGAGACCCAGGCAAACGTGTAGTGTAACATTAGCACATGTAATTCTGCAAAACCGGACACCGACCCGACCTTGGCTGGAAGGACAAAGCAGCTCCCCCAACGCAGCGCTGCCCGTGAAGGTGCATCTCCAGACCTGGCCTCCTCCTCCAGCCCAAGGTCCTGGTTCTCCAGCCACCCGTGCCATCCTGCCAGGCCGGTTGCAAGAGGGAGACAGCCCCACTCTGCCTGTGCAGCTCCACACCCGGGCTCATTGCCTCTGTGTCTTCGGTCTTCTCCTGGGCAGCCCTTTGCCTCCCACCCTGCAGCCCACCCACCTCCCGGGAAGCTCCGGCTGTCCGACCCGGGACCCCAGCTCAGCAGGTTCCCAAAGACTAGACAGACAGGCGGGTAAATGGGTAACAGCAGCCCAGTGACTGAAAAGAAATACTTGCTGAACACGAGGAGTAGCAAGTTAGCCCAGGGTAGGTACATTCTAGATGCTGCTGTTGGAGAATAAATGCATCTGACAGGCAGCAGGCGATGCCAGCCAAGTCGCTGGAGCACCCGGGATTCCCTATCAAACAGATTAAAATTAGCAATAGGCCAGAGGCTGACATGCCCGCTGCCTGGGGCCAGCGCTGCCCCGCAGATGATGAGGATGAGGTGCCAGCGAGCGAACCATCCTCGTGCCAATCTCCCAGTGCGGAGAGCTGCTGAGCCGCCCAATACCGCTCATCCTGGTGGTGGGACCAGGAGCTGGGTGCTGCAGGTGGGTCCCCTGCAGATGCATTCCCTGCCTGGGCGTGAAGGCACGGTGCTCCAACCACAGGACAAGCTGCCCACTCTCAGCAGTGATCTGTGCCTTGCTCTTGCCCACCGCGCACAGCTGGATTTCTTCCAGAAAGGCGAAGGAAAGGAGGGATGGGGATTCCCCAAAGCCAGACGTTCCTTACAGCCCCAGCGCCCAGGTCCAGGAGCGCAGAGCCAGGCACTGGTAGCACCATTCCCATCGCACCACCGCAAGAAGCATCTAACAAAGATCTCAGGAACACGCTGCGCTCCGCTGTCATTTCAAGTCAGAGGCCAACATCCTTAATTAGGAAGTTGCTTTCATTTCCAATGCAGTAACCGATAAGTCGCCTGAACCGACAAATCTGCTCCCTGTGTCAGTGAGGACATCAGGTGAAATATTCAGAGGACAAGAAGCCAAGAGCATCCTCCAGAAACAGTCCTCTCAGGCTGGAGGCAGCTGGTGACAGGAAAAAAAAAAACCCCTGTGCTACATCTCCCTTTCTGTGGCTCATTAAAGGACCTCTTCCAATCTGGCACATATCACCAGCTCTACATTCCCATTTTAATACAGATGCCAGTTTATAATCTTGATGCCTGGCCTGGAACCATGCTCCTTTTTACCATGATTTGAAAGGAGAATAATGTTTTATACCAACTTCCCCTTTTTGTTTCGAGGGTATTAAGAAATGAAACATTAATGGAATGTAGAAAATGAGCTGAGCGTTCAGCTACTATTTACCAAATTGTTCCCGTTCATCTCTGCAAGAGGAGGAAAAAATAGGAGCAAGAATAAAACTGTGCCTAGAAACATACCATTTCTCCAATGCATGCATGGCTGACAGCCACTAAGCACAAATGAATAAATATTTTATGTACTTTAATTTCCTCATCTACGAGCTGGATGTTCTGAGCCTTTCTTTGCTTTATTTTGCTCCTTCATAAATGTTAAAAACGTTTATCCTCTTATTCCTTCCAACAAAAGTAAGACTTTTGCCAGTCTCTGCTCCTGTTCCATTTGCTTTCATCTCTTTATTAGCACAGCAAAATAGTACGTCACCTGCAGGTTTCTCCCTTTAGTAATTTCTCCTTTCTATTTTTTTCCTCCTTCCTTCTCCGCCTTATCACCTGTACTCCCATCTCTGTATTATTCAGGAAGCATGGTGTTCGCATTTTTTTGTCCCAGCTGCTCATTGAACCCTACAGTCTATTGAGATGCAGCCTGGGTTTTTTTCTTGTGTTTATTTAATTTCTCTTTTTATTATTATTATTATTATCTGCTCTTCCTTACTATGCCATCACAGAATGTTTTTCTTCCCCGTCCCCCAGCCTCCCGCATCTCCTGCGTGCTGTGGATGGGGATGCTGGGACATCTTGAGGCTGGCATCCTTGCTCACTCTCTTTTCTCCACCTCACATTTGTCCTTTAAAAAGAAAAAAACAAAAACAACCCACTGTTTCTGGAAAATTCCCACTTCCATTTTCCTTCAGAAAAAGATATTGGCATTCCTGTGTCAGCTCCCAGAGCCAAAAGTTGCTGTCCTTACTGGCGTGTCTGGCTGGGGTCGAGACCAAGCTCTGCCCTCCTGGAAGGGATCTGCTGTTGGGAGCATCCCACCCATCAGGCAACACCAGAAGATACCAAGGGGGTACAGCTTTCTGGAAAGACAGAAGCCTCAAATAGCTGCTGCCAGGCAGCTCCATGATGCCGCAGCAAGATAAGGCAAAAAACTCCCTGCAATTAAAAGCTTAATCCTTCTGAAAGGGAGCAATAGCAGGGAAAAGGACAGGTAGGTGAGGATGGATGTCACCACACTGAGAAATGGAAGAAAGCAATAATAGAGAACAGAGAAAGGTGAGCATGAACAAGCATTAATCATAGGCAGAGTTCAATAGGAAGGTTTTAAGGTGAGGTAAGATAAGTGGAAATGTCTCCTGAAATGGATAATTGTCAGGAATTTGGAGAATTACCAATACTGACTGTGTGCTGTAGCTCCAGTGTTGCATGAGCCTTTCCTGATGATTTGCTAAATTTATTCTTCTGCCATCTCTAACGAAATTCAGAGCTCATCATCACCCGGTGGGTTATTTCCATTTGTCTGCTTTAGAAGCAGTTTTAGAAAACCTCAGATACTTTTAATTAGCTTTAAATTTCTCAGCTCTTTTCCTCAACCTGTGATTACTGTTTAACTGAACTGTATCTGTTGTCTTTCCTTCCTCCTCCAGGCTAAGAAATTCCCATTTCCTTCAAACCAGCCACTGCTGCTGAAAAATTGGCAGTTGCAAGTTTGGTTCTTGGAATTGCCTTTTCCCTGCCTGTCACAACCAAATGGGACTGGAGCTCAGGATGCAAGAAATACTGTGCTCCTCCCCAAAACAGAGCCTCTTCCCACACGCGGCCAAGGAGGGCCCTTTCAGGAGGGCCTTCCCCACTTTCCAAGTAGCTAAAGCTCTCCTCACGATGAGCAGCAGAATCACAGCAGTGTCCAGAAAGCTGCACTCCATGAGTTAACCTGATGCATCAGTAATTTGCACCCATGTGTCACCAGAGCCAGGACTGCTCTTACAGCCAAAACGATGCATGATGCAGCACCCACGGCGTGCTGGGCTGCTCCAGCCCTCCATGGGCAACCAAACCTCACCACAACCCTCACCCCCTTCCCATGACCTCAGGCTCCCACCAGCTGGTTCTCCAGGATTCAGATGTCTCATTTTAAGTGAGCCCACTCACTTTAACAGGATTTGGAAGCTCAGGTCACTCGTGTGACTCTTGAGGTCTCAAGCCTTGATCCCCAGCCTTCAAATCAATAGGAGTTTTCAGCATATTGCAGAGGCACGGGGACTCACAACATGTCCCTCAGGCAGTTTAGCAGCCCACCCGTCTTTGCACACACATACAAACCCCTACTTGCTCTCGGCACGTGTGTGTACACCCAGCGCGTGTGCCTGTGCAACACCAGAGCCGTGCAAAGCTGGAAAGCCGTCGCGGTTTGCATGGGATTGAGATCAAAGCTGCCCGGCGGTGCTGATTACCAAGATGAGCCCTGACACGGAGAACTATTTTTAATTCAAAGAGTGTGTCTGCCTATGTGCCAACCTGCGAGCTCTGTCAATTTGCAGGGAAGTAGTCAAATCCGATTACTACAGAAAATATGCAGGGAGGGTAACATGGTGTGAACTGACATAATACGTGTTGGTTAAGGTGCTATCCTGGGTTTGACTGTTTTCTGGATGTTATAAATCCCACAGCAGTAAAGAAAGAGAGACATATCCGAGGGTTATTATTGCCATAAGCCCTTCAGCTTGAAATATATTTGCCACAAGAGTCCTAGATATGAAGTTTCCTTACAAATGAATATGCCTTCTCACAAGTGGGGTTTGCATCCTCTCTCTCATGTGGGATAAGGTAAAACCTTACTGGCTTTATTCAGGATCGCAGACTGAGACCTCCTGCACACGTATATCAGTAACGGCAGCTCATATTCACGCTCCAGCTCTCCAGGTCCCCAGGGAGCCCTGAGGGCCCTGCAGCTATGCTGGGTACTTACACCCAAGGCATTAGTCAGGGAGCTGGCTATGGCCACGCAGGGTCTGGGACAAGCACTGTAGACAAGCAGAGGCAAGGAACAGAGGTTCACTCTGCTATTTATAAGCAGTGGAAGAGGGACAGAGAAAAGGCAATGATCCAGCAGCAGCATCTTCCAGGAGACCGGTAAAGAAGCAGAAGTAAAGCCTCAGCAGGCTGCCCACAAAGGCATCTCAGTGGCACAGAGCCCCACGTCCCCACCCCTTGCAAAGCCCGGCCAATTAGTGATCCCAATCAATAATCCTGACCCAGAAATTTCAGACAGGAGCTACAACCAGAGCAAGATCTCCCCAGAGGCAGCTTTGCAGGCACAATTTCATGGTGTACAAGGGGTGAGACTCTCTCAGCCAATTTCCATGGGTCTTTTACTTGACTGTGGGCTGCAGGATTAGGGACAGTAGCTCAAAGAGCGCTCCCATATCCTTTGGGGTAAGTCACATCATTGACATGTTTATAGGAGCTGTTAATTGCCCCTTTATTGCACTGGGTAGCTCAAGGTGGCACACATACTGAGCCTCCATAAACTGGAAAGCACACGCACCCAGTTCTCCACAAAACACTTAAAAATATTGATGGTAACTAGAGGAGTCAAGAGATGCCACGCTCATCAAGGCAGGGAGCAGCACCGCCCTCCTCAGAAGGGCCCCGGGTGCTGCTGTCAAAGTAATAATAGCAACAACAGTGCTATTTGCTACCTTAGAACAAACGATACCTGCTAATGCGAAGGCATTTCGCTTCCCCTCCAAGTAATTACCTTTCTGATTCTTGTAAAAGGCTGCAGATGACCTCTTTATCCGAGAGGGTAAACAGCCCATCTTCTCCTCCGCACGCAGGCTGGTCTTCCGCTGCCCGAGCGTGCCGACAGAGCGCAGCTGGCCTCCATCCCCGTATCCCAAAAAGGCAAACTACAGCACTTCCCACAGGCAAGATCTATAGACCTCACCTGGAGCCCTGGGGGTTTTAAAGCCTGAGGGCTGCTCACCAAAGTGGGAAAACCTGCTGCCATGGCAGCATATCTCAAACCAACCCACCCAGATGCTAATGCGCACACAGGTGGAGTTACTAAACCTGGCAACACCCGTGTGGGTATAATAGATAGGATGGCAAATAGCAGGTGCACCTTGTTTATTTTTGGAGGACTCATTTAAGAGTGAATACTATAAACTGCATCTTTCGATGGGGAAAAAATATTGACAAAAGGTAAAAAGTAGAGCTCTGTAAAAAAGAAAACAGCTAAAGAAGCTGCTACATGGAAAGGGCAAGGAAAAGCTGGCTAAGGACTGCCAGTTTTATGATGGGGACAAGCAATGCTGTGGTTTTGAAAGACCTCCTCAGCAGCTGTGGATAAAGGGCATTTTTGTCCACTGAATCTGTGCTCTGCTGTGAAAATTTAAAATCTTTTTAACATCAGAGAAGCAATCCCTCCTTAGAGAAGGCTTTTATTGACCCAGCATATCCAAAGCTGAATATGTTATAATGCCAGAAATAGTTTCATGTTCATGGTCAGCTCCTCTACCGAGCTGCATTTCTGCCCGCTATCCAGCGCATCAGCTCTCACCTGTGTGTGCTTGCTGCTTGCACGCTCGGAGATGCTATTCACCCCAGAGGTGCGCGGGGAGAGGGGCTTGTGCGGGGCAAGTGCTTTGCCAAGAGCAGCAGGGAGCGAGGGAGTTAAGTATCTTCCTCCCTGCAACCGTACTGGGGAGGAATTTGTTTCCCCAGAAAGGTTGAGGACAGAGAGGGAGAGCTTCAAAGTTTCTCCACAAGCCACTGAAGCAGAATTTTAATGGGGAAGAAAACAAAAATATGAAAGTGACTAGAACAAACAAGAATAAATTATTTATGAGGATGAAAGTGAAGAAAGGAAAGTTAATCGAAACAAAGGGAACCACACATTTCCCACAGCTGAGGTATCATGATCAAAGCGCTCGCAAAACCAAAGCCGATCGCTGAGCAGCCCACCGTGGTGATCAACATCCAGGCTTTGATAGCGCGCTGCGAGCGGCGCGGTGCAGCCGGGCACGGGGTGCTCCCCATCCCACATGCATCCATTCAGGGATACAGCTCGCCTCTGGGGAGCGGACCTGGAGGCCAGTCAGGCACACGGTGCTCATCAAGAGCCGTTGTTTCGCTAATACTTTATTTAAAACACCCCGCAATAAACTTTGTTGCTTTCGAAATTCAACGGAAATGGGATGAGGGCTCCCTCCTGCACCCCGAAAGAAGGTCTGCCTCTAGCGATGCCAAGAGCATCCAGGCTCAACCCTGCCGGCAGCGAGCGGCTCCACCGCTCCCCGGCTCCGGTGGCACGACGAGCAGTTTCAGGAGGCTGCTCTCTCTGCCGAGGGAGAAATATTGCAGCACTAAACTAAATGTCCAGGTTTTCAGTGCCCCGGGCGTACTGCACAGCAGCTCCTCACTTACAGTAACTCCCTTTTATGTCTCACCTACCCGGCTCCACGAAGTGCCTGACTTCTGCTGCGTTAGAGATAAATCCCCAAGAAAATCTTGCAGCCCTTGAAGTCGCAGTTGAGGCTGGTGTGACCAGCAGGAACGCTGCCGAGCGAGAGCCGTCTCTGCCTTTCACCCCTAAACCGGGTGCCCCTCACTGCCCGCCTGGCAAGCAGGTCGCCCCAATAACTCACTCCGGAGCGGGCCGGGCCGGGCTGGTCACACCTACCTGCGGCTTAGTTTCTCAAATAATCTCCCTCTATTGGGTAAATGAAAGACAAACTACGGTGCGCCCAGGCAAACATCTTCTCTTTAAATATTTCAGAGCCATTAACCTCTCTCAGCACTCGTCGTCATCTGCCAGGTAATTGAAATGGCTTTGCCTAAGCAGAATTTTTCTGAGATCAATTATTTACTTCCAGCAGAAGGGTCTGGCTTCAGGCTTATTTACGATGCAGCTGTTGCTACCGCTAGCTTCCTCAGCCTTGTTTATTCCTAAGCAGATAAAAGCCGGCTGATTGGAGATAAAGTTTTTGATTTTTCCAAAGTGCCTGATGGATCTTGTTGGCCACACTGGGAAATTGGGATGCAATGCTTTCATTACGCTGTTGTCTTCCCTCTATTGCCGTTCTGCAAATAAGCTACACGACAGGGAGCCGGCTAAAATTGGCGAAACAAGCTGGTAGAGAGACGGGAAAACCCGCTTTGCCATTCGCACCCCAAACCAGCAGCGGCCACGGGTGCATTAGGACGGGCTCCCTTTCCCCAGGGAGGCCACTGAGCCCGGCTGGAGCAGTGACCGCGGAGGGACAGGCTGCAGCCTCCTGCTTGAAGACATCCCGGGTTGCAAATCTTCCCATCCCTGAGCTTGGACCCCTTTTGCTGCTCTGAATGCAGACGGGGAGCGTGAAGAGTGCCCATGTCTGCCTCGGAAGGAGTGTGAAGTTAAAACTGATCTATCACTCTTTTCATGACCGACATAATTACCGAGCAAGGGCGAAAGGAAAAGGGCGACGAAATGATGCGGGGGCCTGACAAACGTGGCTTGCCCAACGCTAGCTGGCGTGGGAGAGGGCAATCGCTGCTCCACTCGGTGAGTTTGCCATGCTGCAAACGAGCCGTACTTGACCATATAAATGGTCTTATTCAAAGCAGAGAATTAAGGTAATAACAGTTCTCCGGGAACGAAAGGGAATTCAATTTCAAAGCCAAATTAAACAAAGCTTCCAATTAGAGCAGATAATATTTTCAGTGAGCCGAATGGCCTTTTTTCCAGCTCGGTCTGAGTTTAATTTTTCTAATCGGCTCTATTTTGTCACTTCGGTTACTTCAAGGTGGCCAATTTCTTAGGAATTGGCAGATATTGACCGAGGATGCTGGGCTCAGAATTGGCTTTTCTTCTGCGGCGCCGAAGACTTTGATCGCTCGCACACCGCTGGCACCTGGCTGGGCTCCCAACAGCCGGCACGGCCCCGATCCCCGTGGCATGGCCCGGGCAGCTCCTTGCGCCTGGCATTTCTTCGGCGTGCCGTGGGGCTGTGCCCGGCCGCGTGGCTGGGACATCGGCTCGGCTCGACCTCCGGCAGGACCCTGCGAGTGCCCTGCTTGCAGCAGGCGGCTGCCCGTACCCCATCAGTCTGCACGCACAAAGGCCAGATTTGCATTATTAAAGGAGACCCAAATAGCTTATCGGGTACGTGTAGATGAAAATATTGATTTTGTGCTTTCAGGAAAAAGCCCGATTAAGAAGATGTAATGGAAACGTGACCCTTTATCCCCACTTTGTCTTATATATCAGGAGCTAATATTCAGCTCTTTCAATGAAGGAGAAAATCTGATCATTTTTCTTCTATTTCCCTTCTTGCTGCTCGCTGCAAGAAAGACTTGCTGAGCATGAAGAAATTCGCCCCAAGCACACCTGACCTCCTGATTGATATACTGCGGTCCCGGGGGAAGCAGCTGCCTGGGAAATGCAGGTAGGGAGAAGGTGGGATGGGAAAAAGTAGACCCACTGCAGCAGGGAAGCCCCAGCGCCCGGTTCCTCCTCTCCGCCTTCAGTCTCCTCCGCACCCTTGCCATTTCTCCCCTTACGCAAGCCAAAAATGAGGCATGCCGGTGTAACTGGAAAGAGTCATCAGCCTCGTCTGCTGATCCCTGACTAGTTTTCTCATTGATTTCTCTCTGGACTACATGGCAGAGATGCCACTTCCCAGTAAAGAAGGACTCTCCAGAGAGCCGATCTGTACTCCTGACGTGACATGAATATAGCTTCCAATAACGGCAGCGTCAGGGGGAAACTGTCACCAGAGCAGAGGAGAGAAGACAACATGATTGCTTTAATACGAGTCTTTAAGAAACTCCGCTTGTTGGGGAATGGCACGGAGCTGACAGTCAGAAACGCCGATGAAGTGCAGTGGCTCTCCCGCGCCTGACCAGAGCCTGCAGCCAAACACGGGCTCATTCCAAATCAAAGCATTTTGCAGGGCTCCTGTTCATCAACTTCCAAATCGCTCTGTATTAAACCGGCTCCAGAAGGGCTGTTTGCTCGAGGCTTTCTGCTAACCAAAATTTTGAGGGGCAGCACGGACCCTGCCGCCTCCAGGGAACGGTTTTGGGGGGGGGTTTGCTCGCACCAAGGCTCTTCGCCCTGCTCACGCTGCTTCGGAAGAGATCTGAAAGAAAAATGACAGAAAGAGGGCAGGCGGGGCAGCTCCCTTCCCGGCCCCGAATTTAGGAGGAGGGCACGAGGTGCCGGCCCTTTGCCGCGGGAAATGAGTTTTGCCATGGCTCAAGCCTCTGCCCGCCTTCTCGTACAGATAATTCAATTACTCGGCTTGTTTGTGGCGCTCTGTGCGTGTGGGAGAGCCTGCCCTTCCCTTCAGACGGCGTCAGGCGAGCACGTTGTTTCCAGCTCCCGTTCTCAGCCCTCGGTCTGCAGCGCCAAGAAGCCCGTGGTGCTTAAACCTTCCCGGGCCAATCTCTTCGCTGGTTAATTATGTTAGAGGATTTCACTTATTAAAACTTCCCACTTTGGCAGCTCATCTGAGATGAAATCCTCCGGCTTTGCACAAATAATTGGCATCGGATCCCACTGCCACATATTCAAGACTTGCTTGTTAACTGCGAGCTGGGTGGATGCCAGCAATCATCATTCCTGACTATCTGAGAAACGGATGATTTCCTGAGAATAAGCTGTTTTAATTTCTACTGATTTGATAAAGAGCATACATTCTGGGATTTTCAAGCCACCTTCAGTGGAGACAAGTGAAGGTTTGTTTTTCAAATTGATTTGCCTACAGTGGGACTGCTGGTACGCGCTGCAGACTCGCAGCAGGAGCCGTGCGAGCGGGCGGCACGGTCCCATTCTGCTCTCTGCTCCCAGAGGCATCTCTGGAGCCCATCATCCAGGAGCCTTTCCAGCAGGATGGCCGCGGCGTGCCTGTGTTATTGCCCTCTCCTGGGAGGAAACAGAACTTCGTGCAGAAATTATCTGCAAGCAAACCATGGCAGTAAGTGCCACGAATAGCCCAGCTCCGAACGAAATGGGGTCCCTTTCCCCATTTGATCAGACGGCCGTGGCTTGCACCCAGGCCCCTGGCAGGGCTGATTTCTACCCTGCGTGTGCTGCCGACCGCGGAGCAGCAATAACGTGCATCCTAACAGGAGCAGGACCTGAGCGGCCCCGGCTTCTCGTGCAACTCTGGACACGTACGGGCGCTCTGCTCATGCTGCCGTTGCCCGCAAGCTGCACGCTGCCATCGCGCACAGGCCAGAGACATCCCCGGAGGAATTTCGCTGGGCTGCCGGCAGAAAGCAGGGTGCCAGGCTGCGGCTGCCGGACCACCTGGCCGCCTTCCACGTCCCTCCTCGGTTTTGCCGGCTCTTTTGCGATTGCCGTGCTGGCACCGGTTCTTTCGAGCACGGGCTTGCAAGGGTGAAACGGCTAAGCAGCTGCACGACACGTCCCGGTAAAGCGGTCTCCCCCAGGCTTCCCGACGGCAAAGCTCGGCAAGCCGGTGTCAGCTCTGATATAGCCCCACGCCAGGCACGTGGCTTCCCTTGCGTCACCCACCGGGACGGCGCGGGAGCTGTGCCGGGAGAGGCACCGACACCTGGGGCAGCGGCTGCCGACATCTCCGGACAAGGAACGCAAGCTGCCCTGGACAGGATGATCTTCTCGGCCTTGCTTCTACAAGATGGCACAAAAACGGTTCCAAGCTGCCATGGAAAAGGCAAAAACCAGGGGAGAGGAGCCTCTCCTGCCGCGGGGCGGGGGAGGTTGTCCGAATGGCTCAGCCCCGGGTTTATGCCGAGCTCTGCCTTCCTCCTTGCTGGGCTTCCCCAGCACGCTCTGCAAACGCTAACTTAACCCCACCGTTGTTTTAGTAGTCTCCCTTGCACGGCTTCTCTGCCGATAAAAGTGATTTGCAATTAGTTCAAAAGCAGGTTTATCTCCTCCCCGCACAAAGTGGTTTTTGCAGAGGACTTCTGAAATAAATATTAGAGAGAATAACCAGAAGCTGATATAATAGAGCCGTCTACTCTATATTTTACCTCTTCCGCTGCAGGAGAAGAGTATGAAATACGTTTATAGTCCCACTTACAACCATCCCTAGGAGTGGTTCCTTTGGGCAAATTGCACCGGTGATCAGCGAGGATAAATCACACTTTCCCCACCACAGCCAATAAAGCTGTGCGAGCACGCACCGTCTTGGGATGCTTAAAGCGTAAATGGGGGACGGAGCCCGGCTTAAATCCAATCTGGATCTGGCGGTTGGGAAAGCTGAAATGCTGTGAGCTGTATTGATTCTCAGGCTTTGCACTGGAAACACTGGAAACCTCGAAAAGACAAATGTCTGTTTGGAGGAGATTTGGAAAGGGTAGCCCCTGAAAGCAATAAATATGCCTCATAAAAAAGGTTAAACGTGTTACTTGCGTCTGCGGATAGCAAACCAGGTTAGAGCCTGGCTCGGAGGGGATGACTGGCAGTGCAGAGCACGGCCAGAATATGGAAATTCCTGCTAAAAGACAGTGATTTATAGACCCGAAAGCGAAATGGAAGAAATCGTTGAAATACGGAGCCTGTTTCCCAACGTTCTTAGAAGCAGTTTAGCTCCCAGGCATGAAAGTTTTGAAAAAGCAGCCGGGGCTGCTTGCCGCCAGAGTGGCCAGGGCTGTGGCTGCCCGTGGTGTGGGATGGCAGCAGCCGCCTGCTCGGGGAGATGAGATGAGATGAGATGAGATGCTCCCCGCATGCTGGAGCAGGGGAAAAAACAAAAACCCCGGGCCTGGCAGTGACGACCTTCGGGTCAAGGTGTTTACTTGCTGTTAAAGTGCAGAGAGCGCGTTGCCATCTATCAAAAGTCATTGCCTTGCAATTAAGCCATCTAGATGTCCTGAGGTCTCTCCTGCGCTCCGTCATCCTCTCGTTCTCTGAAATGCTACTGGCATTAACATATTTATCAGTAAAAGACCTATTAAGGTTGAGAACTGGATGAAACTGCTGAGTTGTAACACCTCATTTATAATTGCCGTCCCTGAGGATGCTGTCAGCTTATAAATACACATCCTGTACGAAATGGCAAACGGCACGTGGCGCTTTGGGGATCCTGGTCCGGGCTCTGTCAGGAATACTGCAATAGCCGTGAGGAGCGGCGGGGAGCTCGGAGCGCCCCGAAGGCTGTGGGAAAGAGGGGCTGCTGCTTAGGAAATCTTCCTGCTTCAGCAGGGAAGAGGAGGCTTCAAGCTGTGATGGAGTAGTGACACGCTGGGGCTCAATTAGGAGGCAGGTAGGAGTAAGAACAGTTTCACACGGACGCGCCCGATGTGCCGATGGCGTGGGGGGCTCTGGGCTTTCGCACTTGTTCAGGCTTTGCAGAGCAGCGGCAGACTTTTCCTGGGGACCGACGGCAGTCAGACAGCAGCAGCGATGCTCCTGGGATGGCTGGGGTGCCCAGCCGTGGCCGCAGGGTCGGGGCTGTTTCAACCAGCCAGGCTCACATGAGAAGGCTTCCATCCCGCCGGCGCTCTGCCCGCAAGACCAGCTCCGGCTGGGACGCTTTTGGAGAGGGGCAGCAGCGCTTCTGCATCAGCGCATCCTCCCGGTGGGATGCAGCCAGGTCACAGGGCTATGAACGGGTTACAGGAGGCTGGAAGGATTATCACTATGATTATTATTGTTCAGAAATATTAAGACAATGAGGAATAAACACTGGATCTATTTATAGAAATTCTAGGGAAATCTCGCTCGAGCCATAAACCCACTTAATTGCAAATCTGCACAGATGTTTCCTTTGAATTTGAAAAGTGATTAATAAATAAATTAGAGTAATGCTTGTTTTGGCTGAAATATAATAATAAATAATGTTTATAGCGCTTAGTTACCAAAACATCCTCAGCGCTATGTGACAAATCAGACACACACTAAATGGCTAAAACATACAAGATGGAAACAATTAAAGCCAGGCTCAAGCCATAAATAAACTCAACAGCGCAAGTGCAACTGCGGGTGTGCAAAGGCAGGCGCTGAAGCTGCCGCACAGGCTGGGATGCTCCGCAGCCCCGTGCCCGGTTTGGTTCTGGCCCTGGTAGTACCAGTCCATTGGGGCCCATGGTGTGGCATGGCACGGCACAGCGTGGCACGGCATGGTGCCGGCATCCTGGCACCCCGCAGCTCCGCTCCGCCTCTGACTCTGGCGCCGTGGGAAGCTTCCCGGCACAATCCCCCCGCTTGATCCCCCCTCTTCAAACCGCTGGCAAAGCCAACGTGTTTACTGTGTCCCTCGTGTTGACTTTTTTTAATTCATGCATAATTCAAACTATATATATAATTCCAGGGTAAACACAGACATAACTTTTCTGTTGACTATTCCTTGACCCAGTTACTGTACAAATATGCGTTGGAATTTAGCAGCACTAGAAAGGCGAGACCTTCACAAATTTCAAGGGCTCGCAGGGAGCCACGCACGTCCCAGAGCAGCAAATTGCCGGAGGCGGCCGCAGCGAGCCCCGGCGTCGTGTCGCCGGCTTCGGGAAGGTCACCGCCGCGGCATGGCGAGGCGGCCGAGGGGCCATAAACCCACCCGAGCTGCAGAGGGAACTGCTCAGGATAATCTTGGTGGAGGACGCGTGGGAGGAAGCCCCACTGCCACCGTGAGAGCGTGGCGGTGCCGTGCCGGGGGGACGGCAGGGCTCTCCGCCGGCCAGCCGCCTGCGTGGACCGTACAGCTGCCTGCAGCCCCGGCTCTGGCCCCGGCAGCACCGAGGCAGCGCGTTGCGCCGAGGGGACGACTGGTTTGATGGCTTGTGAAACTATTGGCAAATCCGTTTGGGTTTCCACTGAAATAGGAGCTTTTATTTTAATTTATATTGTAATGAAAGCTTGTAACAGTACCGTATCGTAAACACAAACAGTGCAATCTTATAAAAATTTCATCTTTATCTATTTTGGGGAGAAATAGCCCTGTCTGCCTAATTGAAGCATCTGTCATTCTGACATTAAATAGTGCATCCATGGCTCTTTTATTATATTTTCTTGCATTTCTCATACACTGTTAAATTGAAATAACACTGTTGGCTAGGAGATAAAGAGAGATAATAGGTATTTTATAATGAGCAGAAAGGAGGATTCATCTTCAGTCGGAGCTGAGAATTGCTTTATCTTTTTTTTGGTGTTGCTATTTTGTTACCCTAAAGGGGGGATTCTGCTGCTCAGCTTTCCCAGCTCTCGAAGATCAAGCGAGGAGCGTTTATCCGCATGTGAAGAGGCACGAGTGCCAGGCAGCTGCCCATCAGCACCCGAGCTGACAGGGTTTCTGATGTGCCGCTCCCTAAAATGACTCTGGACGTCCGCAGAGGTGTCGCACAGCAAGGCTACATCTGAATAACACTTACCAGGACACTTGGGAGATTATTTTTCATCATTTTAAGGAGTCGTCTTTTCCCCTCATTGCCATTGGTAACTGCTTATTCAGCATCTGCTGACATGCAGCGCCGTTGTGAAGAGTTTCCCACGTTATGTGCGTGGGTGGCAGGGGCACGGCACGGCACGGCACGGGGACCCGAGTCGCCACCAGACCCGGGGTGAAGCCACCTTTAGGCATCCCTTGCTGCAAAACAAGCCCGGGCTGATCGGTTCATTCTCAAAGCCCCAGCTGCTCTGCCTTGCCAGCATCATTAATCTCCACCAGGCTCCAGCGCCGGCCGTTCCGTCCCACGCTGGGGCTGGCCATCCGGAGCAACATCCCAGAGGAGCAGCCTTGGAGCGGGGCCGGGGGCGGCACGAGGAGCGCCTGCCCGAAAGCCGCTCGGGAGCTGCGCTCTGCTTAGGATTAGGTGAACCTTGCTTTGGCAAGCTGGGGTTTAAAAGAGGGATTTTGTGCACGAAATTAGTTTTAGCCAGTGCCACTCACATCGAGGAGGAGCTCGAGCAAATCAAATCAGCCTTGGCTTTGCACGGAATAAGTAAGAAAAAGTGGATCCGAGGGGGTTTGGGATCCAGCTGGGGGGGGCTGCCAGGGCAGAGTCCCGCTCCGGCTGCCACGATGCAGGAGCCCAGCGCGGCTGGACCATGTGCTGCCTGCTCTGCTCTCCAGGCCAACGCTCGTCACCTCCCAGCAGCGAGACGTGGCTTTTGGGGGCTGCCCGAAGGAGAGGGACACCCGTACCACCATCTCCCCAGCTACGGCTTCGCCGCGAAGCAAACAAGCCACACACAATCAAACAGTGCAGCGATTTCCCCATGTGGACTTCTGTAATTAAATTCCATGCAAAACGAAGCAATTACCAAAAAAAGGCACCGTACGACTATAGATAATTATCGGCGCGGAGGCCCCCCAGGTAGCCGGCAGAGAGGCTGGCGGCCGCTCGCCCTGCCCGATACCCGCCGGCAGGGATGCTCCCCTCGGACCCTGCCACGGCGGGGGCTGCCCTGATGCGGGACGTGGGTGGGCTGGCCCAGCTCCCCCTCGGGTGGGTTTGCTTTGGGTGGCCCCCCCCACCCTCCGCCACGCTTCCCGGGCTGGTTGCCGGATCCCCGCGGGTCCGGCTGGGCTCTGCCAGATCCCCACGGCTCAGGCTGGGATCCGCCGGTGGGCGAGGGGAAGCGGGGGGAAGGAAGCGGCACTTGGGGAAGCGAGGGAAGAGCCGCTGCTTGGAGTAAAAGCACGAGACGTCTAATTGAGATTTCCCTGAAACCCACTGGAAATAATTAAAATTGACTTCTAATACTTTACAAACTAATTAAGAGTATTGGACTGGATAACTACATTGAAGTATAAGTGGCATTTAATTGGGATAAACTGAATCATAATTGGAAATAAGCGTAGCCCAGAACAATAAACAGCGTGGTAGGAGAGGTTATGGGCAGCTTGCTTTAAGGCAGGGAAGCGCGGCACTGGCTCGGTGGCCGCCCTACGCGGATGCCGGCACGGGCGCATCTCTGTCCCGTGCCGGGGCTGCCGGAGGTACTGGGGATGGGTGCCATTAGATTCCCTATAAAGACACCAGAGATGTTAAACCCTCATAGGAAGCGCTTGCACGCCAAACTCAATTTCTAGAGCCTGATCTGCTTTATCAGCCCCCAACTCGTGCCTGTTCGGTTATTTATCTAAGCTTTAATAACAGTACCCTTTCTGTAGTATCAAACAGCCACATTGCTGCCTTGCCCGCTTCTCATTCTCCTCAATGAGCTAGGAACAAATTAATGGGATATGGGAGCTGCCGGGCCTTTGTTCTCCCTCATCTGCTCCACTCATTACTTTGAGGAGCCCTATTTTCCTTTTCTTTTCTGCTTTCTTTTCCCGAACAATGGGCTCTGAATGTATTCAAGCAATTCTTTTATCATTCACTTCTGCAGAGATCTCTAAGTTCTCCACCTGAACAGTTGGTATTTCTATTTATGAAAACTTTCTTGCTGACTGCTGAAATTTAAATTTTAGTCTTGCAATGACTGGTTAGCTCAATTATCTCCTGTTTCCTTCCCCCCCTTTAGATTTAACAGCTACAATTTATAAATGCCATCTTTTCCTCTTGTTTCCTTGTCCCCTACACACTTGCTGTGAACCCGTGAGCCTTCTGCTCTCCCTTTGATGATGGCTGGAGGTGGCCAGACCATTTTTCTGCCATTATTTGCCCCACTAAAAGAAAGCAGAAAACAAATTCAGAAAACCCTCAACGCATTCCCTCCCTTTTCAGCTTTTTACCAGCTGCAGGCTTCACGAAGCTCTTCACCAGATGCAGGAAAGCCCCCGCCAGCCCTGGCAGTCACCACCCCAAAGCCCCCAGGCTCCCCTGACAGTTTAGAGGACGCTACACTGTGCTTCTGTATTGGTTTTGTGTGGCAAGGTTTTGGTAGCGGGGGGGGTTACAGGGGTGGCTTCTGTAAGAAGCTGCTGGAAGCTTCCCCTGTGTTCGACAGAGCCCATACCAGCCGGCTCTAAGACAGACCCGACGCCGGCCAAGGCCGAGCCAATCAGCGATAGTGGTAACGCCTCTGTGATAACATTTTTAAGAAGGAAAAAAAGTTGGGACGGCGGTATTCGGCAGCCGGAGAGAGGAGTGAGAACATGTAAGAGAAACAATCCTGCGGACACCAAGGTCAGTGAAGAAGGAGGGGGAGGAGATGCTCCAGGCGCCGGAGCAGAGATTCCCCTGCAGCCCGTGGTGAAGACCACGGTGAGGCAGGCTGTCCCCCTGCAGTCCATGGAGGTCCACGGTGGAGCAGATATCCACCTGCAGCCCGGGGAGGACCCCACGCCAGAGCGGGTGGGTGCCTGAAGGAGGCTGTGACCCCGTGGGAACCCCGTGCTGGAGCAGGCTCCTGGCAGGACCTGCGGATCTGTGGAGAGAGGAGCCCACGGAGCAGGTTTTCTGGCAGGACTTGTCACCCCGTGGGGGGCCCACGCTGGAGCAGTCTGTGCCTGAAGGACTGCACACCGTGGAAAGGACCCATGCTGGAGCAGTTCGTGAAGAACTGCAGCCCGTGGGAAGGACCCACGTTGGAGAAGTTTGTGGAGGACTGTCTCCCGTGGGTGGGACCCCACGCTGGAGCAGGGGAAGAGTGTGATGAGTCCTCCGCCTGAGGAGGATGAAGCGGCAGAAAATAACGTGTGATGAACTGACCGTAAACCCCATCCCCGTCCCCCTGTGCCGCTGGGGGGTTGGCAGAGAATCCGGGAGTGAAGTTGTGCCCGGGAAGAAGGGAGGGGTGGAGGGAAGGTGTTCTGAGATTTGCTTTTATTTCTCATTACCCTACTCCGGTTGATTTGTAATAAATCGAGTTAATTTTTCCCCAAACTGAGTCTGTTCTGCCCGTGACGGTAATTGGTGAGTGATCTCTCCTATCCTTATCTCGACCCACAAGCTCTTTGTTGTATTTTCTCTCCCTTGTCCAGCTGAGAAGGAGGGGGAGTGATAGAACGGCTCTGGTGGGCACCTGGCGTCCAGCCAGGGTTAACCCATCACAGCTTCTTTTTACGTTACTTTTTTTTCTTCCAACCCTGGCACAAAATATTAAAAAAGCTTAATGCCTTTTTCTTCTCTCATTCTCTTCGACAGCTTCTTTGAAGATCGTTCTGCTTCTTGCTGGTTTCTGGCCCCTCTGTTGTCAGAGGACATTTTTCCTCCCTGCTAATTGCTTTTTGCACTCGCAGCTGGCCAGCGCCCGTGCATCAAACTTCCCGCCCTCCCGAAGGTGTGAGTTGCTTTCAGAAGAAAGCTGGCTTTTTTTACCCTGCTTACGGCTCCATCCCCATTGAGCCGGCAAGCCCCCGGTTTTCCCTTTGCTGCTGGCGGTCCGGGCTGACGTTCCTCAGCCGGACACCCGAGTTACCGAGCTGCTTGACAGCGGGCAGCCGCCGAATGGGACCGGCCGGCGGAGCAGGGTGCTGGGTGCCCCGCGTGGCGGTGGTGGTGGGTGCTGGGTGCCCTGCCTGGGGGTGACGGTGGCGGCTGCGGCGGCAGCATCCCACGCTATGCAGCAGCGATGGGTTTGCACGGCGAAGGGGCGTACGGTGCCTTTTTCCCAGGGCTGCTCCCGTAGCCAGCCCGTCCTGCCGCCTGCGGCGGAGAGCGCCAGATGGGCTGGAGTTCATCAAAGCGTTCACATCTCATGGTCCAAGGAACCCTGAGAGGAGCTCGAGCGCTGCTCGCGCTGTCTCTTATACCAGCCCGGCTCCTCAGCTGAAAATAATTTTATGGTTAACTACAGACCATCTGTTATCCTCTACTTTTCTAACGGAGCCCATGTTCTTTATGGTTTATTAATATTTATTTAGTCTGTTTAAAACCTAAGCATGTTGCAGGAGACTTGTGATACATCTCCAAAGATTTTATCTTCCAGCTTGGCCGCTGCTGTGCCCAGGCACCCTCAGAGAGACAAACGGGGCATTTTCAGAGAACTTTTCCCTCTGAGCTGGCAGCTGGCAGATACCCTGCGCGGTGAAGCCCAAGTGCTGCACGGGAGCTTCCCTTGCACCGAGGCCACTCGCCGCACGCGGCCCCAGCATCTTCTCGGGCAGCGCGAGGCGATGCCTCTGATGACGGGGATTGCAGCCAGCGAGGAATTCCCTGCCCGGCATCCGGACCACGCGGATGTGCCGCTGCGACCGCCGCTTTGCGAGTCCTTTGAAGAGATCGGCTGGAGGGAGGTTTCGGTCTTTGTGTCCGGCGCACTGAAGGCTTCAACGCCACCTCCCAGCGGATCCTCCCGCCTCCGTACCAAGCAAGGGCTGCTCCGGCTCTCTCTTAAATTGTCTCCTATGAATTCCTTACTGTCCCACGTCAGGGGTGTAGCTATCGAAAGCCTGCGTGGCTATAAACCATGAAAGCATCAGCTCTGTGCTGGCAGAGAGCGAAGGGGAAGTCTAATTGCCCCATAATCTGAGGAGGATTCAGGAGGCTTCTTGCAGCACCGTGCAGGCAGAAGCTTTGCGATGGTATTGCCGGCGGGGTAAATCACCCTGGTGCAGCTCTGTTCTCAGCAGAGGTCTACTTTCCACCGTCCATTCCCTTCCATTTTTAGGCAGCTATTCCGAATACAAACCCCGGGGGACGGCAGTCGGCTTGTGCCAGGGTGCGGGAGAAGCAGCACCCGGCAGGGCTGCCGGCACCCGGGCAGGGTGGTGAGCTGCTGACCCGCCGCAGAGCGAGCACCTTCCACCCCGCAGCACAGCGGCTCCTCCGGAAAGAGCATTTTATTGCACTGAAAAAAGTCAGGGATGGGAAAGGAGATGAAAGAAAGGAGATTTACCGTGAGCTTTGATAAGCATTACCATGCTGCAAGTCTAGGGCTCTTGATAAACGGCAGAGACGCCAGGCTGTAACAAGCTGAGCGGCCTCTCAGGAGGCCAAAGAAAATAAAGTTTAGCATCAATTTTTAACTTTTGCTCTGCATTATTTAATAAATGGTTTGAAACCTGCCTTGCATCACGAGAGTTTTTAAGTCATTCCTGGGCTGGAAGAAGAAAAAAGAATATATTATTTTGCAATTACAGAAACATCCCCCTCAGCTGTGCATGCTTCAAATATTGGTCTGTTGGTTTGCTTTGGTTTTTTTAAGGACCCCTCAGAAAAGCTTTTCAGCACATTTAATGAGATTGAGCAAGGACAGAGCAAGTGGAAACTAATCTGCATGGGGAGGGCCTTGCGTGCCTGTGCCCTTGGCTGGCTTACACACCCTGGCCAGCTTTGAAACAGCAAAAAAAAATATTAGTCCCTTGTCTTTTCTGGCCACCAGCTAATACAAGCAGCCCTTTTCTGCGCAAACACAGCCCTTTCTGTGTGCTTCTCCATCCGCCTCCCAGATGGGGGGGTCCGCCCCAGGGGAGATGGAGCCGCCGACCCTCCCCACCTCGCTGCAAAGGGCTGAGCAGAGTGGGGGGTCCGAGCCCGGGGTGCATCCTGCGCTGCTGCACCAACTCCCCGAACGGAGGTAACGCCCAGCTATGACTAATGTGCCAGGCTACTAATATGAATTGGGCCTAATTATGCATCCTCATTAGTATTCGTCTGTCAAGCTGTTACAATGTAACCCCCAAATGGTCTCCTAATCAATCTCCTAGTGTCATGTTGGGGGTGTTTCCACTATTATTTTGCCTGGCTGGTGGCTTTTCCCGGGGAGAAGCGTCAGGCTCTCCGCTGGGCTCGCTGGAGTGCGGCTGTCCCCAACCTGACAGCATCTCTGCAAAGCAACGCGCCTGGTTTTCCATTGCTTTCATGTCCCAGGGTCCCCGACTCTTCCTGAACCCCCCAAAGGGTGCAGCTGATCAGTACTGTGGCAGTTTGCAAAGCTTCCAAGTTGACACCAGAGCGGGTTTTTTTGGCAAATCGGCATCTTCCCCCTGGGGTCCGCGTCACTGTCGTCCCCCCAAAAGGCGTGGGAGCCCGCGCCTTCCCTTTGCCAGATGGGACATGGGCTCCTCTCTGGCACCTGCAAGGCGGAGGGTTTGATTTTTCAAAGATTGCCAGGTATTTCCCAGTTGGAGTAAAACACACCTTTTACATTTCAGTGGAGGCATCAAGCTGTTCATGCTTCTCTATCCCTTTTTTAAGGGAAGCTTTATTAGACCGCTCGATGGATTTTCCAGTTAAAATAATGGGTGTTTTACACTGTAGGCATCAATAAAAATGTAAATGCAAACAGGGAAGGCAGCAGCAGCAATGGATTTTGTGGCTTTTGCTCCCTGGGCTGAACTGGCAGGTCTCCGGTTCCCTGGAAGGAATAACAACGAAGTGCCTAAGAGGGGCCAGCCAGCTTCTCGACTGAGCCTCATTATGAAAGCCCCTCCACGGCTCTCGTGCTGAACCGTGAGCTCCCCTGGTTATTGCTGGGGAGCTGCAAGGGGGTGACAGCGTCTGGCACGGCAGCGCTTTGCTCCGGCGGGGACAGGCTCGGGTGCCCCCGCGCTCCTCGGCACCGCTCACACCCTGCCCGATGCACGGCCCTGCCAGCTCCGCTCATTCGGAAATTAATGGGATGATTCCCATGAGCGAGACGAGTAGCTTGCTGCTTCCAAATTTCCATAACGATCATGGCCCTAGGACGGAATAAATCGCTTGCTTTGGCGGAAATATTTATAAAGTGATGGTTTTGAATCCCTGCACGACAACATTTAGCCTCATCGATGGCAGCATTACCGACGGGCATAGCCAGTGAAGTCTCAGGCAGAAGATAACCGGTTCCAACACAACCGTCTGGACGTCCCTGGCCTGATTTCATTTGCATCAGCGCAAATCAAAGTGACGCCCAGTGCCAGGAGATGCTCTAACGTGTGCTGACCAATGCTCGGGTTGAAAATGAATGGCATGCGCTGGCTGCCCTCCCTCGGGCTGAGGAGCTCTTCATCCCGAAGAAGGAGCTGGTTAATACACCCCCAAAAGCAGTTTGTGAAAGCATAATTCCTGGTTCAAATGTCACGCCAGTACATGGCACTCACCCGTATTGATGCATCTCTCCCCACCTGGGCAAGTAAACTAATACCGGGGTCTTTCTGGCAGTGGTGAAAGGAAGCACTATATGCTATTCTATACTTCCTCCTCCATTTAGATGGATTAATTGACCTTTAAAAATGTACCCAGAAAATAAATGACCTAATAAAATGAATTATCCTCTTCCACACAGTGCTCAAAATCCACTGTAACTTGAGAGGAGACTAATGAAACATTGAAAGCATTGAAGAAATGACTAATGAAAGAAATAAACCCAATAAAGAATAATTGATTAGTCATTTGGAAGCACTGCAAAGCACAGGGTGAAAAGCTCAGCCCAGCCACAGGCCCAGGGAGGGGGCTGGCTGGCCGGGAGACCCTAAGCCAGCTCACCAACCCCTCAGGCATCAGCGGTCACCCCAGCAGCACAGCCCTTAGCAGGGAAGAGAAACGGCTCCTCAAGCGATCTCAGCACTTCAGGGCTTGTGTCAGCTCCAACTCAGAGCAAAGATGAAGCGTCTCAGAGCCTTCGCAGGGAAGGTCTCTGCCGTGCCCTGGGAACGTGCTCCCTCTGCTCCCTGCAGCCTCCCCGCCAAACGATGTTCACCCCACGGGAACGGTAATGGGACTAAGGAGGTCTCTCCCTTAATGCAACCTCTCCCTGCTGGCCAGCCCAGCTGAGCTGGGGAAGAGGAGCACCTCTGCCGTCCTGCCTGCGCCTGCACGGCCCTGGGAGGTGCTCCTGAACACCCCTGCTCCCAAACTGCTGCGCCCAAACTGCTGCATCCCAAACTGCTGCATCCTAAGATGCTGCATCCCAAGATGCTGTGCCCAAAGGGCTGCATCCCAAACCACTGCACCCCCAATCACTGCACCCCCAATCACCGCACCCAAACCCCTGCACCCTGAATCACTGCACCCCAAATCGCTGCACCCCAACCCCTGCAGGCTCACAGGGAGCCAGGGCTGGAGCCAGACCAGCGGCGGCAGCTCCTGCCTGCGCCCTCGGGCCAGGCAGGGATGCCAGGGTGAGAGAGGGTCTCCAAGAGCTCACAACTACGTGCACGAGGACTCCTCCGAAATGCCAAAGCAAAGCCAGCACACGCTTCCTCACGACTGCTTCCCGCTCGGCTTTCCACCAGCACTCATGCACCCACATCTTTTCTGAAAGGCAACTTCCAGCTTGAGTGACCACAAAAATCACATTTTGAATTCCTTCTGGGGCGCAGTAACGCCAACCCCTGCCACGTTAGTGCCCTGCTATCTGCTCAGCAAAGCCTAAGTATTTGACTTATAGAGAGAATAAGCAAGACCAAAAACCACCTGAACTTGCTGGTTTTCCCCCATTTCTGCCCCTCCGGCAGCTGGGTGGGAGGCGTGGGAGCCACTGCCGAGGACCATGCGGGATGTGCACGCCACTAGCGGGTTGCTCACATCAAATTATCCTTCCTTGGACAAAATTAAGGGTTAAGGAAAAGCTTAACGAGACATCTGGAATTGCGGCCGCTTCTTTAATTGTAGTTTACAAGAATTTGGTAAATGGGACATGGAAAAAGAAAGCTTGCTACGCTACAATCGTCTCCTCGGGCTGGAGCGATTTTGTGCTTCCTTTTTGGCAACCACAGAGCCCTTATCTTGCTGACTAAAAACCATTCCTTAATTTTTACGAGCTCCTCGGTAAGACTGGTGGAGCGGAATGATTGCAGTCTATCCTGCCCTCTCCTCCCAGTTTGGTGCGAGGGAATATTGTTCCCTGGGTGGGAAATAAAGGTGGAAGTGTCTGCGCCAAATTTACAGCTCGCAATAAGCAGGGTTTTATCAACAGCCCTCCGACAAATTATTTTTATCGTCAGCCTCTTACTGCCTGGAGCTGCGGCCATGAAAAAGCAATTCGGTGAAACTGTAATTGTGTCACCTATCGACTGGACCCGGCGAGGCCTCGGCGCCGGTGCAGCCGGAGAGGCCGGAGCTCTCCGCCTCCGCTGCCGCACGGCACCGCGTTTTCCTCGCAAGGGGCATCCCAGAGGCGGTCGAGGGAAGAGCTGGGGAGAAAGGCTGCAGACCCCCGGATCTGGCCGCGACAGCCCCTCCGGCAGCGCCCGTGCCCGCTGGCAGCAGCGCGGCAGGCTGCCGGAGGGGGTCCCGGCAGAGGCACCCCTTGCAAAACTCCTGCGGGCAGAGCAATCGGCTTTAGTGGCATGCGCTGCTAAAATGGATGGATGCATATTTACATATTTATTAAACAGTTATTAGAAATTCCGCAAAAGAAAGTCATGCCGAAGCGCTCATTAATAAACCCGCGTAGACTGCTGGATCTCAGGTCTGCGATGCAATTGTTTAAACAAGCAGACATGTTTTACAATACAAATAGGATGTACTCCTGCGATGATTCCATCCATAATTCTATATTAAAAAGTGTCATATGAAGCTTGCACTCGTTACTCTAACTCCGTTTCTTCCATTTGTTTATTTGTTCTTCCAGCACAAAACAATTCAACCTCTACAGTTATTTTAAGCAAATTAGGTTTTGCTCAGAGTTTCATTTCCATTTTAAAATATGTCCTTGCAGGAGCTGCTGGAGGTGCGGACATTTTCAGCAAATCAATATATTCTGGTTGAATTATTTTTTTAATGGCATTACTAACATTCACAGCAATAGATGGGGCTCCGGCAACGCGATCCAACCGAGCTTAAACACGGGCTGCTGGCCCCTTCCTCCACAAATATGCCAAAACATGGCAGAAAGTGGGGGACACAAGAGCGGCCAAGCCGGGGGACCAGAGACGTGAGCCCTTGCCTTAGCGCTGCTCCAGGCACGGCGCTGATCATCTCCTCAGCCTGATTTTCTCCTCTTTCTAATCATAATGACTGCAAGATTAGCTGGAGGTGAAGAGAATATTAAAACTTTAATAAAGTTGTCAAGACCGACACCACCTCTGGGATCTGATCTTGCCTTTGATTGTAATTTATATTTTTATAAAAAATTCGAGATCTGTAGTGGACTGGGAGGAAAAAATCAGGCTCTCCTGTAGTTATTGGCGTCCCAGAACCGAGGTACAGCGACATGAGCGAAGCCGGTGCCGATGCCCAGGACACAGCTGTGTCCGCCCAGGGATGCTGCCTGCAGAGCGAGCCTCACCTGGGACCCTCCACTGCCAGGCTGTGAGCGGAGAAAAGGCTTCGCACTCCGTCCAAAAGTGTCTGCGAATCCCTGTAAACCAATACTTTTCATCAATCAGGGCTTCTGCTGGGAAGATCCACGGTCTGTTTGCACAAAGCTCCTGCGCAGTGGCGAACGAAGGTGGCAGGAGGCAACTCCGACTGCTGGATTCCTTCCCATAACTCCAGCCCTCACCTATCGATTTTCCTAATTCCCGCTCGGCTGCGGCGGCACATGAGGTATCTGGTTAATAAAAGCTAAGCGGCGGCTCCCGGCATCTCCAGGATGACTCCACCGAGCAGCTGGGACTCCACCGTCCCCGGCAGGGACGGCTCCGGCACCGCTGGCCACCGCCGCCCACAGGCTTCATCTGATACGATCCATGCGCTTATTGAGGAATGAAAAGACGCTTTATACTTGTTTATAGCGGGAGGCAGCGCCAACGAAGGCTTATTTTAGCCCCAAATGCCTCCTCTTTATATCCACTTGAGCCATTCAAGAGTTTACATTTCTCTCCTCCTCACTCAGGCCATCCAAAATACCAGGCTGGGTTTGCATCGAGAGGGAGGAAAGTACACGTCTGCTCGAGCTGCTCTTCAAAGAAACGACTCAAGCAGAGGAGTAGCATCTGCATGGTAAATAGCAGCAGGGAACACCGCGGCTCAGACAACACAAGGGGGGATTCGTTCACAGGCGGAAGAAATCTGGAACAACTTTCAAGTGCAAATCTAAATGACAAATGTATTCCAATAACTTTTTTGGAAGAATCACGGTCTCTCAATTCATTGTTTGAGTTAATTGCTCAGAGAAAACAGCTCCCTGAAAGCTCTGGCAGGTACATCGCCATGCTGATTCATTTAGAGGTGCACAAGTAATTCCTCAGTTCTTGTGTTTTTTCTTTCTCACAAAGACTAGCAGACTCGGAAGCCCACACACAAGGACAGCTGCAATTAATGCTAACGCTACCGGTCTCCTCGTTAAACAAGTGTCATAGGCAGAACAAAGGACAGCTGTGAGCCACAGCTGAAATGCTTTCAGGTGCGGGATAGGAGCGGGTTTGGCCGGTAATTCAGTTAATGAAGAAGGAGATGAAAAGTCCCCTGTGATAGGGTCTCCCTGTTGCCACTCACAAGGTGCAGTGATTGCCCGGAGCCGTTATCAGACGTGAAGGCCCTCACACCCCATTTGTACCCCAGGAACCGAATCCCATCCTTCCTACAGCTCAGCACTTGTGCAGAACAACCCAAAGAAGAAATGGAGCGCTTCTCTGGCAGGTCAGGGATGCGCTGGTGGAATTCGGGATGCAGCAGCTCTGACTACTTGAGATGCTGAACCATATGCTCAAATACCCTTCGCTAACTAATTTCCATATCCCCGTTCGTGCAACCCTGCGATGTTCCGGGCCGATGATTAATCATGGTGCTGAGTTTCGGATTGCAATGAGTGCAAATTGAACAATAGTTCAAAACCAACCCTGAGGTCATTGACTCAAGGTATTGAAGAAATGTCTGCCTGGCACAATAAATCCTAATTCGGGTTTATTACAGCTTTGTTTGGAGGGGGGCCAGCCGGTTGGGGTGGCACGGCTTTGCTGCGGCCGTTTTGCCTGCTCGGGGGTACCCCAGGAACGGGAGTATCCCCGGCCCTTTGGGGCGAGCACCAAGTGAGTGCCGCTGTGTCAGACAGGTGCAGCCTTTGTCGCATGGCCTTAAGGGGAGGCTCCTCAGATTTTGCACAGAAACTTGTCTTAAAATAACAGCTTGATGAGCAGGCTTGACGCTAATGAAATGAAAAATCTTTCTGTTAAGGGAGAGAAACTGTTAAGACCGCTTTAAATATTGTCGGTCGACTCCAAAGTGGACAAATTTTCCATGACGTTCTTATGTATGTTTGTTCTTAACCTTAAGAATATCGTTGCAGAGATAGTAATTCAATTTTGCGGGCAGGAGAGAAAGCAAACAGAGAAAGCTGTCCTGCTGTTTGCCTTGGGAAAGGAAGAGCCCTTGCAGAGCCTGGAGATGAGGCTGGCTTTGTCCTGAGAATGTGTCTTCTTAACCCAGAAATGGAGACCTTAAATCACTGTATTATATAGACCTCAGTGACAGCTAGGAGGTGGAGATTGGTTTTGGGGCACACAGCATTCCTCGAGGACTGCAGTGCATTGCCCTGGCCATCAGTGCCTTGCAGCGGCTCTCCTCTTTTAATACTTCTGTGTGTAGGACTCAAACAACAGCTATTCTCTAGTTAGATTTTTTTTTTTTTTTGTGGTCCCAGGTGAAGTAGCTATTAATTGAGAAAAGTCACCAACGAACAAGCAGTCTTTTTGTGGGTCCCAAGTTACAGACCTATGACTGATCCTCAGCATGCAGCAAAATCTTCTTAGGAGAAACAAATGCATTTTCTATTGTTGAGCAACTAATGCTTTAAGTCGTACGCACAGTGACAAAGTCTAACTACAAATGAAATGAGATTGTCCTCTAGGTGGAGCATAGGTAGAAAACTCCTATTTACCGTGATGGAAATAACATTTTCATGCAAATTTCCCAGTTCTGTTGGCAATCCTTAATCGTCCAGTATATCAACACAGGTGTAAATGCAGTTCTGTTCCTGGGATATGATACTTACCTACAGCTCTCAGAAGCAGGCTTATGTGTTTTCCAAATTGTTCTTCAGCTTTGAAAAACCTAATGTAGCCTGAACAACGGAAATGAAGGACTGCAAACCGACTGCTGTCTCCAGGCAGGATCCAAATCCCTGAGCAACAGCATCAGGGTGGCTGGGGAGTAATAGCACAGAGTAAGTGCTATAAATTACCCAAGATCTCCTGCTTCTTTTTTCCCCTTTTTTAGCAAAATGTGAATTTATGAACACAGACTATGAATTATTATCCCAAAAAGGCACATTAGGTATTTTACAGCATATTTCATATAGTTTCTCATCCAAAAAAAGGCAGACAGTCAGAAGAGTATAAGAACAAACTGTTCTTCTCTAATAAAATGTCGCCGAAGATAATCGGCAATTTCCTTTTACTGTGTAGCATGTACATGGACTTGAGATTTATAGTCCTCCGCCTTGTCCCAAGCCGGGGGTCCCACGCTCCCCCAGAGCCAGTTGCAGCCTGCAGCCGTCCCTCCCAGCCCCACTGGCCTGCGCTTCTGGGGGGACTTTTCCTTCCTCCTGAGCTTCTCCAGGGTGACCAAAATCTCAATTAAGTCCTACAATGGAGCCTAAGGCCCACGATTCTGCCTGACATTATGATATAGCTAGAAACAGCTCAAAATCCACCCTTGCAAAGTCCACAGGAGTAAGAGGATTAGGAGTGATGTGAAATTAAATGCCGGTTTCTCCAGAAGGTGAGTGGAGAACTCTGCTGGTGCCCTTCTTGGCCGAGGGCTCGATACTGAGACATGCTGGCTGCCGAAAATGTCCTTTCTCAGACAAGGAGCCTGAGTCAATGCCCTGATTTGTCCCCCTCCCTCTTTCTCCTCGGTCCATCCCTTGGCCGTTCGCCGAGCCTGGCCAGGTTTTGCCTCTCCCTCTAAGAGATGGCCCCAGCTCTTGGCTTTAGTTGCCAGGCCAAAGCCATTCCTCCGGTACAAAGTGACACTGTTTGCCTAAACATGAGGCTGAGGAATAAAATATAAACTGAATGTATCCATCTGCTATAAAATATGATTAAGTCCTTGACCTGGAGAAGAGTTATGGCCACTTTGGGAACTCGTGGGGAGAGGAGAAGCATTGGGCAGATCAGTTGAGGCAAACGGTAATGAAGATTTATGGGGTCTGCCAGTGGCAAGAGTTTATTTAGGCTCCTACAAAGTGATCCTGAGAGAGAGGTGTGGACGTGTAACTTGACGGGATAGCAGAGAGGCCACCGGTCACGTCCCTCAGCCAAGCCTGGACGCAGGAGCTGAACTGGCCGCAACGAGAAATTAATGACAGCACAAGGCTCCCCGGTAGCTTTTCCACTGGAAAGCCGCTCACTTTGGGGTCCCTTGGAAAACCCTGCTGTACCACGGAGCCCTTTCTGCCCCACGTTTGGAGCCCACACGCCGCACAGCCACTAACCGGGCTGTCCGTGACTGCCAGTGCTGGCATTTCTTCCTGCTCCTTCAAATAACTGCAGCTGGAACCTGCCTCCCCGTATGTGGCAGCTTCGAAAAAATGTGCAATTAAACCAGTGGCTGGAAATGAAGTAGGAGAAGAGTCTGCTCTGCTGTGGATGTAGGAAAGGAAACAAATGTTTTCATATAAAGGAAGTTTACACTGCATATAAATCTGAATGCCAGAAGCTTAATATATTGTGGACAGAAGCTGTTCCATCATTCTGGGGCTATTAAATTTTTTAATCAAACGCTTTAGCTATTAAACTGCCTGGGGTTGGCAAAAGCTTGATGTTACTATAGGTTAAAACCCACCACGGTCCAAACAAATACAAAATTAATGCCACGTGCCAAAGGAATGGAGGAGTCAATATAACAGTAATATTTCCTGGGGGCCGGCTGCACAGCTGCCGTTTCCACCCTACCAAATGGGAGATGACCCCCAGCTATGGGAGGTCTGGTTATCTGTCCAAAGCTACACAGGGAGCACGTGGCAAACCTCTCCCACCCTGCCTCCTCCCGCTGTCCCAGCATCGGGCCCCCCCTGGCAGGCAGGGACCACCGAATACCCACCGGCTGCACCGGAGGGGTGATGTTGGCCATGGCCGTGGCTGCCTTCGC
Source organism: Harpia harpyja (assembly GCF_026419915.1). Classification (NCBI taxonomy): domain Eukaryota; kingdom Metazoa; phylum Chordata; class Aves; order Accipitriformes; family Accipitridae; genus Harpia; species Harpia harpyja. Next base: position 1,272,361 of record NC_068946.1, read on the forward strand.
ATTTTAGCTCAGCTAAATTACAGCTGCAAGGCTGCACGCAAGGAGGAAAGGAGCTGCCAAAAATCCAGGGAGGAGCTGCTGCGGGAGCAACCGGTCCCAGCGTGACTGCTGTCACCCGTGAGACCCTCAGCTCTGCCCTCAGCAGAGGTGTCGCACAGCTGGATACCCTGCTAGCCCTAACCAAAATGTGCCTTTGAAAGTGCGGCTCCCCGCACAGCTCCGACATCATGCAGACAGAGTTCCAGCAAGCCGGGTGCTACAGGAAAACCCGCGCCGAGCCCATCCATCACGGCAGCTCTGTCTCCAGCCAGAGGTCCTTCGGAGGCACGCTCGTACATCACTGCTGAAGGGCTGCGAGCAGGAGGACTGACAGGCTGGGGTGGAAAGAACCAACACAGGGGAAGCAGTGGGAGGAAAATACCTGCAGCCTGGCAGTTTAAAGCTGTTTTTAAGGATACAGAGAAAATTCGTGATGGGTGAGAAATGTAGAAGTTCACTTTGATTAAGTAGCCTGAAATACAGAGGCTCGCTGCACAACTTTGCTCTGGCGGCTGGGCTGATCATTATTTCTTATGACATTGCCCGCGTTTCCTGAGCTGAAAAGATGCTGGGAACAGATCTCCCACCCCAAGATCTGCCTGCTGAGCCTCTCCGCAAGATAGCCGAGGCAGAAGCGTGCCCGTCATATTTAGTGTCTTCTCCCAAAATAACCCATAACTGATGCTGCGGACAAAGTTCCAGGGAAAGCGGCAGCAGGTAATTATGATTTCCCGCCTGCACCTCAGTTTCTTCCCTCACGTACTTAAACCCTTGCAGGTTTTCCCTCATGCAGAACTGTAGCTTTGGATTTGCTCTTTATCCCTCTAAATGCATAATCCACTCCGAACCCCGCTGGTCCCTCACAGCTCATCCTGACAAGGCAGCGCTGCGTCTGCCTAATAATGCATTCTTTTAAAAACCATTTGATTTTATCCCTTCTAATTGTCTTTCCCTGCAATCTAGGGGAGAAAATAAAAAAATATGTAAAGCTGCCAGCTTCTAAGCCTATGAAGCTGTATCTTCATGAGCTCCCTGAATTCGGATGGTGTTTCTTTGAGGGCAGCTGTGCAGGTGTCAGTGCAGCTGGACGGATGCCGGCAGAGCTGAGCTGCCGCGGCACGCTGGCTCTTGCCGCCTGCCATCTCCCCATCTCCTGCTGTCCCCCATGGGCTCAGAGCCTGGCTGGATGCCCGAGCAGCTCCCAGCACTGCTAGCGAGGTGCTGCAGAGCACCAGTGCCACGGCCGGGTTTTTCACCGGCGGTGGCCAATGTCACTTGCTCAACACAGCTGCAGGTAAAGCACGAGCCCCGGGGCTGGCGTTTGCCCCACCGAAGTCAGCTGCACGCAGCTCACGTCAGATCCTGGATATTTCTTTGCTCACTGACCCTAAAATCAAAGTTGCTTTATGTCTTTTCACACAAAAAAAAATCCCAAAACTTTTTGTCCTGGATGTCAAAACGCTGAAATAAGCCTGGAAAACATTAGACCTCATTTTGAGCTCTCCTGGGTGAAGGAATTGCTTTCTCTGCCCTGAAGTTTTCTGCGTACGCTCCGCTGTTAAGCTTGTAAGTCGTGATCCTGACAGCCCTGCCGCTTTCCCTGGCAATGCCAGGAAGCCCCACGTGGTGCTGGCATCCCGCCGGCAAAGCCCAAACCAGCCACCAGCGCAAGCTCTGCGGCCCCCAGGATGGGTGCCAGCCACCGGGGCTCGGGCAGCACCCGGCGCTGCGGGGGGACCCTCCCTGGGACCCCCTAGTGCTCGCTGACGTCCCCGGGTGAGGTGCCTCTCCCAGCTTCTCCCAGCCCGAATGCCTCCCGCTGGGCTCCCGGGATGCCTGCTGCTTTGTAAAATGACTTCTACAACAGCGGATGCAAAATGGAAATTCTCCCCAGCCCGCAAACCCTGCTTCAGCCTTTTGCTATTTAGCATGTGCAGCATAGGAAATATGTGTTGCATAGGAAATAGGCAGGGGTTTGGAAATGGTTTGCCTTTCAACACAGGAGAATTGTGCCTTAATTGTGTCCCCAAAAAGCCCGAGGCTCCTAGCGCTGAAAAAACCCAGCATCTAATAATAATTCCCCAGTGTCCCTTTTTACTGATGGTGTCTTGAAGAGTTTGGAGAAAAACAATTCAAGGAAGAAGAAAACCAAGAGGGTTGTCAGAAAACTAAGAAAGCGGTGATTCATAAAAATGCCAAGCAGGTGTGAAGGGGTGGGCAAACGAGCGACCCACGGGGAGCAGGGGAGTCGCAGACCCCCATCTCCAGGGCAGCAGCAGCAAGGGTTGGACACACAGCGAGAAAACCGGGAAGGACAGCAGCCTGGGTGCGTCGGGGTGGCTGCCCCTTTCTGCCGGCCACCTCTCTTCTTGCCCTTTCCCTGCCGTAGCAGCTTGGGGCTGGATTCAGTGGCAGCTATTTCTGCTCCCGCTGAGACCCCGGGGAAAGCTGGCTGTGGGAGGCTGTCTGGGGAGGTCTCCCTGCTAACGGGACGGGAAATTTGGAGAAGAAAACAGCAAGAGAAGAGCTGCCCGCCTTCCTGCGCTGCCCTGGACCCGCGGCACACCGGGAGCACCGGAGCCAGGCGGCTGCTGAATGGGAGAGACTGCCAGGACTGGTGCGACATGGCACCTTCACGTCTGAATCCTTCCCCCATCCCTCCATGCTCACTGCCCTTTTTGCACTGCAGGTGCTGACGTCTTCACTGCTTTCATTACATTTTGTACAATTAAGCTTAAAAAATACATAAAGTTATCAAATTAGAATAATAGCCCAGAAAAGACCGAGGCACTTACTTAACTGGGAAATGGAAGCATGTGCATTACGGCAGCACGAAGTAAAGACAAGCCCTCCAGGAAATTGAGTTTAGTTTCAATCACTGTAATGACACCTTGTCCGACCATGCAATGAGAGCGCGAGGCTGAGGAGCGGAGTATTCGGCAAACAGAGACCAGCTTTGAAAAACGGCGCTCGTTATTGGCAGGATGATGGCTTACCTGCAGGATGTAATGTGTAGCGTGGGTATTGGAGCTGAGGCCCTTCGACTACGAGCAGCTTTTCCCATCCTTCCTGCGGCTCCCTGAGCACGCACAGACCTTGCCAGTGCTCTGCACCCTCCGAAAGAAAGGTCATTCAAGCATCAATGCTTTTATTGTTTATGGAGCATCCTGGTCAGCACGAACCACCTCTAGAAGCAGGCGATCTCGTGCAGGACGTGTGTCAGGAGCCCCCGAGCTTGGGCGTGAGCAGAGCCGGTGGCTGCGTGCTCATCCCCGGATCTGGAGTAACCAGCAGGCTTTGGATCTCAGCAGCCACAAAACCAGAAGTGGCAATGCCCTCAGCTCTGAGCTTCGTATTCTTCTGTGGGGTAGTTAAAACCTTGAAGGCTCAAAATGACTTGAGCTGGTTTCACCGCTGTGAAGCCCATCACTCCTGAAAGCTGTCTGGGTGGCCGGTGAGCCAACGTAATGCCATGTCTGCTCGCTGTCCGCCCACCCAGCCGCTCGCTCGCCGTAAGTCGACAGGCTGAAACCAGCCACGTCCCTGCTTCCACCCATCCCGGGGGCCTGATGCCCTGGTGCAGAAATCATGCCATCAAGGGCAAGGTGAGCCGCTCTGCCCTGCCACGTAGTGAGGACCTGCGCACCGCCTCGTGCCCGTAATTCATGGCGTAGGAAAACAGGGGGCTGCTTAATTAGTGTGTGCAAGGAGAGCGATGTGATTTCTTCTTATTGGAGATCTCTGGCTGGAGCTAAAATGATATACATGGCTTTAGGGACAGTGGGAATATTTTTTCTTTTAAATAACAGCACCTACATTTTTAATTTCGGTAGCACAATAACCATAAACCCTACAAAGCAATTCTTCATTTTAATAATTCATCTCCTCAAGTTTTACTGTGATTGATCAAAGATATTAAATTTAATAAGAGAATTTATCAAGGTTATCTGATGTCAAAATGAAAGACTGGCTTTTTTCACTGGCTGGGGGATGCTGTGTGTTTGTACATATCCACGTTGTATATCCAGGCACCAAATACAGGCGGTAGAGGCAAAACCAAGGCCACGCTGTCGCAGCCTCCCAGATGGGGCCAGGAGAGTCCATCAGGAATGTGCTCCGGCTCCAGCTTCACACCCACCTCCCGGCGGAGGGGGCCGAGCCCATTCCCCTCCGGCTACAGGCTCCAGCCCTGATGTTATTTTGGCGGCGAGGCCGAACCCCTGCACGGTGCCATGGGCTGCTGGGCAGCCAAACCTCGTAGCCGGAGCAGCCCCGATGTCCTCCGAGGGTCGCTCCCCGCCGCCACGGACCCACCGGCATGAAAGGCTCCTGCAAATCCGTACAGGCACGTACCATGGGAAAGGGCAGGAGAGAAAGGGTTAGCAGTGGCGGAGGATGCTCCCAGGGGTGAGGGCAGCGAGGAGCAGTCGCAGGAGCTCACCCAGGGCAGAGCGAGCAGGTCGGGAGCCGCCGGCAAGCCAGAGCTCTCCTCCAGCGCGCCGGTGTTTGACAGCAATGAGAGGAGGGAGCGGAAAGCGGCTTCTCTAATTGATGTTTCTAAGCACTCGCATTGACACCAGGAATTTAGCATACATCACCTAACACTGGCGGTGATTAAAATCATTTTGACTTCAATGCTGTAGGTGTAACTCAATTACGGAAAGGAAAACCCGCTACTTTAATGCAGTTATCAATCTGAATTAAATTGAGCATTTTTAATAATGTAGCTCATTCCGGGAGGCTTTCCATGCCAGCTTTGGCATCTTTATCCTTTCCATACTTTTTAAAAACGACCCAAAAGGAAGAAAGAAGCAACAAAAGCTCCGTCAGGTTCAGCAGGCGCAGCAAAGCGTGTGTTTGCGTGCACGCAACTCTGCTCTTGCCGCCGGCCCGAGGCAGGAGGGGACGGGCAGGGTGACGCTGTCTTCGCCCACCCGAGCACTGGGGTGGGGGGCTGCGTGTCCCCGGGGGCCTTTGCAGTGGGCAGAGCGGCTCCCCGACCTGTTTTTGCAGGGACGCTCGCACGTCCAGCCCTGGCCGGGAATTACTCTGCTCGTGAAGAGGCCGAATTGCTTTTTATGTTTCTTGTTAATGTTTCATTCTCTCCTCAAGCTGAAGGATAAGCTCCGTTTATGAAAGAGGTTGAATATCCATCAAGAAGTTGTTCAGACAGGTCAAGTGGAAACTGATGTATTCAAATATTAGCTGTAAAAAAATGTCCATTATCTATAAATTAAAGCCTGTCAGGAGCAGATAACTGCAAGGCATTAAGGACTGCAGGCTGAGGTCCTTGGTCTGCGTGCACCCCTGCAGCCCTCGCCCCTTCGTCACGGGGCTGGGGGTCAGGAACACCTTGGCTGGAGGAGCCTTTTCTTGCCACCAAGCAAAATAACAGGGATGCTTCCAGTATCGCCCAGCCTGGCACCCAGGGAGCACTGTGACCCCGGCAGTGTGCGGAGTTTCACCGCCTTTCCTGCCTGTCCTGCAGGCAGACCTGGCAGGGATCCCGTTTGTTCAGGAAACGTGAGGTTCCCAACCTCCCCGAAGGTCCAGGCGTGGGAGGGGTTTGCTCCTAAACGCTTTGTGCCATTTAAAAAACAAACCCTGAACGAACGATAACGATGCGATGAGAGGCAGTGCCACAGCCGATGAGAGTGGAAACTGCTCCATGTGTCTTGCGACGAGGAGGATGAGCAGCCTTCCTCCACCCGGGAGGACGAGCTGGGCAAGCTGTCAGCGGCTAGTGGGAGAGGGAGTTGAATGGAGAGGGAAACTGCTGGACTGACAAGCCTTTGGATGGCCGAAACTCCTCTCATTTCTCTGCTCAGGAGCAATTCTGCTTTGGAATATCACGTCTTGCCCAGCTTCCAGCCCAGAAGAAAAAAAAAGACCCTTAATTTGCATAGCTACAATATTGAATTACCATTATGCTGCTGAATAAATAAAGAATGAGGTTTCTGGAAATTCCCATAGATCAACAATCAACATAAAACGCCTCATTATTCTCGATGTGGTTTATGACAGGGGCTAGTAACATAAAATGGAATCAATAATGAGAGCACGCGCAGGGAATACACTGTGCAATGGGAAGCCCATCGCAGAAAGGTGGTTTATAGGGCTGGCGAGCGCGGCGCGGCAGCCAGGCATGCACGCTCTGCGCGGCGACGGCAGCCCTGCACCGCAGGCACAGGCCGGCGTGCCTGGGTGGATGTCTGACAGCTCCACTCCTCCGACAAGCGGCAGGCACCCTATGCCCTTCAGTCATTAAAAACACCCCCACGGACAGCACTATGCATTGCTGGAAAGCGTTAGGTGCCAGCAGGCTCCAGGCAAAGCTGCTTTTCCCGATGCGGGAGGGGGAATTTGGAGGCAGACCTCAGGCATCCTTCCCTGGGCAGCTTTGCCTGCTCACCTGGAGAAAGCAGGAGTACTGCCCAAGGCTTCCGAGATGCAGCCGCCCTTGGCACAGGGGCGGAGGAAGCACCAGCGGGGTGGCCAGGCAGCAAAAATCTCCCACACCTTTCCCTGTGGGCAAGACCCAACCCGGCTCTGACCTCAGCACTGCCCCTAGCAAACGCCCCGGCACCCAGGACGTTTTCCAAGGAAGCCGCTCCGCTGGCCAGAGAGGAGGAATCATTCATTTCAAAGACTAAAGTGCATTTTGCTAATCAGGATTGCAAAGAGCAGGGGAAAAAAAGAAGCCGGCAATGACTCTGTCCTCTAAATGCTAAATTTGCCCTTGGATACAAAGAACAAATTGATAATTATTGTTCTAATTCTTTTCCCTGAAGGTCTGGCTAGATAATTAAATGTGTAAGCTTTCTAGAGATTGAATACCTCAGTTTATAATTTGTTGCTTCCCCAAGCACGTTGTCCTATTGCTTACTGCCTGCTCCAACCACGACTCCATCAGCGCTGCTCGCTCACCATGTGCGCTGGTTGCTCTTGCTCCTGCCTAAGGGGTCTCAGGGAGGCCCTTTGTAATTTGTTCTGTGTTTTAACAAGTAAATAAACTTGTCAGGCGGTGATCCGAAGCGTGCGCAGGCAAGGGGGCGAATACAAAACCCCGCAGCTGCCGCAGCCTCGGGAGAGGGGCTGGGGACGGGGCACGGCAAGTGCAGGGCTCGTGTAATAACACAGCGGAGGGAAGGGTTGCCTTCTCAACGTGTTAACAACAGGCAACGCTCCTGTTCGATTCTTTAAAAATCTCGCCTTGCTGTGTGATGGTTCGCCAGTCATGCCCAGACCCACCTCGCCTGCTGAGCCCGTTGCGGGAAAATGGGTGCTGCAAAGTCGCAAAGAATGCCTTGGGACGTTGGGGGATAGCATTGCCGTGGCACGCAACTCCCTCTCCAGGACTCTTCTTACACCGGCAAAAACACTGCTGAAAATGTGTTTGCTTTTCATGTTAAAGTAAAAGCCCCAAAGCGTGAAGCAAAACTTGCTTCAAAAATCGGGAACATAAACGCTGAAATCGCAAGCCACACATGACTCTGAATTACGGAGAGGACAGCCCCATAAATCTCCAGGCTTAGACCTTAAAACCTGATCAGGGGTATTAAAAGAAAGTAGATTTGAAAGATATGCAGAGTCCAATATTATTTAAAGCCTCATAAGTTAGTAATAACGCTTTAAAATCCACCCTAAATCTTGCCAGGAGCCAGTGAGGGTGGGTTTGATGTCGGGAGCCGAGGAGCTACGTTTTATGTGTTGTGCACTACGTACAGTAAGTAAGCGGAGACAATCATTAGTAACTGGTTGCACTGCGGCGGGGAAGGGAGAGACCTCCAAGAAACTGCAGGCAGCTCCTGCTTCTGCGTGGGAAGGGCTGCGTTTGCACCGGTCGGGGATGCTGGAAGCATACGGGTGGTGTGTCCTGGCTCCCCAGCCCACGGAGCCCGCCACGATCAAAACGTGCCCTGCATTAGCAGCGTTGCAATGTGCTTTAGGATCGGCGTGAATGATAAATCAGGGTTTTCCTGCTCCCCGTGCTGGCTTTTCCTTCCTTGCAGCCCTTCCACAGCTGATGCTCGCAGGGGCCGTTAAAAGTGAATTAGCTGTGGTTTTAATTTCTCCTGCCTGTTCCTATCTGCCTCACAGGAAAAGAAGAATGGGCAAAACCAGGGGAAAGTGCCTGCAGGGTCGAGATGTCGAGCCCTTTTGATGCGGGAGCAGAGGATTCGATACGGGAGAGGAGGCGGCTGGCCTGGGCTAACGGAGAGGGACTTGGTGCCGTAATTGCACGAGTGGCTCACAAGCAGCACGGGCAGGAAAACCCTGGGGATTACAGGTTTGCACTCGGATTTCTAAAGTGCGGAATCAGCACAGTTATTTAGTGCTCGTCCTCTGAGCTTTGCCAGTTGAAATAACAGTGGCATTTCCACCACGATCTCACAGCAACCAAACCGGTGAAGCAAGATATTACCGTGCCGGCTGCCCGCGGCTGAGGGCAGGATGCGGCTGTTTGCCACCGGCGAGAAAGGCTTCTTCAGCAGTGCAAAATAATAGCGTGTGCTTGTACGCATCGTCCTGGCGCGCAGACCCCTTCGGCACCACCAGAAACCTATGGACTTCCTCGCAGCCGGAGCAGCAGAGGTTACTCGGCTTTGTGCCTTCATAAATACCCGCTGAGTCTCTCCAAGCTCTTTCTTCCTGAGACATCTAGCCAGTGACGGCAGGGTGGAGAAAGCCTGCAGGCAGGTACGACCCGTGAGATGCAGAATACATAGAGAGATCATAATTCCCCGGCTGGCGAGGGCAAAGTTTCCAGCAGTACTTTGGGTTCAGCCTTGCTGCTCCCCCTCCCTCGGCAGCTCCGCACGCCTTGGCCCCAGGCAGCGTGGTTCTACTTCAAAAAACCCAAAATAGCCACACGGCAGGACCACCGTGCCCTCCCGGCAGAAACACGTCCGGCTTAGTTTTCACGCTGGCTGTCGCCGTGCCCTTCTGCCGAGCTGCGGCTTCGTGGGGATGGTCTGCTTTTCCTCTGGGATTCTGAGGGCTGCTACCCCTGGGCCCATCACTGCCTTGCCCGAGCGGTGGATGGAGCGACCTGGCTATTTATAGCCTGGAAAGGATGTCGAGGGCCTCGGAGAGGAGGGACATTGGCTGGGAATGAAAACAATACAAGTGCATTTACGCGGCCTCCCTGACAGCCAAAGTCATCTTTCCTCTCAGCGACTAAGAGCGAGCAGTAATTCCTCACGCCGCTGCAGGAGCATCACGCTGCTCCTGCCCGCAGCGCCCGCGGGTGCTGCTCTGCCGGGCGCGGGCCGGCGCGCGCGGTGCAGGATGCGGCACAGAGCCAGCCTGGCGGCTGTCAGGATCCTCACCACCGCGACTCGCTCATCACAACGTGGGCTGGAGATGGGAGATCTGTTTCTCCTGGTTAATAAGGTTTATTTTTGTTCCAAATGAATAATACATGATTAGTGTCAAAATAAATTACAGTCCTTCCATTATAAACCACTTTGCTGTTCTGTATCTTCTCCTCTCCCTGTCTTTCTGCTTCTTTCAACTATCTTTCTTTCTCTTTGGCTTCTTCTCTCTCTTTAAAGCTCCTTCTTCCTCTTGTCACCGTCACACCATTCATTTTCACAGCAGCAGAACAGAATATAAATTCGATGCCTTAGGGCTCAGCAAAGTTAAGAGCTTGTTGCATTAGGAAGCGCGCTGATTGGTCTAAATTATGTAAGAGCAAACCAAAGCGGCTGGGAATTCACTCATTTGCTATAAACAATAATAATATCAAAATCTAAATGCCTGCATTTTTCAGCCGCGCTGGGTTCCCAGGTGACGGGAGGGAGCAGGGCTGGGTGCCCGCTCCCACCCAGCGTCCACCCGAGTGCTGGTTCCCCCAGGGGTGGGAAATTTGAGCGCGTGTGCGGCTGTGACGACGTCTCTGAATCGTACCCCGGCCTTGCCCTTTGTCCATCTCTGCTGCTCGCATCCCCACCGCTTTTCACGCTGTCCGGTGTACAGAAAGCCTGTCCGGAGCGGGGACCTCCCGGCTTCCCGGCAGCGGCTGAGCCGCGGTGCGGGCTGTGAGGGGCACAGCTCCGCCAGCCCAGCCATGCCCCTGCACGATGGGATGCTCCTTCCCCGCTTACAGCACGTCCATCGCCACCCACCAGCGAGAAGGTCCTCGCCGTCGTTTCGGCTGCTCGTGCCAACAGCATCGCCCTCCCCGGGTACCGGGGTGGCCGGGGCAGGAGGGACCTGGTGCCTCTCCCCCGGCGGAGGCAGGGCACGGCAGGCTTCAACCGGAGCCTGACCGCTCCGCTCCGACAGCAGAACGGCCAGCTCCGATATGCATAACTTAACGGAGAATATTGTATTTCAGACTCCCTCCTAAGACGCCTGGCGAAGGTGACTCAGGTGAAGTGCTGCGCGCTTTGAGACCGGATTGCTGCATTGCTTTCTATCGCTAAAGAGCAAAATGGCTGTATTTTTCTTTATTCCGTCATTAGAAAAAGAAGCAGCTTCATAAAATATTTCTGTTTCTGAAAATAATTGATTTCCTTTTAAGACCCTTGAAGCGAAACCTTCCGGTGGTGTAAGCATTGTCCGGGTCATATTCCAAAGAGCAAAAACTATAATGAAACAGCCAGTACCAGCCACTTCAGAGGGAAGACTGATGGCTTTATTTAATTACTTTATACAATACGGACTTTGCTTCTCAGCCTCAAACAATGTGAAATCCTCTGAATCTCCACAACAACCCAAGGCTCAAGGCAACTGTGGTCTGTGCTGGAGCTGCTGAGCACGTGGGGCTTCGGCAGCTCTTGGAAGGTGGGAATGGGGGAACAGCAGCTTGGGAATTTGGGGGGCTGAGGGGACCCAGGAGCCTCAGCCTGGCTGGGGGGGAGCACTGGGGTGGGAGCACCCGTGTGTTACCTGTTGAACCTTTCTTTGCCTGAAGCTGTCTCTGAACGCCCAGCAGAAGGAGCAGGCGTGGGGGGTGTGCGGCTGTGTGCACGTGCGGGAGGAGCAGGGCTCCGCGTCCTCCAGAAAGCCTCTGATGTACAGCATCAGGGAAAGCTCCAGCAAAAAGAAAAGACGATTTCCCTTTAGGTTTGAAACTGGAAGTTTCTTCAAGTTTCCCCAACTTGAAGCGACAGCTGGCAGACTGCCAGGTGGGAGGTAATGCTTGCAACCTCCGCCAGAGCAGCAACAACACACAAACACTCGAATGCAAATATTTTCTATGAAAATGAAGGACTTGCAAGGGTGGGCAGACTGGGTTTGCCTCACCTCATTTGTTACGAAACTCCAGTCCACACAGGTCAGCAGGGAAGAAGAGCAGCCCCGATGCTCCGCACTTCTGCTCCAGCAAGCGGGCGATCCCCGCCTGGTGCACACGGAAAACCGCGGGATGCATAAGGCCTGCCAAGCTAAAGCTGGATGGGAGCAGGCTTGCCGGGGGCTGAGCGGCCCTGGCTTTGCTCTCCATCATCTTACTACGAACTTTCCACGAACGATGCCTTTTCACCTAAAAGTTTTCTAAACAGACACCCAGTCGCATGCTCCAGGGTAGTTGCCCTTGTTCTTTTGTACGCCATAAAATAAGGTGCATCATGACCTTTCCTGCAAGAGAAAGATGATCTTAGTTTGATAAATTCCAGGGAACAACGTGCATCTCATTCAGTTTTATTACCCTTGTCGTAAGGTTACAGAAATGCTGTTTCAGATTATTGCACTTAACCCTCTGCCAGCCCCCACAGTAAATTAGCAGCCGCTGCCCGCACCTTTACACCTGGCAGGGGTTTGGGCAGGCAGCTCTCCGCCGGAGCTCCCGGGCAGCCCGAGTCCGCGGGTGAAAGGGACAGTGGAGGAATCCACTATTGTTTTAACCTCACGTGCAATTTATTCCAGTAAATCTCCTTCAGGGCGTGAGTATTTCATGGCCGGCCGTTTTACGGGCATGATGTTTCTGCCTTCGCGAGGTACAAACCCAGCCAGGGAAATATCTCCCGGGTTGATTTGTGCCAACAGCTGAGTCATTTAAATGGTGGGATTTATACAGGCAGGAACAAATTGGACACCTGCGCTGAGAAAGCTGAGTTAAAGCCAAAATAAAAATCAGCCCCCAATTGTTCAGAGGTGGCTCCGCTGTTATGCATCAAGGGCATTGTCTTCGGCGAGACGATTCATTTTCTGAGCTCGTCCTCAAGATGCCAGGGGAGAAAAGCAGCATCGCCTTCCTCAAATTCTTGTCAATTGCTCAAGATGACGGCCTGTACATAAAAATCCTATGAATTCCAGCGTGTTTCAGCTTTGCTGTTTAAGAATCAGGTCTTAACGATACAGTAAGGGATAAAAGTTTAAGACACGGGTGTTATCTAACAGTAAGCACTTGCTGCCATGGAGTACGGAGGCAGATGGTTTTGCAAGCTGCAGATGGCTGTGGACATGGCCGTGCTGGCTGGCTTTTTTCTAGGATGGCTGCAAAGGGGTGCATCGGTCACGAGCCGGAGGATGCACCCGAGGGCACCGTCCCTTCCCTCCTGCCAGCCCGCTCGTGGGCTTGGCGGGATGCTGGGCACAGCAGCCGGCACCGTGGGAGTAGTTTTAGGTGTAGCGCAATGGCCAGACGATGCACAAAGGACTCATCTGCAGCAACGGTGCTGCGGCTGAACTGGCACAAACCGAAAAGTGAGTTATGCTGGACCACGGCGCTATGAATTCCTAATTCCTCTGCCTGGGCTGCTCAGCATGGCTCGGTGGAGAAATGCTAATGACAGACTCTCGCTCAGAAGAAATAAAACATGAGCGCAAAGAGCCGAGGCCACAGGCGTTGATTTCCCCCGCAGCAGCGGAGACGGTGTGAGCAAGCTGGAGGGTCCCGTGTGGGGCAGGGGGTGACGGTGCCGTGGGGAGCCGGGGTCTCTGGGGTCTTGTGCTTGCAACCTGCAACGGCTTCACCCAGCTGTGCTCCCCACACTCGGGATCCTCGCTTCCCTTTTAATCGTACTTCAAAACCAGGGTAACGACTTAAAAGTAAGCAAAGGAAGCAGCCGACAAAGACATAGGGGCTTGTTTGATCTTTCTCTGAAAGGAGATTAGGAATCAATTCATAACAGAAAATGGGCAAGCGACAGTGCTGGAAGGAAAAGCCAGAAAAGAGCTGGGAGCAGCCGCGCGTGGGGGGTTCGTGCTCCCAGGACGTGCTCGGCACCTCGAGGGCAGCGGCCGAGCGGGCAGCACAGCCAGCGAGCGCCTTCATTGCCGGCTGCGCCAGCACGCAGCCTCTCCGGCCACGCGCCCTTGCAGTGCCGAGGGGCTCAGCGGCTTGAAGGCTTTGGCAAAAGTGCAATCGTCCGGCACTGTGAGGCGTCCGAATCCTCTCGTGGGGATGGGGATGCTGATTCCTGCAGAGAAGCGGGGCGGTGCTGCCCACGTCCACCCTGCAGCCCATGCTGCAGCCCCGGGCACTTTTTGGGGCGGCTGGAGGGGCAGCCGGCACTAACCGGGATGCTGAGGAGCTGCCAGCTCTAGTCCCAGCTCTCCGTCTGTACAACAGGTCTTCATAAAACCGAGATCCACACGCCAGTGCGTGGCTATGGTCACGCATGAGTTAAATTCCCCTGTTTCTCCCTGGACTGTGTGTGCAGGCAGGGAAATCCGTGAGGATGAGGCCAAGAGCCCCCTGCGCCGGGGTGGGGGCTATGCCCGCCGGCAGGCATGCCCACACCACAGACACCTTCCTGAAGCTGCTTCAATAAGAGTTGAGTCTGTGGGGAGGAGGAGGAGGATGGTAAATCCCACGGAAGGCGCGCTGTGGGCACAGGGCTGGTAGGGAAGCGGTGTAATTAACCCCGGCCATCCTGAATGCACATTGCTCTCGAGAGCTTCTTGCCAGCTCTCCTATCTTGACCGAGCGCAAGCCTTGAGTGCTGCCTGGGGTTATGCTTTTTAGTGCCAGGATTTAGAAGAATAAAATCTAAAAGCTGGCACGAGGCATGAAGTGAAGTTGCTGCCTACAACAGCAGCAGCATTTCGGCAGCTGAATTGAATATGACCCCTCTTATGCAGCAGGTCAGCAAATAAATCAAGGAATTAATTGCTGCTGTCGATATATATCTCAGCAGTACCCAAACATTCACAAATGTGAGCTTAGCACTGCAGTCGCCATGCCGGAGCTGGCGTGTCCAGGCCTGGCACCGGCGGCTGGTCCTCCTGCACCTCGCACTGAGCGGCGTTAGGGATGTCGTCTGGGTCATTCTGCTTTGCTTCCAGCTCGATGATCTGTACAGTGACTCCGGCTTCTTCCAGAGCCAGCCGTTTTCAAACCATGGTTTCCCCAAGCTGATTTTGGCCCTGGACGGTGCTCACTGCTCGCTGCACGCCCAGCGGCCCCGGGGCACGTCCCAGCTCTGTGCCCGCAGCACCGCGGTGGCTGTCCCCGTGCCACCCTGCTAATAACAACGCTTTCGGAAGGGAGTTGCTAATAATCCCAGCACGCTGCTTCTCACGCTCTCCTCTGCTGGCAAACCCTGCCAGCAGCCTTAGCTGCTGCGTAAGAAGCAGTAAAAGAGCAAAAATGGCTCAGCTGTGTGCTCTGAGCTGAGCTGCAGGCTGAGGAACAAGGAAACTGTGCAAAGAGAGCGGAGGGGAGCCGGGGGCTGGAGCTGGCAGAGCCGCCGTGCAGGGTGGTGGTTTGCTCAGCACAGAAGGAAGGGCTCTGCTCCACTGGCAGCCCAGCAAAGGCACAGTCCCCACCACCACGAGCCAGCCTCAGCGGGGAGAAAAACTGCAGCGAGCCCAAAGATGGGGCTACAGCCTGGAGAGCGGGTGCTGGTTTCATGAGACCCTGCATGCTTACTCTTTCCCTCCGTTATTTTAATTCTGCATCTTAGATTCTACTGCTAATAGAGCAAAACATCATTGAACTGGAAATGTCATTTAATTATTTTTTAAACAATAGATTCTGGAAGGTCAGCAAATGGAAATATCAGTGAACACAGACCACGTTGCTAGTCTTACAGCAACAAATGTGTCCTCCGTTCTCAGGGCAAGTCAGCTGTGACTTGATCTAGCCACTGGGCTGCAAATTATTCATGTCCTCTGATGACCCTCGTCAAGAAATCATAAGCCCTTCTGCTCCTGAAAGAGCTTCTAGATAGATATAATGACCTAATCGTATTCACGCATTCATCATAGAGATTATTAATTAATATGTTTTATTTGTTTTGTTAAAATCATCTGTGCTAATTTTAGGGGGGATTTTAGCAATATCATTGCATTAAGTGCAAATAACCTGGAACTAAGGGATTGTTTTTGCGAATGTGGATATTAATGCCTCTCCTGGAAACGCTCTGCAGCGGGGGGAGGGAAAACATTAATGGTCCCATTACGCTGTATTACACAAATGGCATGTTTCGCTCATGGAGGGGATTTAATGACTTGGTGCAATAACAGTCTAAAAGCTGGCAAGGGTAAGATAATGGACTGTAAAAAATATATGTTTATTGACACTTTCCCTCATTGTTTGGATTTCTGCAGGGCTGAACCTCCTCGCCATGCCGCGCGATGCTGCGTGGGAAGGTGCCTGTGCGGGACAAGACCATCCTCCGGTGGCTGGGGCAGGAGGGAGGGGGGCCGGCACGTGGCCCCTCCGAACTGCACTTGCTGGCCACAATCTGGCTGGGAAGGGGCAGCAAACTCCCCCCCGTAGCGCCGAGTGATGCAACAAGCCCCCCCAACCTGGGAGCCAGAGGGATGCGCCCCACGAGTTGGGGGGACACGGCTCAGCCCCCTGCGCCAGCATGTGGTGCCGGAGGCACGAGGGATGCTCGCCCGTCTCCCGCAGGAGGGGCAGGTCCCGATCCCACTTTCCGCTCGCCCGCGTGCCCGGGGAGGCGAGAGGCAGCCCCAGCCCCGCGGGCAGCAGAAAACTGGCCCCTTCTGCGCTCGCCTGCGAGCGCCGGCTGATGCCGAGGAGAGGCAGCCCTCAGAAATATGTCAAATTAGCGTTCCAGCACAATGCACAGGCTTTAAATATAAACTTTGTGAAGAGAGGCTGACATCGCTGTCTGTCTCCAGGTCCTCAGAGTCATTTGATCATCTCCCTAACAAAACATTGAGCCCTCCCAAAGACACACTGCTGCAGGCTAGGAAATAAAATCCCCACTAAAGATGCCACAATCTGGAATTATATCATCTCTTGTTACACAATGAGATGGCACGATTTGGCCCCTGAAGCCTAAGATGCATTTTTCAGACGCGTTCAGAATGTATTTTTGTTTGAAGTATTCACGCCTGGGCTGCATTCCCACAGAGATGCGGGGCTCTGTTCCCAGTGCGGTTGTGCCGGCGGCTCATCCAAGTGCCGACAGCAGAGGTGGGCGATAACAGAGCTGGACATCACCTGCACGTGCCGCCCTGGTGCTCCCCATGCCTTTAGAAGTCTTGTAAAAGCACTAGAGCAGGCAGTGTCACAGGGCTTATTTTCTAACCCAGCCGGGGAGCCTTAACACCACTGAGATCCAATAGCAGACACAGGCTTGTTTTTCTTCAGCTGCTAAACACGGGGTTATAAGAGAAAGAAATTACTTGGCTACTTCCCCGAGCAGTAGCAGCAGGGCAAGAAAACGCTCTTCCAGCCCTTTCGCTGGCCGTACCGGCTGCAGTCCCCGGGATGCGTGGGGACGGCAGCGGGCAGGAGGGTGCTGGCAGCCATAGCGGAGCACCGGAGCCGCCCGGAGCTGTGCGGTGTGAAAACAAACCGAGGGGTGGGAGACGTCTGCAGAGACCCGAGGCAGTTAGTGATATGGCACTTGTGATAATTGTTCTGCTTGGAATCTCATGCACTGGTAATTATTACTCTCCTAATTTCATTATTCACTATTGTGATAGGTAGCTTCACCTCTCTCTATTTCCCTCTCTCATACAAACCTCTTATTAGCATTCCCTGCAATAAAATTCCCCATCCTACAGCTGAAACAAGCCAAGAGAAGGCTGGTGCACAAGATCATCACATTACAGTTGCCTTTCTGCGGCTCCCGTCTTCCGCGCTCGCTATGATACTCCAAAAGAGGTGTCACGGGAGGGCGGTGCGGGGCCACGGTGCAGCTTCCCAACGAGCTGCGGGACACGTGTCCTTTCCCGGGGGGAGCATGGCAGAGAAACCCAGCAGAGGTTCCCCCCGCCGCCTCCTGCCCAGGCGGCTGTCACACAGGTCTCTGCTCCAGACCACACAAAGCTGTTCAGCTAGGGCTGTTTGATCTGCTTCCAAAAAAAAAAAAAAAAAAAAAAACAACCAGGGAAAACTTCCACTTAGCCTTTCTTATGATCCATAAAACGCTGCTGGAGGCAGAGACAGCTGCTGATATAAAAAAGTTACAGTTGGTAAAGAGAACTTATTGCAGTTGTAAGGGGTGCTTGTGACTGTGCAAGCGCTGGGCTGCAAAATGCAGAAATAAAGCACCGTTGCTGCTGCCGTTCCCCTATCAGTTCCCTGGAGAGCCATGGGGCAGCAGGGCCGGGTGTCTCAGGACTGCACGGGCACCCACGGCTTTCTGACTCCCTCGCCATGCGCTGGCTAAGGGACGTCATGCGCCGCAGCCAGTGCTGTTGACGTGGTCGGTGCAGCACAAAAGCTCTATTGCAAGGGAAGGTCTGGCCCATGGAGATCGAAGTGAGATACCCCACTGCTCCACCTGGGCAGCTGAGCGTGCAGCCTTTACATCCCACCCTGGGTGCAAGGGTCAGGGCCCTCGAAGCAGGTGGGGTAATTAACCTCAGGTGCAAGCTTATAAAAAGCTGCAGGTGGGAAGAAGGGCTGTAGAGCTCTGCTTGCCCCAGTGCTGGAGGGGAGCGAGGGCAGTATGGTGGGCTGTGTGGGTGCTGCTGGTGCGGAGGCTGAAGGAGCATCCTGCTGCCCACCCAAGTGGGCTGGAGGTGAGGCTGGGCAGGCTACATGCAGCTCAAAAAGGGAGTCCCTGCAACCCTCCCCCTTCAAATCAGGAAAAAATTCTTGTCTGTGATCCGTCACCTTGTTTTGCCTCCTGGAAACTCGAGAAGGGGAGGCGTAAGGTGGGAGGAGGGAGGGGGTGTGTGGAAGACTAATTGCAGCTACATCTTGGGACTGTGGGTGCTGCAGGCATTTGAGATGGAAAAAAGTTATTTTCAACCGCAAATTGATAACTGGAGCCTTAACGTTAGCTTTGCAGTTCCAGAAAAGACGGCAACCTGTTGTAATGCCTTGCCACGCAGTGCTGGGACGTGGCCAGCCAGGCAGGGAACAGCGTGAGCCCACGCAGCAGCCAGGACGGTGCCCCGGCCGTGGCTCCTGCGATGATGCTCCTGCGATGATGCTCGCGCGATGATGCTCGCAGAGGGCTCGTGATGCTCACAGAGGGTTCGAGGCAACTGTTTAACAGCAGTGTTTAAAAAGAGGAGTTGCCATGGCAACTGCCACCCGGGTTTCTTCTTGCATCGGTACAGGGAAATGCTTGCACCGTGTGTGCCCAGCTACGGCACGGCAGTCACGCTCCTCTGCCCGCTCTGCTCCAAGGCAGCCTGCGTCCCGCGGTGCCCGCTTTCCCCTATGGGCACATCTGTGGTGGCTGCTGTTGGGGGCCCGTCCCCAGAGGGTCCCGCAGCTGAGCTCGCGGCGAGGTGGCCGTGCGTGCCATGCTCTTGCCCGAGCTGTGGCTTCCTCTAGCAAACCCTTGCTTGCCTTTCAGGCTCCCCACGATGAGCACAGCAGGCAGGAGCTTACGTTCTTCGTTGGGCAGGGACCTGCTTCTGCGTTGTCCAAGAGCAGCCTGGTGCAGGGATGACCAGCAGCTGCCCTCAGCGTAGGGTGTGTGTCATCAGGGAGGTAACTGTTCATTTCCCCACTCATAATTACCTTGCATGCTGTCTTAATAGCTTAGCTGCTAACTAAGACTAGATCTTTGGTAGTAATAAAAGCAGTCCCTTGGTGGGTGGGGTTTTTGGCATTTCATCTCAGTTCCAAAATGAATAATTTATACAAGCCTTTATTGGAGCCCAGAGTTATACAATAAATGTTCCATGCAAACACACTCACATATTTCAATGTTAATATCTCTCCAGCGAATTTCCCTGGCAGGCCAAGCCAGTCTGGGATTGCCACATTGCTTATTTACGTAAAATATCATAATCTCACTTTTATTTGCATTTCTGAAGTGCCATTAGGGTGATTTGGAGCATATGAGCCCAGCCAGTTGACTGCAGCTGCAGCTCCTGGTCCAGGGTGGGAAATGACTTTCGGGACTCCAAGGCGAGACGTGGCCAAGAGCAGAAATAGGTTTTGGCAGTCGGGCACTGTGGGAACACAGAGCCCACAGGGGTAAACACCCGGGCGTGGGAGGTGAGCGTTTGGGTGTTTTCAAGGGGCGGTGTGTTTGTATGGGGCTGAGCAGATGGAGATGGGAACAGCGTGTGTCACCGGGAGCTGCTGAGCTACAGCCTGAGCCCATCCTCCTGTCTTGCTTTGGGCAGCAAAGCCTTTAAGGCAGTTTAAATCCAAGGCAGCTCTCGTCAGAGGAGGGTGGCAGCTTTCGGCAGCAATAGCTGGGCTGCACCCCCACCCCTCCCCAAACCAGCGTGCTCTTTAGGGATTTCTTCCTTTCTCAGTGAGGTGAAATTGTACCCATCTAAAAGGATTTCATTGCTTAAATCCCAGTTGTAGCCTCCAGAGACTAATTACCTTCTTCCTGCATTTGCATCGTTTACATTCAAGTCAGTTTAAGGGACATGTGATGTTTTGGAAGGAGATGTGAAACTGAGAGGCAAAAAAATCTTCTAAGTAGTAAATGGCTTGGAAGAAAGATGTGAGAACACGCGTGTGGTGAGTGCAGCCATTTTGAGATGGGTTTGATCCGCTTTCCCATCAGCACTGGAACAGGGGAGGTGATGGAGGGTAAGTGTCCCTCAGATGAGCACTTGCCAGCGTTTCACCCGGAGAAGAGGCATCTCCAGCGGGAGCGGAGGCGTGCGGTTTGTGCTCCTCCACATCCCCTTCAGAAAGAAATGACAAGCACCAGCTCGGTGATACTGTGCCTGTCTGAATCCAGATGTCTGGCTCCCATACAGATTTGTGCTGCTTTTGCTGCTCACAGCAGAGAGGCAGCTTTAAGACAGGCAAAAATTATTTCCAAGTTGTTGCTTTGTGCACTGTTGTCTTCAGCCAAGCTAACTGCTGCTGGGGCTTTCTGATGTTCTTTGTGTGATCTGAGGCTCTCTTTAAAGCTCAGGATTGTGCAGCCACAGGTCTCTCTGATGGAGAGGAGGGAATGGTCTCCTTGCAGCCAGGATGCCTATTGACACGTCTTCTGCTTTGCTCTGCTCCAAAACAGGGCACAGAAATGATTTTCCAGGCATCTGTGCCTGCTGCTCAAACCTCCTAACTTCATCATTTTAAGCACGTTCTCATCTGCTTTTCTTCTGTCCTTGCAAACTCCACCTGGAGCTGATGATCCGGTCGGGAGCTTTCCTTGCTCACGTGGCCAGGACTAGCAGCTCCGCAGACCGAAGCCGGTTGGGATGTGCCCTGTGCCACGGCTGGGTGGCCAGCAGCCCTCCTGGGACTCGGCAGCTCCTGCTGCTCACAGTGGCTCCCTGGGGAATGGGAACTTAAAATATCGCAGGTGAGCTCAACAGGAGAGTTTCCAATGAAAACCAGTAATCATTGATTGAGAAAATTAGTTGAATTTATTTGACAAATACTTGCAGATCCAGGGAGCGAGTGCCTATATACCTGAAAGAATTGCTTCAAAGAAAGCCTATTGTGGCTGCTGTCACTTGTTCTGCTCCTTTTTCATATTTTTTTTCTCTTGAAACTGAGATGAGCTGGAGAGCTAGTGAAAGAGGACTTCATTTCATCCAAAAGCAAGCTCAGCGGCACCTGGTGTATTGTGGAGGATCTCAACAGGCCTTCATTGTCTGGCCATGCTGCTGTCTGGGCAAATTTAGCACATAGCCGGTGGGCTGCTTTAGTAGGAGTGCTGCGATTTCAGGAGAGCTATAAATGTATGTTCCCCTGTAATTGTGATAGCACACCTTAGCGCTGTTCCCGTAGCAAGAAAATGGTTCTCCCCAGTGCACTGGGGACTTGGCAAAGATGCTGGCACAAACGGGATAATGAATGTTAGATAACTTGCGTGTTTCACAGACTGAGCTTAAATAGTGGAAGAGCAACATCCCTGCATCAGAGAGGGACTTAAATCTATCTTAAATCTAGGGAATGTTTTCCCCTCCGCTCACTGGGATTTGCGTGGAGACCTCACTTCAGCGTTAATGGGATTTGCGAGCTTGGAACATCTCTTAATGCACTGTGTCCCTCGTATCTCTTGTCTAAGTAAAATGAGTTTGAATTTTTCATTTTAATCGCGGACTTGTGATCTGGAATAGACATTCTTGTACTGAAAAGCATCCGCTTTTAGATCCGTTCCTCGGGGTATACAATGACAAAGGCGTGTCCCTGGCCTCTGCTGCCTGCACGCTGCATTCGGAGAGCACAGCTGTGTCCCAGCGGCGGTTTGCATTTCAGTAGTCGCTTCAGACGGCAAGAAAAACTCCGAAATGCCTCACGGCTCCAGAAAGACTCCCCTTCTATGGACAGGTAAATTCAAGCAAGACATTTTGTGCTATTATTCACTACTTAGCTTGGAACGGTGTTTTCGGTCTGTGGCGTGGGTATGTAGAAGGGGTCCCTGGTTCTGAACAACCCCGGTTCGGATGAAGCGGGTGGCTACTGGGGAGCACTGAAGGTGCTCCAGGCTGGGTGGCAGCAAGCCTGGGGGGGTCCCCTTCCTAGGCCAGCCCCCGGCCGGCTGGAGCGCTTTGGGCAGTTCCTCGTATTGCTTGGGACCGGGCTTCCCTAGCCTTAACATCAAGCTAATGGTTTTGGCTGTTGCTGCTACCCTGCAAGTGTAGGAGCACTCTTGAAACTTGCTGCTGTAGTAGAATAAAAAGTTATCTCTAACCCTGTAGGGATTTAGCAAAGATGCTGGCACAAAAATAGTTTGTAATGAGCTTTAAGACATATTAATGAAGAGAAGTATAATTATTATTACTGAGTTCAATTACAGCGCTTGGATTACAAATATTCTCCCACAATCCCTCAAGAAAGAAATGCATCTTGTCTCTGCAATTAAATAAACTGCATATCAAGGGGAGGGAAGAGGATTAAACTACAGAAGAAAGAATTGCTTCAACTTGACTGTGGTGGCCCCTCTCATCCTCCCAACCAGTTATCTATGCTTTGAGGAGAAGGATCCCTGCTCAGCACAGTGCAATGGTGATAAAAATATTCTTCGGGAAACTGGTGGTTGGCTTCCTTCCAAAGTCTTAGGCATCTGTAATGCAGCAGTTGCCATGTTAGTAGAATCTAATAAACTCCTTTCTAAAATATTTATGGAAGTGCACACCTGTACATTTCTGTTTCCCAAAGATGCAACCTAGGCACTTCTTAAGGGGTTTTTCCTTCCCTGGTTACTGAGTGAAGAGGCAGAATTGAGGAATTCGCATGCTTCACGCAAAGGAGCGTGACTGAAAGCACAAAGCGGTAAGAAATGTGTAGTTGCAAATGCAGAGCATCGCCAGGGGTCAAGTGCTGGGGAAGCTGCACATTGAGTGCGGAGAGCTTGACCTTGACAACGCAGTGGAAATGTCAGGCAGCAGTAAAACAATGCGCTCCCTGGAGAATAGCAAGATCCGGGGGCTGGAGTAGCTACTGATGTGCCTTTGGGCTTCTTGGGCCAAGAAGCTTGCCTCCGGAGAGCTTTGAGGGAAGGAGAAGCCGGTGCTTAGCTGTGTGCTGAGCGATGAGGGGCACTGCATTTCTTTCACTTGCAGTAAGAAATCCATTACTGAGAATATCACCCTGACAGAGATGCTGGATGGTAAAGGACAAGGCTCCCACCCAGGGACAGAGCAGCTCTGCTGGCTTTGATGCTAGCGGAGAAGAGTCTGCTAGCATCTGGGAGGTGGTACAGGTGGTCTGCAGAACAGCACTGCTCCCTGGGAAGATAGTGCTGCTCCCTCCTGCTCCAAGAGCTGGCTGGATGCTCCCAGCTGGCCAGAGCCGGGGGTGTTAGCATAGCTCTACCATTTGCTGCTTTTAACCCTAAAATCTATCCTGAAACACTTCTGACGTGAAAATGCACTGAGTAAAGCACGAGAGCAGAAGTCTGTGGTGACATTGTGGCTGTTTTTCTGCAAGACATAAAGAGGCAATGACAAGCCTTGGCGACTGTATGGACACGCGTGGAGACTGTGACGGCAGCGGTACTGGTGAGCTACCAGCTGCTCTTCTGAGCGCTGCCTAGGAACTGGGTTTCTTTTCCTATTAAGCAGGATGACAAAATCACCGCCACGCATATTGTAGTAACTTTTCCTTAAACATCGCTACTGTCTGCAGACAGAGAGGTTTGTCTGCCTGCACTAGTCATCTCTGGAAATGACAGAGCTAACGCTTGTTTAAATTCTCTCAGAACCTGCTGTCTGAATACATTTCTTGTGCAGCCTGATCGTTGTTAAAGCTTTCCTACCTAACCTGGTTTACACACTGTTTCAGGGCTTGCTTTTGATCGCACTGGCTGTAGGACACTTGTTCATACTGTGAACCCTACTTCTTTGTTCCTGCAAATGTGCTACCCATGGGGAAACCTTTGTCCAAATAATCTCAGATTCCCCAAAGAGTGAGAGCTGCTGGCTTTGCTTTCTAGTTGAAGTGACAGCAAGGAATATATAGATTTGTTCTTCTATTCTTTGGTGGCTTTCTATTCGCGTATCCTCACATCAAATCAAAGTGTCAAAATA
This sequence comes from Harpia harpyja, assembly GCF_026419915.1. NCBI lineage: Eukaryota > Metazoa > Chordata > Aves > Accipitriformes > Accipitridae > Harpia > Harpia harpyja. Next base: position 1,296,193 of record NC_068946.1, read on the forward strand.
ACATCCCTGGCATGCAAGCCGCAGCTTCTGGCCACTAGATGGACATCTGAGGAACAGATATTTTTAGTTGGAAAAGGATAACCAGCAAGGGTTATTTAGTGAAGACGATGACCCAAGACACATGGTAAGAAGAAACTGATGCACAAACTTTTACTAGAATCTGAGAGGACTGGAATTACAACAGCCACCCCTCTGACTGCTGCATGTCTGCTGCGTGCCAGGCAGCCCCAGACCCTGCTGGCATCCCCAAAGCAGAGCTACCGTGAGCACTGTGAGTGCCTGGCTACTGACACTCCTTCTGGCGACAGCTCGGCTCCTGGCTGGGCTCTTGGCACAGTGTGCTCAGACCACCAATGCCTGAGTCGAGAAAGCAGTCTGCATTGTCACGCACCTGCCCTGGGTGCGGAAAGAGGCAAGGGGAAGGACAGAAAGATGTGGCAGTCAAGTTTCTAGCTATATGACAGCATTCCTGTTACCAGAATGCTTCTAAGCTCTCAGCCTTCTTCCTAGGTTTTATTTAATTCTGACTCTGTTCAAGTATTAAGCACTGTCAGTGCATGCAGAAAAGAGCCCTAGAAGCTTGCTCCTTGCGAAGGAGTTCCCAGCTGAAGTCTTTGTCCACTTACGTGATTAATCCATCTCTGTCTGAAGTGCAGTTATTATTGCACACCAGGATAGCGTCTGGATAGTCGCACTACGTGTTCTTTACAGTATGCAAGCAGTGTGAATGGCAAGGCACACGGCCGACCCTGCAAAGAGGTGGAAGATGACTTCAGTGCTGTGGCATTGTGTAACAGAGCTACTCCTGGAAAAAAACTGCTTCAAAAGAGTCAGTACACAGGAGATCTACCAGTGATTTCTTGATGGAGGCATACTTGCATGTAGAAAATACTTAAACAGATTGTAATGAAGATCTGGCTTCATTACTGGAGCCTCGTAGGGCTGATAACTGAATTGCTCCTGTTGCACTGAAGTCCCCAGTTGGAATGAATGCGTAAACGCATGGCACTCTAGGACACTGGAGCGGTTGTCTTAGCAAGAATCCTGCCAATGGTACAATATTGCTTGCTGTTGCATGAACAGAACATGTCTCCTCTGATTGTTTTTTCCTGCTCTTTTGAGATAGATGCTGTCTGAGGATCCTCACTGGTAGAAGGCCTTCTTCAAGTTACAGTTACAGCTCTTTACATGTAACCTCTGGCACCAGTACCAAAGGGTAAAAGAAAAAAGTCTAAGTGCTTTTTTGGATGAAGCTTGCTCCTTTTCTGGAAGGAGTTTGTGAGACTTGACAAGAGACTGAGCTCAGTGGCCTCTTCTGTAGTCCTGCTCTAGGGTGTTTCAACTGTAATTATCCTTTTTTAATTTGGGGAGCTATTGAACTGTGATAACATTCCTGGAGTGGCTTAAACTCCCACTCCTGTAAGATACCAGGGAACAAGATGTCTCTTGAGCAAAATGCTGATGGTTTTTTGCTCTGCTAAGAAGGTGCCACCTGGCCCAGCTGCCTTCTGCTTCTCAGATTGGTGATCACCAGTAGGGACTGCACCTCTGCTTGGGCCAACTCTGTTCTTGGAGGTATCACTTGTCTGCCCAGCAACTGGTGAGTCTTAGGAGGCAAGACTTAAATTGTTGAGGCTTTATAAACTTTATGTATTGAATTATCACAAGATCGGTGACAGAAAATGAGCAAGAGTTAATTATATGACAGAGAGGGAGAGTGCGTAGCAATCATTTCAAAGGCAAATAGAAATATTTATAGACTCAGGACTGCAAAACTTGCCACTGCACTCTGACATGAGATGTGCTATGATTCACAGAGCAACACTTTAGGATGGGGCTCTGACAGTCATGTGGGCCACAGCTCTGCTAAAAAGCTGGGTTCAAAGGGATGTGCTAATGTGATAAAATCAGGTAAAACTTTGTAAAATCAGAATTTAGAAATATCCTGGCGATCTTCTGTTTTCAGTCCCTCTGTAGATTTCCCTATCTGTATTGCTTGCTGATGACCAGTGCCTCTGTGAGGGCTTGCAGAGATGACCCCCACCCCGAGCTGCCCCACTGCACCATGCCACCAGCTCTGAGGGTGCAAGTGCCCCATGTCCCTTCCAAGGGAGGGCTGCACGCAGCTTTGCAGCGTTCTGTCACCTTCAGGCAGTGCTTGCTGCCACCTTGAAAGCCCAGATTTCAGGTGCGTGCATAGTTCATGCAGGTATTCATTTCTCGCGTCTTCTGTGGCTCCCTGTCCTGCAGTGTCCTGCGATGCTTCCGCTCCTTTCTGCTGTCCAAGCAGAGTGCTGCAAAGTGAAGAAGCTGCTGGGGAGAGGAGATGAATGTGACCCTGAGAGTTTGCGTGCGCCGAGAGGTAGAAAGACTTCAAAACCGATAAACATCCGACAGTGGCCACCCTGAAGTCACCCTCCTGCAGGATGCTCCCCTGCTTCCCTGCATTGCTCCTGAGGATTATCTCGTGCTTGGGAGCCGTTGTGAAGCAGAACAAATCCTCGGTGGGTATAACTCATCAATGGAGTGGCATGCTTTCCCAACAGCTTCAGACTCGGCCCATGCTATTTTTGCATTGCTAGCAGGGACTGACTAATTCTGATGGGAGCAGAAAGAATTTGCTATTACCTGCAGACAATAGAGGGAAGAAGATAATTCATTTCCATCCCAAAAGCAATCTCTGCAGGCGGGTTTTGAGACAGGTTTCCAACCATCTCCCTTTGGAGACCACGAAGCAGGCTTTAAAGAATCCTTTATATTTTTAGCAGCAACATAATAGTGGTGGAAATTTAATAAACTTCACCATCAAATATTTATCCCATTACACTGGCTTAAGTAATTTAAGCTGCTGAAATCAACATTGTGGTTTTATTTTTAATGAGCCTTGTGTAAAACAGCCTCTTCTATCATTGTCAGGTGTGTATGGAAGTGAGTCGCATTTACTCAAAGAATTTTTAATCTCCCCAAAGAAACAATGTTAAATAATGTACAACGCTAACCAAAATGTTACCTGTCACCAGTAGAAAATCTAGCTAGTGCTAGGCAAGCCTGATGTTTACTGGCACTTAGGCCAGGGAAAGAGCTTGCAGGTTTTTTGGGTTTGGGGTTTGTTTTGTTTGTTTGTTTTTTTTTTGTTTTTTTTTTTTTAGTCTAGGCAAGTAATACCAAGAGTGCCCTAGGCTCAAATTTTGGATGGAGTTCAGCCTTGCGGAATGCAACGTTCCCACCTTGTCCCACGGACAGCCGGGCAGGGTGGCAATGCCAGGACAGGCGGTTTAGCTACCTGCAGCCTGGGGAAGAGACGGGGCAGGAGGAAATAGGGAGGAGCTGTTCGTTACCGAGATCCATGCCAGCTGGGAAGAGCAGACTATGGGGGCTGCGAACCCCAACTGCTCCAGCTCTCTGGGGCTCCCCAGCACAGAAAGCAGGCCAAACAACGGGCAGCCGGCAGGGCAAAAGGCTGGACAGGGAGATGAGCCTCTGCCATGATAGCTGTGCGGTGGTGTGGTCCCCACGGACCCCCCCACAGTCCGTCCGTCCCCTGCCCCCGGCTCCCGGAGCTGCGTGGCCGGCAGCCGCTTTGCCCACGCGTGGCTCCGGGAGCCGCAGCCCCGGTCTAAGAGTGACCCCCAGTGTCGGGCAGCTGGGTAAAGCAAGCTGCAGCCCCCCCCCCCCCCCGGGCCGGCTCTGCGCCCGGGATTTAGCAGGTGAAGCGATGGAAATTAAACCGTAATCCCCGCAGCAAAGCGATGCGCGGAAGCAGCAAGCAGTGGGAAGAGAATGCTTGTGCGCACGGCTGCAGTTGGAGCAGCTACTACGTTAAGTCAGGAAGAGGTTTCTGGGAGCTGCTGCTTTTCAGTGGCAAGGCTAAGTTGCCACAGTCCGTGTAATCAGATTCCTGGAGCAAAGGTAATGATTTGGCCTCAGTGGGATGCTTTGTGCTGGGAGAGATTTACTTGCGTTTTGTGAAACGCTTTAAAAAGCAACGCTGCTCAAAGCAGTTAAGGTCTTGGAAGGGTAGGAAACCTACTTCAGGGCAAATCGGGTGCCCTGAAGTCATTGGCTAGTGTTTGCGGAGTGCTTTGGAAAGGATTTGCCACGTAAACGCTAGAGATCGTTACGAAAACTGGGTATGGGCATCGATAGCGGGGAGGATCCGATTGCCAGCAGCGGGCCCTGGGCAGGGGTCCGGCATCTCCAGTTGCACCCGTCACAGGGAGGTGGGTGCCATATAGCTCCCCAGTCAGACAAGTACGACAGCTATCCAACTTGAGATGGGTTCTCTGGATTCTCTTTTCTCAGATGTCCCCTATGGTTTTTCATTAATGAATTTCATCGTTTTTCTTCTTGCTGCTCTTTCTTGCAAAGCCTATGTAGTCCGCTCAGTTGTGTTAATTAATTTCTTCAGCTACTGGCTTTCCACATATGGTTCTTGATGAGATACTAGCAAGAAATCAAAAATCAGACCCAAAAAGAGATTTTTCACATGGCACACATAAAGTTTCATTATGTATCATAAATTCCCTGTTATTTCTATGCCAGGGCTCTCTAGCTCCTAGTGTGAGTACTTCTTAGTAATGAAAATTAAGGTCTTACTCAACTTGAGTGGTGCAAAGGTACTCAAGACAGCAGGGTTCGGGACTGCTGCATCAGAGGACTGCAGACCCCCTTGAATGTGTTGGTTCTGGCTGGGATATTGACTCATCAGAAATTTGTCCAGGAGACAGTGCCTCTGGAAGCCCAAAACTGGTGGTTCAATATTCACTGTCATTACCTGAGTTGGCATGACAACATTGTTTGACAGGAGAGCACAACAGCTAAAAAGCTGTGTCTTCAAATCCTGAGCGAAAGACTAATTTGTACTGCTGGCGCTTGCTCTGCAGAGGAGGCAGAGAAGGCGGTGGGGAGGAAGGATGCTGCAGCTTGGTCTAGGCAGGGAGCGAGGCTCCCTATGCCAGTTACTAGGCGGCAGATCCTCCTCCTGCTTTCTCCCCAGGTGCTGCTAATGAAGAAGAATTCAGCCACCTTAACTAAAAATAACTTTCACACAGCAGGAAAAGACCAGCCGGTGCTCCTGCTGGATGACTGTTTAGTTTGACAGACCTTGCATTCAACAGTTAACAGCCAGTATGTTTACAGGCAACATTTTTTTTGGCTGCTGTCCCCAGCATGTCACTAATGTTTAGCCAAACGAACTGGGAGGATTATAACAGACAGGGACACTGGTGCAAGTGACAGGCGCAGAGACAAGTGCTGCAAGAAGCTAATTTACACATCGAGTTTCACAGCCTGAACCTCCCTTCCTGCTCTATAAGCTCATCAGCTGCTGCTTTATACCCGCCAGCCAGCTTTCATAAAAATGAGGGAGCTCACAAAATCTTTTTCTTTTTTTTTTTTTTTTTTTGCCTGCCTGCTTCGACAACAGATTCTAATAAAAACCACTTTTTAATATTGTTGAAAATAAGTCCTCTTTTATGTGGAAATGTGGAATTAATGTAAATAGTTTGTGCTGCTCTGATTCTCTTTAAGGGCTGCTTGGCTGTTAGCAGTCCCTGCGTAGCCTTTCAAGTCACTCAGGAGACACTGCCTGCTGCTGAGACGTGGACTGATCTCGGAGGGGTTCTGCATTCTCGCTTGCCTCTCCCGGGGTGTTCTCTGCGGTATGTGACAGTTGTTTTCTCGGAGAGGGATCAGCCATATTTCAGAAAATGCAACACCATCTGCAGCTGCGAAATTGCCACTGCCTTCCCACAAAATAATGTGGTTATAGGGGTGACCATAATACGAGAGCTCTGCAAGGGAGCCCTGGCATCCTGGCTTCACCTGTGCAAGGTGCTTTGCCTCTTGAAACTGTCCAAGGGCACCCCGTGCAGTCTCAGGTGCTTGTGGTCGTGTATCTCCACCCCCGTGTGCTGCCACAGAGTGTGAGCCCGCATCTGCACTGGGTCACCGAATCACATGTGGCTGCTTAGGGCTGACCCACCACTGCCCTCATCACCCGAATACGCATGTCAATTTTGGAAAGCAGCATAAAGAGTGAGAAACATATACTGTTGTGAAAAGTATTTATTAAAATTTTCAAAATCAAGTTTTTCTTACTATTTTCACTTCGTTGGGGAAATTAAATCAACAACCAAGTTTTTCAGCTGCAGAAATGCCGTTCTCGAGCCAGTTCTAGTCCTCCTCTGTTTACGAGACAGTACAAGTTTTCACTGCCTAATAAAAACAATCATCTGTATTCTGTGGCTGCAAGCAACAACACTGTGAGAGAGTGGAGCAAGTCGAGAAGCTTTTGGAGGAGAATATGAATTATCTCAGCCAGAGAACAAAGCACAGAAGGACCCCTGAGCACCAAGAGAAATTGTAGAACAACGTATCAGGCATGTCTCCGAACCTCTGCAGTTTAACTGGGAGACTTTATGCTTTTGAGAAAAAAATGTCTTACTTGAATATTCCCATAGGTACATTCTTGCCACTTATTTCTGCGATTTAAATTGTTGCTCATGTTTTTTAAGGCCAGGATGAACGGACAAGCATTTTATCAGCTAAGTTGGATTGAGGAGCACAGGTAATATCCTCAAACCACTGAGACTTGTGGTATGGCTCTGCAATGAGCAAGAACATTAAAGGCTGCTATAAAGAAACAAGCTCCTGTGCCCTCAGCCGGACAGAATTATAAAAATCCCCACAGCGTCCTCAAAGCACTGAATTAACAGAAGAAAGAGCTGTAGTTTAATGTGATGGATAGAGCCCCTGGGCTCCATTGCGGCGGACGCTGCTGTCCCTCCTCCGGTGCGGACCGTCAGGGCACGCAGTACCTACAATTTCTCAAAACGGGCAAGCGTGCTACCTCACCTCCCCCAGTAAAATAAGTGAAAATAATTACATACTTAAATCTAGGTGTCGGGCTGCTTTGCTACACAGAAATACATCTGCGATCGTCAGAGTCCTTGAAGTTAAAGAGGGATTTGAGTTACTGACATAATTTGTTCCCTGAGGGCTATGGAAACGAACAGAGAGGCACATCTGAATAATAACTCCACGACCGCACATCTTGTAAGAGGAGCAAGCATTGCTCCAGAAGGCCGGCACGATGGGAAGCCAAAGATCTGAAATGTTTATAACCTATACAGCGATCAGGCAGGATTTGTTTGGGTTTTTTTTCCCCAGGCAGCAGCCCATCAGGGAGATCTGGAGGCAAGCTCTTCTGTTTTCACTTTGCTCAAGCTTATTTTAACGTAACACTGCCTTGTGGGCCAAGTCAGGGTCTGGGTCTGGGCCTTGCGACAGGCCGAGGCGGCCTCCCCGCCCAGGCCCCGTCTCCCCCCACACCCAGCGGGGACGACGCTTCCCTCAGCCCGATATTTCGGTCCGGAGGGGCCACCAGCCCACCCAGCACCCGGGGAGACAGGTCGACGGCAAGGCCCGGCTGCCCCTGAGGCGAGAAGCTCCACAAGATGGCGAGCGCGGGCTCCGGCGCCCTCCCCAAGATGGCGGCGGGCGGTCCGGCGGCCGCAACGCGGGGCCGGGGCCGCTCGGAGAGCCGCGGCCCGGCGCTCCCAGGGCGGCGGCGGCGGCGGCCTCCCGGGCGCTGTGCGAAGGGGTCTGTGGCGGCCAGGCGCCCGGCAACCGCCTCTGCTCAACCCGCGGGGGAAGGGCAGCCGGCAGCCCGCCGCCAGGAGCCGGGCGGCCCCCGGACGCCGAGCCTGGTAGGAGGGGACGGGGACGGGCAGTTACAGTGTGGGGGGGTGCAACCGGGCATCGCTGTGAGGGAACTACCTGGAGAATTTAAGTAAATTCTTCGCCTTTCCTGCCTTCCCGCCACTTCGTCAGAGGCCTGCGTGCAGACACACGGTGCAGGGGCAGATTTGTGTGCCGCAGGGCCAGCTTTCGGATTCCTGGCTGTTGGAAGGCCGGTGGTAGGCTGCTGGCCCGTGCGGCAAGCGGCGGGACGCTTTGGTGGCCCGGCTGATAGTCCGTTCTGCTACATTAATTGCCATCTACAGCATCCCTAAGAAAATAGGAAAATGGTGATTGGCCACGTACGGTGCTAGTTTATGCTTTCAGAGGTGGCTTTCCACTGGCGATGGACTGTACGTTGTGGTTTAGTGTAAGCTATCTGCTCCACTTTCCTCCTTTTCATGTGCACGTTCTACTAATTATTTTTCTTAGCGATGCAGCTTTGGATCGCGGTGCCGCTCGCTCGATGGAGCTCTTCGGTTCCACATCCAGCCTTGAACTAAAGAGATACGGTGATTTTATTTTTCTTTATTTCAAGTAAGCTTTAGGATCCTATTTTTTTTTTCTAACAGTGTTCTTCACACAAAGCAGCTGGTGGACAACCCTCAAAGAGGCTCAAATGTGAAAAAAACAGTCTAGTAAAATCAGAACTAGAAGGACTTACATGTGCAAGTGGAAACCTTGCTGCACCAGGGGAAGTGCCTAAAACATCTGATGGGGATCGACGTTCAGAAGATCCAGGAGACTCCAATATAATTCAACAGAAAAAGGGTGAAAGCATTCCGGAGACTGACGAAGAGAAACAGGAAAAGGAGCATAATGTTTCTCTCGGGCCGCGTGCAGTGAAATCAAGCAGTGCTCTATCAAAAATGGACAGTGATGAAAACCTGCACGATCACGTCTGCAGTGAAGAGGAAAGCAGCTGTGAGAGCGTACTGTCAGATGGGTCCAGCTTGGAGGATGCAGATGTCCCGAAGAAGCCGATACAGTTAGAGGGTAGTGCTTTCTTGGATGAAGACAGCAACCAGCCAATGCCAGTGGACCGGTTCTTTGGAGATGTCGAGTTTATCCAGGTAAGATGATGACAGTCTGTTCACTCTACAGATTCAGTTCTGTTCCACTTCAGTCTGGCATCTTCAGACAAAAGAAGGCTAGCCTCAAAATTGTAGGCAAACTTGACCAGTATCGGTAGACATCTGGAGTGATATCCCTGTCCCCTAGATAGAATTATTTCTCTCAGAGATGCCTTGGCAATTAATTTCAGATGTGAAATCTTTCTTGTTTAGATTTTATTATTCCAATTCCATAAGATAGATATTTTTACTCATAGATACAGTGTTATTCTGTCAAAATAGTTTTTCACTGGTCATTGGTTCTAAATTGTGATTATTGTGGTTCTTTTGAATGGAAGCTGCTTTCTGGCCACCTCTGCTTTTCGATCAAGGGCCAGAGCTTGAAAGTTGAATCCCAGGTCTGCCTCTAACACTGCATAACTTTGGGCAAGCGATGCCTTCATGTTTTAGGTGTTTCGTGAGGATTGGTATTTAGCAGGGGTCATGGTTGGTATTTAGTGGGAGTAGAGAGGTTTTGTTTGTGGAGCACTTCACCCTCTCTGAATCCTTCTCGAGCCTGCAGAAGGAATGCCAGCCCTTGCTTTGACCATGAGCTGTGACTGGTTCAGGCAAGCTCCCCTGAAAGCTCCTCAGCTTTAGCTATTGGTTTATGCCACTGCTTCCAAGTGAGGAGGTGTGTGTTGGTGCCTCATGTATCAGATGTGGAAGTATGTGAACTGTTGGAGAGGTAGGAGGTCTGCCATTTGCTGCAACAGACCTTCCTGAATGATTTTATCCTTTTCTTAAAGGATCTCCCAGCAGTTGCACTCCCAAGCACAACGATGAGCAGGCGAGAATTCAGGAAGCTACATTTCATTGCAAAGGAAGATGAGGAGGAGGAGGAAGAGGATGTTGTCTAACAACAAACTGTAAACAAATGAAACCTTTTTTCTCTTCTTTGCAACCACGTAATGATGGCTGGCTGTGCCACTAACATAAGGTGTCTGTGTTTGCCTTTTCTCAGAGACAGAACTGGTAGAGTTTGTTTTTCTGAAATTGGCAGATACAGAATTCTGCCACGGTTATCTGGGGCAAAGGCTGACTGAATTTTCAGTGATTTGGAATTAAACTGTAATTTATCATTTTACCACTAATATTTAGGAAAAACCAGGGAAAATAGAAGTTCTTATTGCTTTTTTCTAAATTTGAGCCGATATCTAGGGTGAATGTTTGGTCTCGCTCCTTTTTTAAAAATAGCCAAGAAAACCATGTTAGAACAAGGTCCTTTTTCTTTTAATTCCGCGATGTCTAACATTGTGGCATCCAGTTAGTAATGCAGCCAGTTAACTACCCAGTAGAAAGAGGCACACTGGCCTCTGCTGTGTAAGTTGTCTTACATTGTTGACATCTAAACCAGAACCAATTAAACCTCTAAAATGCAGTTCCGCTAGCAAAACTAAATGCATGGATATCAATGTGAGTTCAGTGGTGTTAATCTCTGGAAGTTAAGTACGTTTTTATTGCACATCAGTTCTCTGAACAACCACCATGTGAAGCTGACTGCTTCCCTCTTCCACCAGACCAGCCGTAAGCATTGCCTTTTCTAATAGTTGTGTAATGCAGCTCGTGCAGTATTTTCAGTTGACTTCCAAGGGTTACAAATAGGAATTTCGTAAACAAATATACTGGTGGTGATAAAGGAGGAATAAAATCTCTCAGTGGCGGACTTGGTAGACAAACCAGTATTGATTGCTAGCGATATCGGTCAGTCCACTGAATTTGTTATTTTGGCCTGCAGTTTTAGAAAACAGTGAGCAAGCTCAGATGATTTCAGGAACTGTTAACTTGCCCAACATTTATGATAATACTCCTTTGAAAGCGTGATTATGCAATAAGCTTCCAGATCTTTATTGTTATAAATAGTTTCTTCTACATTTCTAAAAATATAGAGAAAATGTTATCAGCAGATGGTTTAAATAAATATTAATTTCTACAGCTATAGCCTGTTAAACATTCAAAAGTTGTAAGCCAAACAAATTGTATATGCATGACATGTTAATTTATTCACATTTCCACTCCAGCTGATGCATTGTTTCTGTCAACGATATTTCTTGGCTCCTTTTCACTCTAATTCTGTAACACAGAAAAATCTAATTTTTTAATAGCATATTCATGGTTTTCAGCACAACTCCATCTTGAAGTAGCTCTCCCAGCTTTCCTTAAATGCCATATTTGCTACCATCTCTTTATAGCAAATATGTCTTCACACGCAGACACTCACTTTGGTTTCAGCACTGTGTAAAATGGTGATTTTCAGTTTGTAGGAATTGTGCCATACAGGCAACATTGTGTTTGTCATCAGAATCATAGCTGCGATACCTTCCCCAATCTCAAAACAGTGTAGTGTGCATTTCCATCTTAGTTACCGATGACGTATATTCAGTAAGGCAATCTGGAAGGATTGATTCAATGCACTGGTATTAGAAATCCTGTACTTAAAATGCCCCCAGCTTACTTTTTGTGTTGAAATGTTTGGGAGGGGGATTGAGTTTGTTGTTTAAAGTAAAACAATACTCTCTGTAGCAAAGCTCCTGCATTTCCAAGACCTAGTAAGTTATGGCTCACACAGCAATACTATCATCTTGTGTGGACTAGCTGGATTTGCCCAGGTAAGAAGAGGACCAGCGACATGGGGGACAACGGAGTTCTTCCCTAGAGATGAGTGATGATCTTTACATAGCAGTAAATAACTAGTGCTCCATTCATAAACACGCTTCCCTGCGCTCAGTCTTTCTAGTCTGTATTGGCCATGCTATACTACACCTGATTAATCACTCCTGCACATCTGCCTCCACATACACACACAGAAGAATGGTAGTAATTTTTTTATTTTAAAAAAATTCACGTCATTTACCCTGACAGCCCTTAAAAGTTCAGATGCTATCAGCTGGTATTTAAAAAAAAAAAATCAACTAAAAATTGATCTATTTGTATTTTGTTATCTGAGGTAGGAAGTGTTTTACAAAAGCAATATTCTCTTAAAGCGGCAGGTAAACATGATTATACAGTAAAATTGCTTGTATTGCTCCAAGCAAACTCAAGCTAAAGAGGTAGAAACTGAAAGGAGAGGGAAATCAATGGGAAAGATGACAAAGAACAAAGGTGGTAAAAGCAAAGATATGCCATGGCCTTGATCTTCCGTCTAGGAGATGTACATCTAAAGCAACAGCAAATGGCATGGTCATGGATGAGTGCAGGTATTTTGGTACAGAAGAGCCAGCAGCTCTGTCACTGAATCGCCCTTTGGGTCTACGTTTGTCAGGGCAAGAAAGAGATTGTAGGGCGTAATCAGTGTCACCCTCTGGCCTCATTTTTATACTCTGACTCACAGTTTTATTTTATTGCGCTTAACACAGTGCGATCTAAGGAAGGCTTGTAGTAAGTGAGAAGGTGGGAGAGTAGAATTAGGCATGATATGAATGTATGTGTTGTGAGATTGCAGTTGAATTACTTAGCAAGTCTCTTTTGCCAGGGACTCCTAAATAAGTTTTTGTTTAAGAAACTGGAGCTATTTAAAAATGATAGCATGTGACATGATTTTGTAAAAAGCAAGTCACTTCTAGAGATAGCACTATGAAATCTTGTGGTTTTGCTTCCTTTTCCTGTAAATTTTAGTTTTGTCACAGCTGAGATTGTGGCTGGTTTTCTTATGGCAAGCAATGTGTACAAGTTTTAAATTATCCACGGTAAACAGCAGCTGATAGAAGTATTCCCAGTTCACTTCTCTTCCATCTCGTGTTTTGACAGCTTCTGCCAGTTCTGGGACAACAGCACGTTTCTTCTCTATTCTTCAGTACACAAAAGAGAAAACAATATTGCCATCAAAAGTTTTTTCATAATAATCAAGTCTCCATCTTTCTTTTAGAGCCAGGCGGAATTTGCATTCTTTCACCATAACTAGGTTTATGATTTATTTTTTTTCCTGAGGAAATTAGTTTAGCAAATCCTGTTTGCTTCACAAGTGTACAATGCCTGAAAATGGGTCTGAGGGGTTTTGCCAGAGTTTTTTATCCTGTGCCAGGGCTTTTTAGCCTTCACAAAGGATAATGTGGTGAGGAGGGGTATGTTTTCATACAAAGAAAATCTGAACAGAAGCAAAGCAGCTAATGAGAGATGGCATTATAATCTGTCATCAGGATTTTATGTTATCAGAAACAGCTGCAGCATCCAAGCATCTAGTCACATCCAATGTCCATCTAGTCACAGCAGAGGTAACTGCACAGTGGGGGGGGGGGGGGGGGGGCGGTGTAAAGACTCAATGGCTCTACCTTTCCTGCCTAAGATGAAGGGCATGAAACAGGTAAGCTTGGATTAATACTTTGTACATACATGTGATCGAGATTCCAGGTACTGAAGAGGATTCTGCTTTCCCTGTTACCGTAGGGGTTGATAGAATGCTTACATGGGCAGTCATCTCTGTCGAAAGGTCCCTGTAAAACAAGACGGCTACAATGAACGGCGTACTGCTTGTCACCCCAGCGCTGTCCCTCCACTTGCTATAACGAACCAAAGATAGGTCACAGGCTATGACAGCATCACCCCGCCAAGCTTGATACTGCACTATGCAAGCATCCAAGTACCTGTTTCCTTCCTCTAATGTCATTGCAAGTCATGCCACTGCTTGTTGGAACCAAGGCGCTCTGCTTCAGAAAGGGCTGAACTTACCTGACAAGAGAACCATCCCTCCGCAGTGCACAGGCGGACTGCCTCCTCCTCTCTTCTGTCAAAGTAGCATCCATTGTATTTCACAGATCTCAGTTTATCTGACATCAGGTCAATTACCCTTTTATATGCATCTCTTGCTGTAGGATGAACATTGGAAATAAAACTACTAACCTAGGGGCGGGGGAAAAACAAAACCCAGTCATTCCTTGGTGCCTGTAGCAGCCTGAGGCTCTTTTCTACAATGAGTATATTGACCTGTAAAAGTGTTTTTTATGTATGTGGTCACAGAATTACTTTTACTAGCAGCTTGAAAGTAGGTTACTTCAACAGAAACTGTTACCTCTTTCATGTAGCTTCGTATTCTGCTTTCACAACTGTATCGCATGTAGCTTGATTTGTTCTTAAAACGAGACTCTAGACCTAAAAGGAGTTAGATTATGTTGTAACTTAGTACTTCTAGTGCTGTGCTTCTGCCTACCTGGGTGTTTATCCCTTCTTTTCTCAAACTCAGCATGCACAGATTTTTTTCTTTCCCATTTTTATTTTACTGGTTCAAGACTACCCTGCTCTTAGCATTCTAAAGGACCATGCAGAGCATCTGCTGTGAGAGCAGTAGCTGATATTATAGTTGTTAAATGTTTCTCATTAATGCGCACACACAGAACACTAAGAGGCTGTGAAAAGAAAACTGAGTTGTTGAGGAAGACCTGCAACAATGACTCGGGAATGGGAGAGGGAACTTGCAAAGAAAGTCTAAAGTTAGCTGGCTGATGGGTGCAAATTATCAATATACTATTAGCAAATCGTTAAAAGATTGTAAATGCAGACCTATGTTGACGGGGAAGAGACGTATTCCAGAGCAATCCTGGGTGGAGCAATAGGGAACATTGTTTTTTTTACCATTTTCTGACAGTAAATATGCGTCTCTCTTAGAGAAGCGCAGAAACGCATACTGATGTTGGTGGTAACTAATCCCCGGACCGGGTACCAAATCGCACCAGCCAGAAGGACTCCCGAATTTTTGAACTACTTTTCTTTCTGAACAGTAAGACTGACAGGAGCGACTCTCCTTCGTGAGCCCTGCTGCCCCTAAGCAGCTCCCTGCGGGCGACAGATGTACCTTCGAACCATTTCTTGTCGTCCTCCTTGTCCTCGGCCAGGCTGTTTTCGTTCAGGTTGTGGATCAGATCCGCCAGCAGCCTCTGCCTCCGAGGAGCCTGCTCGTCGGAGAGCAGCTTCCGCGCCGCCTCCACCACGGCGGCTCTCTGGTTGTAGAAGGCGGCCAGGAACCCCTCGATGTCGCTGGCACCTGCGGCTTGCGCGGGGGAGACGGCACCGGCTGAGGGGCCGCGGCCGGGCCCGGGCGCTGCCCCGCCGCCGGTTGTCACCCCCCCCGCCCCGACCCCCGACCCCCGGCGCACTCACAGCCCCGCCAGGTCTCTCCGGGGCCCAGCAGCACCAGCTCCGTCTGCGGCGGCAAGGCGCGGAAGTAGCTCTCGGTCACCTCCGTCCCGTCTTCGTAGAGGCAGAGGCGGCTGCCTGGCAAGGGAAGCTGCCCCCCGGGCGGGTGAGAGACGGGCTGACCCGCGACCCCGGCCCCGCGCCTCGCACACCGGCCCGCACCTGCAGCAACCGGCAACCCTTCCGCAACAACCCGCGCAGGCTCCCGGCCGCCACCCCGAACTTCTGCGGGCTGCCGCACCCGCGCAGGCGGAAAGCCCGCAGCGGTTCCGCCATGCTCCCGGCCGCTCTCCCGCCGCCGCTGCCGCCACACAGGCGCGCATGCGCCGCCGCCGGGGCGGGGCGGGCGGGCGGGCGCGCATGCGCGGCGGCGGGGGCGGTGTTGCCATGAGACCCGGCGATGGGGCCGCAGTCAGGCAAGTGGGGGCCGGGCCCGGGCCCGGCCGCTTCTCCCTCTCCGCTCTGCCTTTCCCCTCCGGCCCTGGCGAGCCTCCCCCCCCCCCCCCCCCGGGCCGCCGCCGTGCGCTAGGCCGCCGCTTAGGGCGGTTTTGTTCCCCCCTTGAGCCGGCGCCGTGACCCCTGCGGGTTGCCGCCTCGGCCTGCTGCCGCCTCCTGTGGTGAAGCGGCCGGGGCCGGGGAGGGCGGGGGGGGGTGAAGGAGAGAGGGAGCCGAAATTAATGCCGTGATATCTCTACGACACGGGGTGGGGGGTAGCGGTGGTCCTTGGCCCTTTTCCTGCCCGTGGTCTCCTGCCTTCTGCTGCCGTCCCTGTCAGCAGCCCAGGTGTGTGCGTAGCTGTGAAACGGCGCTAGCTAGCTAGCTTTTGGCTAAACTGACCCCGTTCTTTATTCTTTGCTTCTTCCCTTTGGCTCAAGCGCACAGAGGATGGTACGGGCCGCTCCCGTGCGCGTTTTGGAACTCAAAATGTTTTCAAGTTCCATCTCGGATTAGCAGATTTAATTGAGTTTATTAGCAATCTGCTATACGAGTTAGCTAAACCCTCGTTTCACTAAGTACTAATAAAACACTCAGCATAAGAATATGGTGCAGTTTATGGTGCCAACATTAATTAAAGATAATCTAGATTTGTAGTCATCATCTACTGACTTGATGGACGACAGGATTTAATTCTTTGGCTGTAGTGTTTTAGTGTTCTTTTATTGTCCTTCCAGGGATTAGCTTAAGCTTGAAACATCATTGCTTTGACTAGCTCGCTTCTGCAGGATGCCACAGAAGATCGGTTTTATAGTTGTTAGTTCATCAGGACACGAAGACGGCTTCAGCGCAAAAGAGCTGATGGTTCATGCACCGACCGTGAATGGATGGCGATCACCCAGGTACTGGAAGCGGGAGGAATGTGCGGAGTCCTGAAGCACTGAGTTTAAAATGAGTGGGAGGTGTACCGTGCATGGTCAGAGTAGTTTACAGCATCCCAGACCAAACTGATTCTAAAACCAGAAAACTTACTTTAATCCCGTGGAATCCTTATCCTGGGGGAAAAAAAAAGCACCTTGGTTACCACCTAAAGGCATCGCATTGCATTTAAATAAAGTCCTTTAAAAGGAAAAAAGGGAACCATTTTTGTTCTTGTCAGTCTTCTTGGAGTTTGCAGCTGCTTTGGCTTAGTGTTAAAAATCCGGTCTTCTCACCACATCTTCTAGATATGTATGGATTGTATGGGGTACTTTAACATACGCATGCATGCGATAAGGTGAAGAGTGTTTCTACTCTACTCTTTGGTTTGTTTTTACAATATCTGTAATGCTGACTTCAACTATAATAACTTTGGAAAGTTTCATAATTAAACGTTACTTGATTTGGAAGTGAAGTCATCTTTAAAAAGGCGATTCAGAAATTGTGTATGTTTTCAGACTCTGTCAGTATCCACAGGAAATTGTTCTGCAGTTGGCGGAGAGGTGTCGAATACGAAAACTGCAGTTGCTTGCTCACCAGTACATGATTTCAAGCAAAATTGAGTTCTACATCAGTGAAAGCTTGCCTGAATACTTTGCTCCTTATCAGTCAGAGAGATTTCACAGACTAGGGTAAGTCAAAAAGCTCTAAATGGTTTTATTACTTTAATCAGAAAGGCTTCAGGAAGAAAGAGTATTCATTATGCTTTGCATGCAATATTAATACACTGTGCTGTTAGCAGTAAAGAGATTCCGTACTCACTTAGATCTGTAACAAAGCTGAAGATGTAGGTGTAAGAAGCATGATGCAGGTGAACAGTCTTGTCAGATGACACCACACATTGTTTCAGTTATGAGAGCTTTAAACCATATCAAAGTACTAACCTGAGGAGCAAAAACACAGCTGTGTATTTGTACATTTCCTCTGCTTACTTGTTATATTTTCCTTCTCAGTTATGTCCCTCTCTCGGACAATGAAAAGACTGATTTCAAAGCACGAGAGTTAAAATCTGTGTATATGGATGCAGTTGGCCAGTACCTGAAGCTGATTTTCCATAAAAATTATGTCAATAAATACAACTTATACGGTCAGGTAAGTTGAGTTAAGAGTCCACACTTGGTAAGCTAGATGACATTTCAGTAGTACAGAATGGGCATAGAAATCCACTCCCTTGGTTTGTAGAAGCTAATAATGTCGTTTGAAAGCTCCTGGGTTTATTTTTGGTTTCTTTTAAAATGGAAAATACAAATAAGAGGTTGTAAGTGACTTGGAGTCATGACCAAGTGCATGCAACTTATCCAGAACAAACGAGTCAAGTGCATGTTCCATTACTGCCTTCCATTCTGAGTTTTAGACTGCACAGCAGGCTCTGTGCTGAAGACAAAATACTTTCTCCGAGAACAGCTTTGCAGTTGCTACAAAGCCACTCTTAGTCTTTAGGATCTGATGTGGCATTAAGCGGAGGTGTTGTGTAGCCATCCCGATACAGAAAAAAGCAAATATCTGCCTCAGTTCTGCAGTGACTCTTTTCACTTCCATTCCAGAGCAGTGCGGGAAGGGAGCAACTGATGACTGTACACTGTGGTCTGTAGATTTGGTAATAATTTTTTAATGAAGCATGAAGTACATTTAGCACTTAGTGCTTTTCTTTGCTTCGATACCACCCTGGAGACCACAGGTCCTACTTTTTTTGTTCAAATTTTTTTGGTTCAGTTTTCATAAGATATGGAAATGTAATAACCTTATGCATTTACATTTTCTTTAAATCTATCCCAGGTTGCCCTAGTAGCTATAAACATTATTGGAGATCCAGCAGACTACAGCAATGACAGCAATAATACTGTAAGTGCAAAGCATCCCTGTCTTTTTAATGTTGCTACACATGCTCGGTTACAGGGTTCCTGGGGTAATGGAATGCATCTTTCTTCTGCTAGTTTCTTGCTGTAGCAGAGCTGCCATGTATTGATTTTTTTTTGTTGTTGTTGTTATCTTGAAGCAAGAAAGTTCTCAAATATTGAGCCTAATATGTGGATACAAAAAATAAAACACAATCAATTGGAACATTTGCGTTTTCAGCCTCTCCAAGATCTCGTTTCAATATGCCCCAAAACATAAGTATTATAAGTAGTGTAGCTTATGTTGATTGTGGCAAGTCACAATTTCTGTCCTGAACACATACTTGATGTTGAATGTGCATTAAGATTTTTTTTTTTCCCCCCTTACAAAGCCTTCCAGAGAGAAGCTGATAGACCACTACTTAGGAATGAAATCAGATGACCCTGCCTTAGATGGAACTTACCTTGGGTAAGGATGTTTTTTTGCGTATACCCTGGCAAAACGTCTACTCAGTCTAAAGTAGTTCTCAGTCTCTATATTTTGTTAGTTCCCTGCTAGTGAAAAGAGATGACGTATGCTCAGACTGGTTTATTTTGGATTAACTGAAAGGTTATTTTACCCATTTTATATCTTCAGGAAGCCTGACTCCATTTCACCTCTGGATGATTTGGCTTTTGACATGTACCAGGATCCAGAAGTTGCTCAGATAATACGTAGACTGGATGAGAAGAAGCGTGAAGCTGTCCATCATGAACGCTATGATTACGCCAAGAAACTCAAACAAGCTATCGCAGACTTGCAAAAGGTATTGTTGAAAGACTGTTTATCTCTTAAGTCGAACAGTGTTCCAGTGGTCCATCGGGGACCCTAGTGTTCATGTGGAATCATAATGATTTCCAGTATATTTTCAAAACAGTAATTTTAAAATCAGATAGCTTGATTTAGTAGCTTGGCTGGAAATACTGAAATGTATACATATATATGGTAATGTGATTCCAAGCTAGCCTGTTATACCACCTTCTAGGTAGGGGAACGACTTGGTCGGTATGAGGTAGAGAAGCGCTATGCTGTAGAGAAAGAGGATTATGATCTCGCTAAAAAGAAGAAACAGCAAATGGAGGCGTACCGCCTGAAGGTGTATCAGCAACTGGAGCTCCACGACCTTCTGGAT
Source organism: Harpia harpyja (assembly GCF_026419915.1). Lineage (NCBI taxonomy): Eukaryota > Metazoa > Chordata > Aves > Accipitriformes > Accipitridae > Harpia > Harpia harpyja. The sequence goes on from NC_068946.1 coordinate 1,315,591, forward strand.
GCAGAGCTGATGGTGGGTACTGTTATTCCTAATTCAGGAGGCTTTATCCTGTGGGTGTTGTAAATAGAAATGGCAGAGCAACCAAAATAAATTCAGGGAATAAGAGTTGTTACACAGGTACTTTATGACAATTACATAAGGATTTTAAGTTTTCTGTTTGGATTGTGGATTTCCCTAACCAAAGGCTTGCACGTGGCATTTTATGAACATGCTTAGTTCTCCATAGATAACATTACATTAAACTGTTAAGGTCTCAAGCAAATGACATTAGAATCCTGAATGTTTTGCATAATTGCAAGGCTACCCACTGCAGATTCATAAGATACTTTCTCGTATTTTGAAGGGGTATAACAGTCTTATGCTGGCATCATGGCTAACCATAGAGAATTAATGTGATAAAATATAGTTTTATATTGTTCTCAGAATGGGAAGCTTTAAAATCTCTCCACACACACATCTGCACAAAATTATTTTCCAATTGTTTCCTAAAGCTGCATCCAGTGGCAATGATTGCATGTCTGTGAGTGAGGTCTGATATTTACTTGAAAGCAGCAGAACCTTGTTGACTGTCAGAGTTGTAGCTGTGCTAACTGATTTTAGTACATTGTTAGCCTTGCTTTACAAAATCTCCTTCCTTTTCTCAGATTCGAAAACCACCTGAATTGCCTTTGGAGTCTATGATTTATACTGACAATCCTCAGCACACAAAACCTACAAATTCACCTCCTTGTGAGCACACAGAACCGCAAAAAGGAGAGCCATGGAGAGCAGAGTCTTTGCTGGAAGAGAAGTCAGCAGATCCCTCTTCTGCTGAGCCTGTTGCTCCCCATCAGTCCCCTCCTCCTCCTCAGTCTCATCCTGCAACCGCCAGGGAAGTGTTTCCCAAAGAAAATGTGAGCAGCGTACCTCTGTTACTGCAGAAACCTGTCAGAGCAAATGATCTTGTATTCAACCTTCCAAAACAACAAGGTCTTTTGTGGTTATTCTCATGGCTTATATAGTATCTGAAATTGACTGTGTTGCTGAGCAGTGCCCATCTAATAATTGGCATTGGTCTTTCTCTTTCCTGAATTTCTTTGGAAGCCTTTACAAATGTTCATTGAGTCTGGGGCAAAAGGGGATTATACCTGGTTTCCAAATAGATGAATGGAAGCAAATAGACATTAAATGACTAATCAAGGGTCATACAGCCAATATAGCGGTAGCTGAATTCTGCTTGCTCCTTTAACGGCTTAATAAATCTCCTTCTCAGAGATCATGTTGGATGAATCTACAGCAGCAAGGGAATTTGTTGGAATGTGGTTGTAGGGTAAGAGTCTTGGTTTCATGTCTAAAGAGAGGAAGAAAATCATAGTATCTAGTTAACCTGATCTTTAGGTTTTGCTGCTTCAGCTTTTGGCAAAGCTAAGGAAGACTTGTGTTGACTCTAGTAGCAGTAGTATTCACTCTTAACAGGATGTTGACTTAAAATAATTTAACAAATAAGGCTTTATGACTTGCTGGCTTCCTGTCAACAGGTGATTTCTTCTGTAGATGAGTGCACTTCCACAAAAGGCACTTTGTGTGTGTTTTATTGTATTCTATAAACAAGAAGTAAGTTTTATTCGCAGGCACTGATTCCATTTTTTCATGATGTTATTATGGGAACTTCAACATCTGTACTTAAATGTAAAGCAATACTGCTTTGACGGGGGAAAAAATGCATTGAGGTGAATCCAAGTAGTGATGAAACAACTCCATATCTAAGTCATTTCTAGAATAGCCAATTTTGTCTTCTCTGTTAGGTTGAATTTTTACCTTATGATGAGAGACCTCTTCCAGCTACCTGCAAACAGCCTGATGAAGCAATTGCGTACCTTGAGCCGGAGATGGCTGAAGGGGCTATCGATGATACTCCAAGAAGTGGCATTACTGGGGAACCAGAACCATTAACTGAGAAGGCACTGAGGGAGGCCAGCCCTGCTATTGAAGTTTTTGGAGAAGCTTTGGTAAAAAACAACAAAATAAACACATAGATTATTGTGGTCTGTGTTGAGTTGATTTTATATGCGCTCTGTCAACAAAGATCTACTGATACGGTTTTTACGTGTTCAGAGCTGTTACTTGAAAATCTGAGATTAGAATTTGACCTTGGATATATGGGTGCCTGTTTTCAACACTTATATGATGCTGTAGCTTTTATGATTGATTACTTGATGAGCTATTAAGCAGATAGTATCTGGTAGACTGCTTTAGGGTACGGACCCTACCAGAATACCCATAACTTGCCACTGTCGTTTGCAGGGAGAGGAATCATTGCTGTGCCCGAAATGGTTCCTTGAGCCTGACCTGTTAATCCATTTTATTCATCGTTTTTCAAAAGTATGTGCTTTTAATAAAAGCCACATTCCTGTAGGAAACACCTGGGGATTTCATGCTGAAGTTCATATGTTCTTTTGAAGCTGTTTCTATATATAAATATTGAAAGATCAATATTGACCTTTTAAGAGATAAACTTGTTCTGTGTTCAGGTTTCAGGAGCATATTCCAAAACTTGGTCGTATCGAGAAGACGCATTACTGGCTGTGTATAAGAAGCTGATAGAAATGTCAGTAAAGACTCCAAAGGATGATTTAAGGAACATGCTGAGGGCTGCCATTTTTCTTGTAAGGAGAGCCATCAAAGACATAGTGTCTTCAGTAAGTTGTGATGTGTTTGATAAGAAATGCTCCAGTGAAGAACTGACAGCAAAAAAATTGTAGAACCGTGTGGTTAAGGCACTTTAAATAATTTAAATAGTTTGTAAAACTACTGTTGAGTAAGTTAAAAAAAAAAAACACCAAAAACAACTGAAATGTCAGCTTTTAGTTAGGATCAAGGACTGAGCAAAGTCTGGCATTCAGCAGCATGGAAAATACTGTCCTGGGCTGACTGATGAGCTTGAGAAACAACTGCTGATGCAGTAAATGTGTACTGTCGTTGAGCCTTTTTTTGGGGGGGGGGGGGGTGTAAAGTTGAAATACAGCAATGAAGTAACTTTTAGTTTCCAACTTGAGAGACTACAGGAGACTTAGGCTTCAAATAAGCCTTAAACAAGAAGAAAAGAAAAAAATCAAGAGCTGTGTTACTCTTTATAAAACAAATTCTGAAGCCTTTCACCTAAACCCTAGCGACATGTTTTCTGGAAGAGAGGTATCTGAAAGAAGTAGCTTCCATTAAGAGTGTTACCGTAATTCTAGATTCCTGTTGCTGCTGTTCTTCAGAACTACAGAAAAGATTTTACCACATTGTCTGAAAACAGGGATCTGTGTGGTATTTTTGTTTAGTGTTTACTTTTTCTTTTTAACTTAGGTTTTTCAAGCTTCCCTGAAACTCTTAAAAATGATCATTACCCAATATATACCAAAACATCAACTAGGAAAACTAGAAACTTCTCATTGTGTAGAAAAAACGCTTCCAAGTTTGCTTTCTAGAACAGGAGACTCTTCATCCCGTCTTCGCCTTGTGGCTTCTAACTTCATTCAGGTAGGTGTTTTTCTTCAAATTATGGTTTGACTGCATTAAGAATGTCACAGAGCTTACAGGTGGATAACATCTAATCAGACTTGACTTCAAGACCAGAGTTTGGTGCTGGATTATGCCTTACATGGAAGGCAAAGTGGTAGCACCAACTTAGTATCTTTGCAGTGTTTTTTCTAGCCATGTATTGTCACCTTTGTTGTGGGGGACAGTGTGGGGAGATACCTGCTGCTGCAGGTGCAAGAAGGGTACGACTCTTGCATTCTTCTTAGTTGCAAGTGATCTACAGAGATGAGAGCAAGAAAGTACAACATACTGCTCAGACTGTGTTGCAGTTTGATTGCATTTTTGACAGTCAACTTTTGAAAGTCAACTTAGCATAAAAAAAATGCCCATTTTAAAAGACACAGTCCATTCCTTGCTCAATTGCTGACAAAGAGCAGCTGTGAATAGCTGCTAGAGGATTACAGGCTCTGTTTTCCAGTAGAATTTAGAAGAAAGAACAGTAGTTCTATGTGAAAATGTGTTAATTCAGTCCTGGGAGTGGAGTGGAGTGGAGTGAGTCACTGGCTCTGGGTTATTTATCCTTGCTTGCATCCACACATGGAGGGAAAAGACTTCTCTTTCGCTGTAGACATAACTAAAATTTTAACAGGGTTAATTGTGTAAAGTGCTCTGGTGTGTCACTGGAACCCCAAAGGTGACAGGTTACTTTATTACTACTGCTTGGCTTGTTTAGAATAGATTTTGTAATTGAATGAGAACGGAAATGAGAAAATGGTTACAGATATATTTTTGTAGACAGGACATGGCCTGGAGAGAAGGAAAATTTGTTTGTTTTGCAAACAACAATTTGCAGTTGTTCGCTGCTAATAGATGATACCCTGACTGAATAAGCAGTTCTCTAGGGAAGGTGCCACATATCTCTAGAAATAAGTACGTCCAAAACAGACCAGCCAACCTGGTGACAACTGCATCTGGTCCTCAGGAAGAGGGACTGCAGGACACCATCATCTACTTGAGTGTCTGTCAGCTGACAGGAACTGGGAGGAGGGGTGCTTTGGGTTATTAAACATTCTGCTACCTGCAAAGAAATAAAACATTGAGCTTTGAATAACAGCAGAATTTAGCCCTTTGCGAAATAGAATGAGAAGTTATAAGATGGCATATGTTTTCTGAAGCACTCTTGAAATCCATCTTGATGCAATGTCAAGACTTTGCATCCTTTGTGACACTTCTCATCTACCTTCTCCTCAGATAGTTCAGTGTAAGATGGAGTTCAGCCCAGTTCTATAACTCTTGCTCATCTGAGCATGACTAAGATTTTATCGAGTTCTCAGTAGCTTTCTCTCTGATGCCAAAAGCAAGACCAAACATCTGTGTAATCCTCTTTTTAAAACCTTTGCAAGTAACTTCTGGCTGCTAAAGTAAGAAATAAGCAGCTACTTCTTATGGAAGGCTTATTTTGTTTTACTTAACTTGTTATAAGTAACTTAGAATAACTCTACTTTGCAAAGACAGTTAATTTTCCTCATTTAGCGTTCCTCCATGCACACTGACTCTCTGTATGTTTATAGGAAATAGCACTGTGTAGTGAAGTTAAACCTCTTCAGATTGTTCCAGTTCATTTGGTTCAACCATTAAAACCAAACTCCCCAACACATCTGGCGATGAGTCAAGTGGAATTAGTGGAGTGCCTCTTGAAAGACATGGGAACTGAAAACTCTGGGTTTACCATCAGCAATGTCATGAAGGTAGGAGTCTGAGTTTACAGCACATGAAGTGTTTTCTGTTGCTGTTTTATTGGGGCTTATCTGTCTGCTTTGGAGTGCTTGGTGAATTACTGAAGAGAATTTGAGCCTCTTGGAGGTGACAACACACAACCATGTGAGGAGGCAAGATGCCAATATGGGGGGAAAAAAGAATCACTGGGTCAAAAAGTGTTTGGAAAAACCTGTCTGTATGAAGATTTCTCCCGCTGCAGTGAAATAATTATCTTAGACTAATAAGTCCTTAAAAAGAATGTGGGAAAAGAGAGGCTTTTTTTTTTCCCCTCTTTTTTTTCTTTTCAGTTTGCAACGGGAGCTTTGGAACACAGAGTTTATGAAGTTCGTGATGTAGCGTTGCGGATTATCTTTGATATGTACAGGCAGCACAAGGCTGCTATACTGGAATATCTTCCTCCAGATGATGCAAGCATTCGCAAGACTGTTCTCTATAAAACACTCTTTGATGGATTTACTAAAATAGATGGTAAACTTTCTGAAGCTGAAATTAGGGTATGTAATAAGATTGCAGAACACGTGTAGCTACTTTAAACATTTCATTCAACTGAGCAATATACTGATTTCATAGTTATATTAGACATTGAATGACATGCATAGCAGAGTATCTTAAGGTGTGTTGTTAACATTATTTAGTGTAACAAGCTGGTGTTCAGTTTATTACATATACTTACTCTTATGAATAAAGCCTACAAAGAATACAGAGATGGTACTTCTGAAATAATACACAATCATTTTGGAAAATACACGTATACTATTTTACGCTGGCTAGCCTTGGAAACAGTAAGCACAGGGGAAATGCTATGTGTTTCTTTCAGGCTAGTACAGAGGACTTTGGGGCAAGGGAGGTGTTCCTGTAACACACCAATCATTTAACCAAGCAGGGTGTTTCTTGTACTGCATTGACCATTTGTTCTATGCTGATGTGTTTTCCAATCTTTCCTATATGACAGATGGTTCAAAAACTTGTAATTGAAAAAATATTTCTTGACAGGCACAGAGAAAGGCAGCAACAGAAGAAGCAGAGAAACAGAAGAAGGAAGAAATAAAAGTTCTGCAAGGTCAGCTGGCAGCTCTAAAGGAGATAGAAGCAGAAGTTCAAGCTGGAAAGGTTAGGGTGGTTTGGTTTTGATTTTTTTTTTTTAATCCTTTTCTCCTCAGGTATCAGAGGCTTAGATAATTAACATTACTGTTGTCTCATTATAAACAAAAAAAAAAAAAAGAGAGGCTCCATGACGTACTCCTCTTCAGCAGTCCAACTTAAAAACTGCGTGTTGTTTTTCCTAACATAGTATAAAATTTGGATTCTTTTTTATAACAGCTTTGTCTATCGTATGGTAAATTCAAGAGTCTTTCTACAAGTCTGAGTGTTTCTGTACCAGCTAGAGTATAGGAATTGTACCAAGTGCGTCAAGGCCCTCCAGAAGCATGCTGTACTGCACATCCATTAAGTTTTATATCTGAACCTTAGAAAGGTAGTCAGCTACCCCAATGCCAGGAAGTAGGACTGTTTTGCCCCCCTCAGAAGATTGCTGCCTTAATACCCGAGAGATCTGCTGTGGTACCAGAAGCACAAACATTGTAATGCACTGGCTCTGCTTCTAAGCTTTTAATTCCAGAGAAAAATCAGAATATAATCTGTTCTTTTTCTCCCTGGCAAGCACCACAGTCATTAAGCACATTTCTGACTTAAGCATTAAGCAAATTTTCTTCTTTATTCAATAGGAGAAAGAATCTGATTTTCAGAAGCCAAAGAATCAAGGTAGGTAGTTTCAAATAGTATTAAGAAATGTAGAGATATTTCAGGATGTCTTTGAAATACTGTGGATGCTTAATAGATTATTAAATTATCTCAGTTAAAAGCATGCCAGAGTGCTTCAGATTGGCTGAGTCTCAACCTGCCATAGAGGTAACCATTAAGTTCACGAAAGAAAATTTACCATCAGCTAACCAGTTAATTTCTAATAAGAAATTAGTATGGCTTGGCTTGAAGCCATTTTAGGTTTCTCCTCAACCTGAGGCAGAACAGCTACTACATGTAAAAATAATCACTGAAATATTTTACTGTTGTGGACCCCTAAAGAAATAGTTTCCCAGCTGCCTACAGGTATGTTGTCTTCCAGTGCTTGTTTACCAATATGGCAATGTTATGATTCTATTAGATTTTTTTTGTTGTTGTTGCTGTTAAGATCCAGAGAAGCAGTATTTCTAGGCATGCACAAAAACTAATGAAAATGTGATCTTGGTTTTAATGGTTCTCTTTTTACAGGTTACCAGGTAAATGAAAGCCCACAGCCTGCAGCAGCAGAGATTCCAGATGATCATGCCTCTGTTGCAAATTACTTGGATAAGTAAGTTAGATGAGCAGCTTCTAATCACCTTAAGCACTTAGTATATAACCTGCAAGCTAATAATGTTAATAACATTTTTCCAGTAGATCAAAACTAATACCTTCAGCATTGAAACAATGAAAAAGTAAATCTCTTCTAACAGACTTGGAGTTATCGCTAGGCAATCCTAGATGTTGATTTCTTAAGTTCTTGGATAGCATGACCTCGAACTTGTTTTCTGAGTAGTTGTTTGTGGGATAAGAAATTGCCACAGTTTAATGTTCAACTGCCAGTATAAAATAAGGCAAAGGTGTATTGTAGTTTTCATGTGAATTGTAGCATAAGGGCATAGAGAAAGCATTTGAAAATTCTGGAGCCATGAAAGCCAGTTTCAGTGAGCTGTTCTCAGTGCTTTTGTAAAATTATGTCTTTCTATAGGAACAAATGCTTTATAGTTGTGTTCACCATAAATTATATAATAGTATCTGTTCACGTCCTACCCTAAGGCCAGCATTATATGGGGAAAATGAGGTATACTGAGATGTTAGCTATTTTTCAGAATAGTTTCTAACAGAAGAAACAGGGTTCATCCATTTCAGTCTGTGATGTTACCGATGTTTGTATTTTTTTCCTAGCTTATGTATTTTTTGTGGTGAAAGGGACGAATCCTTCACAGAGGAAGGATTGGATCTCCATTACTGGAAACACTGCCCTATGTTAACCAGATGTGAGCACTGCAAACAGGTTAGGCATAAACTTTCTAGAGCTACTACAAGACATTAACCATTGCTATTCTGGTTTTAAGGTGCTATAAGATACTTAGCACTAAGGTAGATGAATTCTGAACACAGCTGTGTGATCTTGGGTAGTGCTTTTCGAAAAGAGCAGCATTATAAATTGTGTTAATAACTGGACTAAAATTTCATTTTCCCTTTGTCATTTTGGAAAGTGAGATTTAACTTCCAAAAATCGCAGTTTTTTAAATACTATCCTTACTTACTCAGTGCAGTACAAATCTACAAATCTTTTTGGGTGCCTCTTGCTCTGTTGCAGGTGGTGGAAATAGCAAGCCTGACAGAGCACTTGTTGACTGATTGTGATAAAAAGGACAGCTTTGTGAAATGTCAACGATGCAGTGAGGCCCTTCCAAAAGATGAGTTGCCCAAACATATTAAGAGCAAGACTTGCAATTGTGAGTAGTTTCGAACAGGAAGGTTGAACTTCAAAGGTCAAGTCAGTCAGACTTTCAAATACTGCAAATCTTTGGCAAGTCAGACCACTTCTGTTTAGGTACCGCACGGTGGATTTAGAAATCTAAGTAAATAGAATAAAGGCCTGAGTTTCCCAGTGCCTGAAATGCTTCGCTTCTATGAAGGTATGGGGGGAGGATGAGTGAGGAGAACAGAAGGCCTCTACCACATCCTTGCGGATTAAGCCCTATCATTCCTTTTGATCTTGTTTCGATGTAGATGATTAAACACGGGACTTCTTTGACAGCAGTCAATGATAACAGGGTAGGAGCTGGTTTAGCCATGGGGTAGTTTTATGCTCTTTGTTGTGCAGCTTCTCCTTTTGTATTTGAAATTAGCCTGTCTTTGCCATTCTTACATTATTTTTCTAATCATTTCAGCTGCCAAACCAGAAAATGTGGCAAACCATTGCCCATTGTGCCATCACAACTTTTCCCCAGGAGAGGAGGTAAGACTGCCTTCCAGACTGGTCTGCTGTTGTTATGTCAGTGGGACTGAATCCCTGCCCTCTTCTAACACTGGCTTATACCCGCCAACTTAAGAACTTGCCTGGATTATTGCTGGGGTCTATAATAGCTACCTCACGCTCTGGGGACCATAGTTGAACCTGGGTCTTTCGCCCTTAGAGGTGTATATGGGAACCACAGGGCTACAGGCTATTCAGTGTCGGTCTTTCTCCTCCTGCAGAGGCAGCTATACACCTTACAGCTTTCCAAATTCCCAACTACTACAAGATTCTGTGAGTTCACTTGTCAGCCCTAGTGTTTGGAGTGACATTATGCAGCTTAAAATACTGCAGCAGGACTGAGCACATCCAACAGGGCATCCAGGATTAAGACTGTGTTGATCGTGGTATAAGGAAAAATTGACATGAAGAAAGTAAGCAAGAACTGCTATAATTGTCAAGAGAGTTGAGGTGGCCTCTCTCTAATTTCTACATGCTATTCTCTGTAACTGCCTAACGCTGTGAAATCTCTGACACGCCAGCTCCAATTGCTTTCTGCAATTGAAAATATGTATTGGTATTATATAAAAAGAAATTTGTCCAGGAAATACTTAACATATCTGTTTGAGTCTTTTATATGAATCATCTAACACTGCATTATGATCATATTTAAGTAGTTCTGTGTATGATTTAATTTTTGGAAAAAGGCTATCCAGGGAGCAGCCAACAGCACTATACTGAGTATTAGATCCAGTTAAATGTCATTGGCTGATACGTAATCTATGTCATTTTCTTCCTTTCAATGGGACCGTTGAGTAGTGCTTCTGTTCTCAACAACAAGTTTTTTCCAAATACTTTTTGCTTTGCCCAGTGTGAGGAGCTCAGAAAATATTGTAACCAAGTCTGAAGTGTTTGTTGAGAATGTATGTCTTGTTTGGATTTGTTTGGGTTTTGGCTGTTTGTTTTGTTTGGTTTTTTTGTTCTGCCCAAATTATCCTTGTAAGAAAGAGACTTCACGTAGCCTCTAGTTTGAAGAAGCTGTCATGTTCCTGTAATAGCAGCTCCTACTCCTTCGGGTTGCTGAATGCTTTAACTATTATCATAACCTTGTAGTTACGCCCACACCTTTTCGGTTTAAAATACATGTAGATGAAAAGATTTTCCATGTTATTTGTATATTGTTCTTTCCTGATATGAACTCAGCTGTTAGTTAAGAAAATTTAAAAAACAAAATTAATGTCACTTGTTTTTAATTTTGAGGATCTGTCTGGGGTTTTTTATTGTGATGTACCTTTTAAGTTATATTAAAAAATTGATATATTAATTTCTATTTCACTTAGTAAGTCGTAAGGTGCTCATGCTTTTATGAGTAAGCAGATTAAAATGCTGTTGCCATAAAGCCCTCATTTTCCCCATGTTTTAAAAAGTATATGTGCATACATAGTAACTAGATAAGAGATCGGCTAGTTTTGCTGGTATTGTAATATCACTTCTTTTAATTGACTTTAGGCCTGGAAATCTCACCTAATGGGCAAAGATGGCTGTAAAATGAATCAACGGAGGTTATCCACAATAAATAAAACTCTTCTGTTGCAGCCTGGTAAGATATTATTTTATGATAATAATGATTATGCTTTTTACTGTGTTGCCTTTGCTTAAGAAAAGTGTTTCATCCTCGAGAGCAAGCTGGCTCTTAATTAGTTGTTCAACACTTTTTTTGCATTTGTGTAACCTAACTGGTATTTCTCATGCTGGTATAGGCTACAGTATACTTAGGGAGCAAATTCTCAAGATCATTCAATAACAATAATTTCAAAACGAGGGCATTAGCTCAGTGGATTGGGGAAACTGGCGTATTTGATAATTTGATCAGTTTAGGGGTTTTCTCCGGCATAATAGTATGACCATGAATAGAACAATCAGCAGTGATACTAAACAGTTAACATTCTGGAAAGCTCCTGAACGCTGACACAGAGAACCGGGAGCCTGATTTAGCTTTTAACGTCCAATCAGAGGATGCTAATCTAATCGTAATTACAAGATGAATTGAATAGTTAGTGCTGTGTACTGCTTTTCCTTTTCAATTCAGACCCAGGAGCTAGGCAGAATTTATGATTGTGCAGCTTCTTCACCAACAAAGAGAAACTGATGCTGATGTCAGGTGTTGGGGTTTTTTTTAACAGTTGTCTTTACGAAGCACATGCAAAATCCTTTTATTTCCCAAACACAGAAGTTAAACAAGCGGTTTTCACTGCCTGCAGCACCAAAACTGTTTTGGCCAGTAGCATCCAAAACCTGTCCTCCTTCAGACTTTTTTCAGAGTTCTTTAGTCCGCTGCATGTTCAGGTTGTTGCTAGAGTTACCCTCCTCTGCCTGATACTTGACTTTGCTCATACCTGCATTTCACAACTACTCCAAGTTGTGAACTGTTGAATTGTCTCTTTCCGCTGTCACCAGTGAAATGCGGTTAAACTTGACAGTTTCCAGTCTTGAACTGGACCTACAGTCATGTCTGTCTATCCGTCTTCAGCTTTGCTGTTTCTACTTGCTAATGAGAATGCTAGTTAGTTTACTGCTGCTTAGAATTTGGACACATAGAAGGAACTTAAATCCTTCCTGGACACAGCTAAAGCTCCAGAGCAATTTCCTAGACATAGGAAAGGAAACCTGACCATTTAGTCCTACCACTCCTGGTATGAGACGCACCTCACGCTGGATGCCTGCCAACTTTTAGTTGCTAGTATCAGTAATTCGGACTTAATATATCTTGAGAATCAAAATGGGAGATAAGATTCAAGACTGGGACTAGATGTGCTCGCAATAATGATCTGTATTTTCTCTTCACAGGCAAAATAGGTGGCCAGTATTTAAGGAAGCCAGGTCCTTCAGGAGCAAAAGCTCGACCTCCCTCTATAGGAAGCAAGATCCCAACCCCAAGAGGGGGCCCAAATAAAAGCACTGGCAAAACATACTCAAAGCGATGACAGGACAAGTATTTCTCCCTTTGTCTTAATAACTGGGCATGTAGTTGTTAATAGTTATTTAAAAATTGTGGGCAACTCATATAATCTTATTTGTTTGACTACATAGGACTGTTTACCAGCCTTGAGCAGTACTTGCCTAGTCTGGTAACTTTTGCGTTAGCTGTGTGTGCAGCACTGTGCTTTTCCTCCTAGAAATGATCATGTCAGAAATACGCAAAATATTCTGGGACAGACCTAGCCTGCCACGTTCCCTGTATTGCACAAGGAAGGCCGCGCATTGGTCTTTGGTTCCTCATGTTAAAAAAACTCCCCAATGAGTATGGAGTTAACACGGCCACACTGTGTGGCTGCTGTCACAGTCAGCACAGAGGCCGTGCCCAGAGGTTATGCGATTCCTCTGGGACCGTGGTTCTAACAGGCTGGCTTTGAGATCCAGTAAGGAATTTCCTTAAGGTACAAAAGCCACAGTCATTTCTGTTTTGGCTTGCTTTGGGGGACGAGCAAGAAACTGACCAAGCAGAAATTGTACTAGACTTTCAGGACAGAGCTGAAAAGCATTTGTTCTTTTGATCTAAGCGTGACACTTGTTTGCAATTACACGTTCTGAAAGCTTGGGAAGTAATACCTGTATTAGGTGACTACCACCTGATCACTTCAGTGTAATAATGGCAGAATATATTGCTAATAGTTTTCTGCCAAAATTGACTTTATAACATGCTGAAAGTAATAGTGTCAATAATTTTTGTTTGTCTTGCCGTCAGACACTTGTGGTAGACAAATGGGTCGCAAGTTTAATTGCGTGCACTGGTTGGCTAGGAGATAAGCTGCCTGTGTGTATTTCTGCATTACATCAGTGCATTTACAGAGAATTCATCGTCGTTAAACTTGAGGAAACACCACTGAAAATAGGGATATACAATGAGCAAAACAGGCTTGTTGCAGTCGCGCAGGTTCCTTTGATGTGATGATGATGTTGATATCTTAGCGATGCCATCGTTCATCTGCTATGATGTGCAGGTGGCATAAGGTAAAATGAAAAATGCATGCACGCGTAGAAGGAAATACATATCAGACTATATGACATGTGTATCTCGGTTATCTGAAAGACATGTATGATCCTATATAGATAAACTCTTGAACCAATTAATGGGTAAAATAACAGTTCCATAAGGCAAAATTCTTCCTCATGTGTTTGCTAGGAAAAAAAAAAAAAAAAAAAAAAAGGAGAAATTGCAATGTAGACAAGGAAAGCTATGGGGTTTGTTTTTTCCACTGCAAATCCTATAGTGTGGATTTATTTGCTTCACTTAGGGCATGTTTACAAGTAGGGCCAGGAATTGGAAAGCTTTTTCAGGCGTCCACTCCTCGGGTATAATGAAGTAAGTCAAAGAATCATGCCGTTCTTTGGTGATTAGTTTAGCCACTGTGCCAGGATCTAGTGTATTTTGATAGGAAGAAAGACACTATTAGTGTGTTTACAACAGCTGCCTTTTTCTTCCGTGTATTTGTCGTGATAAATTTTGTCAGTTAAAATGGGGCAAATTTATAGCCATTGTAAAAGCTTACAAGTCCATTTATTTGTGCTAGGCAGTAAAACTCTTGGTTCTTTCATTGGAAATGGGAACCGTACTTTTTTCTAAAACTGACTGGTATCCTTGAACACCTCATAAGTCAGCTGAAAGCTCTAGTTGACCCTGCAAGGAAAGGAATTGGATCAGGGCCATTATAAAATGTTTCCACTCATTTTTAAAATGCTTAGAAACATTACTTTGACAGATAACTTTGCTTTCTTTTCTAATACTGGTTGGTGTCTGTAATTTTACAAGTTCAAGCATGTTAATAATGTCGAGTGAAATAGATGTCTCTTCCTTGGGTCTGCCGAGGCTCTAGGAATAACACAAGCCATGCATGGTGGGAAGTGGTTTTGCTGTGGAAGCCTGGCCTTTACATATATTTCAGGTTTAGAGTTTTAAAGGCAGCAGAGCAGTACCCAAAGCGCTACTCAACGCCAAGAATTAGCACCAAATAAAAAAGCTAAAGGGGTGGTTGGATATTGCCATATGACATGCCATTATGTAGGAAGTAACAAGAAATAGCTGTTCCGCGCTGCCTCTCTCGCTGTGCACTAAGTGCCTTATTAGTCCACTTGACAAGAGGATTGAGCTAAACCGTAAGAGTCCCACTTGGTACATAATAAGAGTGTGTATCGATGGAGCTACTGTAAAAATTAAAGTTATGCTTTAAAATCTCACAGTTAATTCTGAAATTTATCCCCAAGAAATGGCCCCTTAAAGCAAAGAAAAAAATCTTTGTGGGGCCCTGAAAAGCTTGAATTAATAAATTTAGACCTTTTTTCCTGCTTTAGTGTACTTTCTTGCAGCTCGCTTCTAAATCCAGCTCTGAGTTTCTCTAGTTAGGTCTTGATTAAAATAAACATCCATAGACTACCGCATGTGACCGTTTAATAGCTTCAAAGAGAACAAATTCTACTGAGACACAATGTATGAAGCTTTGTACCTAAAGCAACAATCCTAACATTTCTACTTGTAACACTTGGGCAACTGCTTTCTGGGATAGAATTAATTGGTCCCACGTCTATGTCCACCACAGGAACAAGAATGAGTGATCACGGTAATAGAAGTTTTGGGGGCTGGGGTTTTTTGCTACCACTGAGTGAATTTGCGGTATTGTTTTGTATATACATATTTTGTAATACGCGATTTTTATAGTTGGCATGCAGCCTATCTACAAGCTTATGAATTTTACAGGTAGATCGGTGCGCTTGTATTTTGAAAGTCTTTATATAAATTGTTTCTTTAACTCTTCCAAATATATATAACAATAAATATACATATGTTAGGAATATATCTATATTAACAAATATGTATGTCTTTTTATTTCTACTTCAGTGACACAGGTTTCTACTTGAGCACCTGGTCCCTTATGCAAGCAAAATAACCAGTGATTTTGCTCAGAGATTAGCACATGCAATGGACCGCAGGCTCATGAGCTGCTGCCTAGAGCATTTTTTCCTTTTGGACATAAAACTCTAAGCTTTCCGTTGTGCAAGTTTAATGAAAAAACCCTGTTTGCAAAGGTCCTCCATGTGTTCTGGATTGGCCACTATAGTATGTATACTGAATTGGTAAATAGAGCTCTCCGTTGCTCCTCAACCATGGCTTTTTAACCCAGTCAAGCAAAGCGTAATCAAAGTAATCTGTTAAATCCTGCATGTAGCAGGATGTGTGCTTTCTATGTTATAATATTATGGGACAACCTTTTTAAACTTATTTAAAAAAAAAAAAGGGGGGGGGGGAAGTTAAATAAAAAACCAAACAAACCAAAAAACCAAAACCAAGACCCCACAAACATTATGAGTTATAGCGAGGGTCATATTTCCGAGCGCTGACTGATCGGAATAGCCGAAAAGTTGGGAGCTATGGGAAAACACTTTTACAGACCTTCTCTTTGGAGGCATTTTCCCTTGGGTAGCACTTGTGTCTCACATTTGTCACATTTGTGTACGAGGATGTTTTCCTGCTGCTCTGCTCTGCGCTCAGGCCGCCTGTCTCCCCCTGCGGTTGTTGGGGCCCCGGAGCGAGCACCGTAACTGCTTTTCTCTTTGCTCCATTGTAGAGCGCAGTAATTATGCCTTTGGGACCTGTGCGATAACTCTGCAGCTTTTTCACTGCAAGAAGTTGTCATGTAGGAGATTCCTGCCTCTTCCCTGTCCTTGCCACCCAGCTTACTCACCTAAGGAGCAGGAATTAGGTATGCGCAAGGGAAGCGCATTTCAGAGCCTTTGTCAAACATCTTTTAAAAGCCAAATGCATAGGGTTGGGCACACCACATTGCGTCTTAGGGCTTTGTAATTTTTTTTTTTTTTTTCAAATCCAGAGTAGCTCTTTAGCAACATTTAAAAGAAATCATTTCAACATTTTAGTAGAGTGCATGACATTCACTGAGAATCCTGGGCACTTCTGGACTAAAAAAATGCACTTCTAAAGTGAGATATAAAGATAGTAACTACTCAGTGGTACGAACTGGAAACAGAAGTGAGAAAACACAGATTATTTTTTTTAGGATGTGAGAGGACCTTCTCTGAGCACAGTAGTACCACCACTGTAATTTTTAAAGGATGATTTCACTGGGCTGCTTCCTTGCACTTAATAAACAACCTGTGTTTTCTGCAGTGGCAAAATAAACAGTGGTGTGAAAAACACAGTGAAGTTTGTTCCTGTGCCATGAAGTCTCGAGCAAAATATTCTGGAGCAAAAACGTTGCCCGGGTGCAGGTCCGGCTAATGGAAAGGAGTTCTCCAGACTGTTGGACTGGAGAACTTATATCGGCAATGATGGTGCCTCGTTATTAAAGAAAGAACAGACCGTGGTCCCCATCTCATGGGCTTTTTTCCGTATGCCCTCTTTCTCCATGCTGTACCTGAACGTCAGCCACGGTGTTTTCATCGTCCACCTAAACTGCAGCGAGGACTCAAGAGCAGGCAGCGTCCCTGCGTGCAGCGACTCATCTCGTCTCAAGCGACGGCGTGGAGTTCCGCTGCCCCAAGAGAGCGATGTCTACTGATGACGCGGTTCCTACGCCCTGGCCAAGCAGATAAGGTATTTAAATCCTGGAGGTCTTATCGCTGTCGTTTCACGTATGTTAGACGCGTGAGTTCTTTTTGTTGCGCTCGGTTAATAAATCTGTTTAGTTGGGACGGTACCTCTGCGTTTTCACGCTGTCGCAACAGCGACCGGTCCCGGTCGGGGCGAAAGCGCGGCCGCGGAGCCCGCTCCCGCCGCCGATCCCGGCCTTTGCCGCTTAGGCGATCGCTGGCCGCACCGACGGGCAGAGCGCGGCCCGGGCCCTCGCTGGTCCGCAGGGAGAGCGGCGGCGGCCGGCGTTCCGGGCTCTCGGCCCCGCTGCCGCCCTTCTGGTAGCCCGCCGGCGCCGGCTGGGCGCCTTCCGGGCGCCGAGTGCCCTCCCCGGGCAGGGCGGGCCTTCCCGGGGAGGAGGAGCGCGGCGCCATGGCGGCTGCCTGGCCGGAGCTGGAGGCGGCGGCCCGGGAGCGCCGGCGGGAGCTGGCGCTGGCCGGGGCGGCGGTGGCGGAGCGTGTGGCGGCGGGCGGCGGGCGGTTGCCGGCGGCGGTGCTGGCGCTGCCGCTGCTGCGGTCGCTGGAGCTGAGCGGGTGCCCGGCGCTGCGGGAGCTGGGCCCGGGGCTGGCCGCCGCCCTGCCCGCCCTGCACACGCTGGTGCTGCGCGGCAACGCGCTGGGCCCCGCCGGGCTGGGAGAGGGGCTGGGCGGGCCGCTGCCGGCCCTCCGCCTCCTCGACCTCTCCGGCAACGGGCTGGAGGCGCTGCCCGCAGCGCTGGGCGGAGCGGCGGGCGCCGAGCCGGCGGCGGAGCCGGCGGCAGCCCCGGCCTTCCCGCAGCTGCGCAGCCTCAACCTGAGCGGGAACCGGTTGCGGGAGCTGGGCCCGGGGCTGGCCAGCGCCGCGCCGCAGCTCCAGGCGCTGCTGCTCACCGGCAACCGCCTGCGGGCGCTGCCCGGCGGGCTGCTGCCCCCCGCCGGGGCCGGGGCCGGGGCCGGGGCCGTCCCCGGCGGGCCGTTCCCGCTCCTCAGCCGCCTGGAGGCGGCCGACAACGAGGTGGCGGAGCTGGGCGCCGACATCGCCGCCCTGCCGGCCCTCAAGGTGGGAGCGGACCCGCGGCCACCCCCCCGCCCCGCCGCCGGCCCGGGTCCCCGCCGCCACCGCCGACCGCCCCGTCTGTTTCTCTTCCAGAGCCTGGATGTGGCCAACAACCGGCTGCGGGAGCTGCCCGCCGCGCTGGCTGACTGCCCCCGGCTGAAGGAGGCCAACTTCAGGGGTAACCAGCTGAAGGACAAGCGGCTGGAGAAGATGGTCAACGGCTGCCAGACGAAGGCCATCCTGGAGTACCTGCGGGCCGGGGGCCGCGGGAAGGGGAAGGCCGAGAGTGCCAGAGAGGAGGCCAGGAAGAAGAAGAGGGAGAAGCAGCAGCAGCAGAAGGACGGTGGGGACGGGGAGCAGGACGAGCTGGAGGAGGCGAGCAAGCTGATGGTGAAGGTTCTGCACGTCTCCGAGAACCCGGCACCCTTGGTGGTCAAAGCGAGCCCGGGCGTCAAAGACGTTCGACCCTTCATTGTGTGCTGCGTGCTGAAGGGAGCGAACTTAAAGCCGGGAAACGCTCTGAAGAGGTTCCTGTCCATGCAGGTAACTGCTGCGGTCTTGCGTTACTCGTTTGCAACGGGAACGTTGCTAGCAGAGTTGGAAGTAGGCTGTTCTAGACTCCTTCCAGCAGATAAGTTTCTGAATCTTAGGGTGAGCTCTTCACCTGGCAGGTGGTCAGAGTTTGGTGGGAGGGCCATGCAGCGTGGCCTCTGCCGGCGGCGTGGCGTGCCGCCTAGTCAGTCCGTAATAAGCAAAACTGCTTTTCCTGCAGAACCTAGTAGGAGCTCAGCTATTACCATGAGAGGGCGACGAACGCACGCGCATTTGCATTGCCTCTGTAACAACAGATTGTTAGTGCTGCGGAACCTGTCAAGAGCTAATAATAAACCCGCGTCCGTGTTGGAAGCATCCTGGTTTGGCTCCAGGTTCCCTAATCTGTGCTAAAAGTGTCTTGCACGTCCAACTTTCCAACGAAGGTATCGTAACCACAGACCTTCACCTGGCATACTGCTGGCCTGCCCATTAGACGGCAGGTGTTAGCTTCTTTAGGATAACGGGATTCATGTATTTGTGGTTGTTTTCTGATTTAAAACTATCTCCCAGCTGAGAAACGTGTCATGCGCTGTGCTTCGCTATCTTTACGTTTGGATTGTACTTCAGATGAAATCATTTCACAGGTGAAGAGAAGGGCTCCATTTAATGCAGAAGGGTTACTCAACCAGCTGATAATGCTACAAACATTAAATACATAAGAATGCTGAACCCCAGGAGGAATAAATCATGTTGATGTTTTGGATATATTTTGATGGCATTCTTTGTTTTAGACTAAACTGCACGAAGACATCTGTGAAAAGCGGACAGCAGCCACAATTGCCACCCACGACTTGCAGCTGATCAAAGGTCCTCTGACATACGATGTTCAGCCTCCTGATGAATTGAAGGTAAGGCCAGTGGCATCGGTGGGCCTTTCCGCTTTTTTCCTTTTGTTTTCTGGAACTGTACAGAATGGAAAGAATTTTTTTCTTGCCCCGTAGATCCTAGAAAACTAACTCCAGGAGCTTTAATTTAGAAGCTGTACTAATTTTCTTGCTGTCCTGCTGTAACGAAGCCTGCTTGAGCAAGCCGTATAAAGCTACCTAGTATTACTCCAGGACCAGCTAAGAGCATATCTGTCCGAGGACTTAAAGTAATCAGGGAAAGCAGATGTAGACTTTTTTTTTTTTCCCCTGTAAAAACATTCTGATCTTGCTTAATGTGTGCCCCTGCTTAGGGTGACTGAGGTATCGGTGTTTCACTGTTGATCCTTTCTCCTGTGTTGTGGTGTTACCACCTTAATGTTCCCTGGAGGTCCCTATATGTTAGAATGTGCCTGGAGTGTCATGCAGCAAAGCAGGTGCTCATTTGTGTGAGTGCGCCTCGAATGGCAGCAGCCTTCAATGTAACCTAATTGAAATCGATTCAGGCTCTGCTGATTTACCCAGTCTGGGGTTATTTATGTTGCTGCTTTCAAAGAAGGGAAAGGGGCGGGGGAAAAAAAAAAAAGCTTGCAGTGCATCTGTGTGATAAGCTCTTAGACTGTACTCGTAACTTCAATCCAGAATATAAAAATTCTATTTCAAATTCGTCATCCTTATTTATTGAGGCCTATTTCAGTGTGTCTGTTAACATCCTGCCTCCAGAACCCATCTCGCTGGAGGACCGAACAGTTGGGATACTCTCTTGGGGGCTGACCCAAAGCTTTTGTTGCATTCTGGTCTCTCGACACCTTGTGTTTGTAACTGTTCTGTGCATGTGGCCTGGTCCTCAGGAATGAATTCTTTGTTTTCCTGACGGCTTACAGAGCCTTTTGTGCATGGCTTCTGTTACAAGACAGCAGGTTTTCACATTATTCAGTAAGTAATGATAGTGAAGGAACTGGCTAAGACGACTGTCCACACCTGGTTTAGTACAAGCGAATGAGCCCGTTTTTCAAGTGGGTGTTGTAGCTCACACAAAGGCTTAAAATTTAGTGTGATCATAGTAGTCCAGGTTAAATAGCAAGCGTATTTCCATACTGAAAAAGGCGTTAGGAACGACGGCATACAGAAGCATGGTTTTAATTATTGCCTTGCTTACAGGAGAGTTTTAATAACCCCAGTGTTTGAGTCGCCCTTAAATTCAAATGTTTGTTTTCGTGTATGGTGTAGATAATGCCCCTGGGTCGAAAGGAGATCAAGGCAAAGGATCTTCTCCGTCAGCTGCAGTTAGAAGCTGAGGAGCAGAGGAAACAGAAGAAGCGTCAGAATGTTTCTGGATTGCACAAGTCAGTATGCTGATCTTTTGTGCTTGTCTTCATGTGAATTTTGGTAACTCACGCTCGTATGGAAAAACAGCACTGAAGAAAACGTGCTGGAAGGTATTATGAAGCATGTTCTGTAATGGTAATGGGGCTAACAACCCCAGCACGAGCTTTTAGGAGCCGAGATGAAAAACACTGAGCTGAATTTGTGCATACAGAGTAACCTGGAGTGAAACAAGGACGATGAGTGCCTTCTGTTATTTCTAGCTGCGTCGAGTAAATTCTTGTCATATGAATTATTCTTAGAGGTGACAAATACGTTTAGAATAGCAAATAGAAGGGAAACACAGAGGAATGAAGTGTGTGCCATGCACATTCAGTAAACTAAGCAAATCGGAGGTGCGGTAGATCTGCATGTAGTAACAGATGTGAACTACAAAGCGGAGCGTGGCACTGCCGTATTCTGTTTACTGCTCGTGCGGAGATCATCACCCGTATCCATCACTCGTACAGCTTGGGGGGAAATTTGCCAAGTACATGATGGGAGAACTGTATATCACCATGGTAAGTAAGAGGGAAAATTAAGTAAGCTGTCTGGAAGAATCAGACAGTGGACTCTGATGATCCTGTTTGAGCACTGGATCTCTGAAAGCACTACAAGCATGTCTGTCTGCTTTGACAGTGAGGATATTAAAATGTGAGTTGCTTTGTGGTTCTAGCCCATCACTTCCTGCAGCTGGTGGCTTTCCTCAGCTGTATCACCATGATGCAGTTTTGCTGAGTTTTAGTGCTCTGACTTCTGTTTCTGCTACGTGGTAGATCAGGAACACACTAGTTTGTTTTTGTCACTACTATCTGCCATTGTGTCCAGCTGCTGTTTCAGTTGCTCACTTTTCGCTGCTTTGTTTTTCTTGGCAGGTATCTCCAGTTATTGGATGGCAAAGATAGCTACCCATGTCTTGTGGATGCTGAAGGCGTTGTGATTTCTTTCCCACCGATAACCAATAGTGAGAAAACAAAGGTACTCTCTGTTAGTGGAAATACATTAATCGGAATTAAACAGTGTTTCCTTCCGCTGAGAGATACTTAACTCCAGATTCAAAGACATGCACAGTTCTATGAAACTTGTGATTGTATTCGAAATACAAATCTTCAAAGCCTGAATCTTGTCTGCTAGACTTTCAGATTGAGATGGATCTCGGAGTTACATCTTTAACTTTGTAAATCTGTCAAGCTCTGGCAAGCTGTTCCAAAGGCATCAGTCTGCCTTTGCAGAGATGGCTTTATTGAAGGGCAAGAATATAGTTTTTGACTTGTAAAGAAAGGCAGTACTTTGCCTCCGGTGGAATTGAATGAAAGCCTTTCATTCAGTTTGTGTATTGAAATGTTGCCAAGTGACTGTGGGTGAGTATGGTGTGATGCCTTACTTGCTTTACCTGTGAAATTCTTACAGATTAGAAAAGACACCCGTGATCTATTTCTGGAAGTGACAAGCGATACCAGTTTACAGATATGCAAAGATGTCATGGACACACTAATTCTGGTAAGTAGTTTGGGAAAATAATCCCATCTGTTCTTGGTGTGTTCCTTGACAAAATATTTAATTGCTCACATGTATTGAGAAGACTACAGAAGTTGATTTTTATTTTAGTAGTAGTAGTATTCCCTCCCCTTCACTTACTCTTCCATTCTTGCTGTATCACAAAAGGTGTTTATATTCTTGTATCCTGACTAACTGGCAGACCTCAAAACTCACCAGGGTAAATAATGTTGTGTTACCACAATTGGAAATTTATGGTTTGACTTTGAACACCTTCACCTTGTTAGTGATCTTATGGCTTCCATTGCTGCCAATAAATTCTTTTAGGGAGATTTCTCACCTTAGCCTGCCTGGCAATTAGCT
The DNA here is from genome assembly GCF_026419915.1 of Harpia harpyja. NCBI lineage: Eukaryota > Metazoa > Chordata > Aves > Accipitriformes > Accipitridae > Harpia > Harpia harpyja. The sequence continues at coordinate 1,338,254 of NC_068946.1, forward strand.
TGCTTGGTCCTATCATTATTACAGAATTATCTTTCAGATACTGTATTAGCAGCAGGACAGTCTCATTAAATGCCATTCAACATGCTTTCTTTTAACTAAAGCTTTCTTACTGAAAAAGATAAAACTTGGTATATGGCAAGTACAGGATAGTATGCTGTTAGATATTTTGCAAGATAAACGTATTTTTTTTTCTTGTCCAGTTAACATAGCTTTCACCGAAGTGTTCTAAAGGTTAAGTGATTTGTGTGGTTGACACAAGATAGTAGCAGAGACAATTTCAAATGCACCAAAAGCAAGCTTGTCGGTGGTGATCCTACAGGAGGCTCTTGTTGCTTAGAATCCAGTGCTTTGACAAAGCCCGAGTTCTGTGTTAAATGTAAAAAATGAAACTATTCAGAGGAGTGGGACCTCCTGGAGAGCACAGCAGTGATAACATCAAAAGCCCTTTTGGTTTCCTGAAAGATTCTAACCCACTGAAGAACCTTTTCATGCAGATACTCCTCCAGAGGTGGGCCAGATCCACACCTTGGAAGCAACTTGGAGTTGCTGTGAGGCCTTAGCTGCAGAATTAATCTTGTTTTCTGTATTTTGCTTTTAACAGAAAATTGCAGAACTGCACAGATTTACCTTGGAAAATAAGGAAGACTCGGGCTCGGATAACGAATCTGATGCTTTTTGCGGACCAGTGAATTTGAACCCCGGCCAAAACGTACAGCCGGTGAATTTTCCATTGGTGGTGGAGCAGGTTCGAGTGGTGGACACAGATGGAAACTTGAAAGTACTTTACCCTTCAAAAACTGACCTAGCCACAGTTTCCTCTCTTCTGACTGTAATACGTTAGCAGCTATCAAAGCTAAGGAAATGATTCAATTTTCTTTTTTGTTTTTTTCCCCCCGTATTCAACAGTGCAACTTGTAGGCAGTGAGGTGGTTTGTTTTTTTTAAAGAAAAGATGCAGTGCATCCTGCCTGGGTATGTGAAAACTTTAAAGTTTGATCAAGCTACAGCAAGGAGTATTGCCTTCTTTCAGCCTTAACAGAAAGTCACCAGTATTCCGACTAGGTAGAGATAGCAGCATCTTCACATGCGAACTTAAAGGCAGAGAAGGTACTGGAAGTCAGACTGCATTAACTTGTAGAGAAAATCGTTATGACATCATAGTGTTTATAAAGTGAGTGCAGTCATATTTTTCTGCAAGATCACCATTTCTTCCTGGTGTGTTTCAGCTGGGTTATAATTTTGGCAGCTAAACTGGGAAATCCAGTAGGTGACAGCATTGAAACGAAGTCACGTGCTATATACCGATACTGAAGACAGAATGCAAAACTACTTTGCTAACTTTCTGTCTAATTTTATTTTTGTATCTGGAGTAATTGTGAAAATTTAATTGCTGTCAGAGCTTGAGGAATGAGTTTTAAAGTGATGGTTTCTGTGTTCAGACATTAACATGGCTTTTGTTTTTAAGTGAAGTCAGTTCAATTGACTGCAGGGGTTTGTGGGTCCCAGTGTGTTTTCAAGCTATCATCCACCCTTGGAAATACCAGTTGTAGCGACCTTGTTGTGTACCTGCTGAGTTACCATTGATCGAGCACTGAATTTATTCTTGCTCGTGAAGTTCCGTTCCGTTCAGAGGGCTAATGCTGCCTTACATCGACACTACGGAAGCTCCCCATCTCCCCAGAATACAAGCGCTCTTGCCCAAAGTGCCCCTCCTGGAGCTTTCTGTCACACTCCCACATGAAGAGTGTTGGGGACACCTTCCAAAATACAGGTAGTTTGAGTGGTTCTGATTTTTGCAGTCTGTGGGTGACTTTCCCATCCAGGCTACTACCTGTATGAATGCAACCATCTCCATAAGTTAGGGTGACTGACAGATCGAACTTTTTCTGTTAAAAATGATACAGAGCTCTAACTGAACTTCTAGATACCGTGTCAAATACATCCACGTGTTGGGACTTGCATATTGAATGGAAAAATAAAACAGTTCTTGCAGTCATACATCACTGTCACTTGTTTTGGCATCGGTGAATTTTCCAGTCGTGTAACTATACAAACTTGCCAAAGCAGCTATTGTATACTGCAAAAAATGGTAACTAAATGCTTTCTAGCTACTTGTGGCCGAGCAGTCCTTAGTGTAGTGCTTCAGGCTTCCCTGTGAAGTCGAATGTTTCTACAGATCACTGATTTACAGTGAATTGTGCTCTGAGTCGGTTGAAAAAATTGAATTAGATACTCCTGCAGAACTTGATTTAGTAAAATGAGTTTAATTTCTTAGTAAGTCACCATCTCAAAACCAAGGAACAGGAGCCTGAAGTTGGTGACGTATTCTGACTTGGCTGTTAGGGCTGCTTTTCAGGTGTTAAAAGATGCTACCCTGCAGGACTCTTTCTCCTTCCCTTAGCACTGGTAGGTGATGGAAGTAGACGTGTTGGTGCTGTAGAGCGACGGGACCTTGACGCCTTTCTGTTTCAGCATCTGATGGAACTCCATCCATTTGTTAATTATTTTCTAAAAATGAGGGATGTGTAAAGAGGTGGGAAAGCATTAGGCGGAGAGCAGTACTGCAAAGTGTACCCTTATCTCAGCAGTCCGTTCTAGCTGGCTGCTAGAAGCAGAGTTCGAAAGAGGCACGTACCTGCATTGCCTCCAGCACTCTCGCCTGTGACCTCTGCCTCAGGAGGCTTGCTGCCCACCATACTGAACATAGCCTGAATTACTTCGCTTTGATATCTTTCATTCAAACTTTTGATAAAAGAGGAAAGTAGCTGTGTTTAGTCTTTATATACAATTCTTTGGCATTTGCGTGGATTTACAGAGACCACACTGTCTGACTGGGGCAAAGTACTAGTGAATGATGAAACAGAAAGTCTGTTTATGGGAAGTTATGGGCTGTTTGACTGGGCTTCACTGCAAGGACTGTGATAATGATGTGTTTCGGGGTGGGCTGAGTGCCTTACCCGGGTATCGGGCTCTGTGCTTGCTACCAGGCACGTATGCCTGCAGGAAATGGCTTTAAGGTGATACCTGTTACTTTGAGTCCAGAAGGATATTAGAAATCTGGTGATGTAACTGTTCTGAACTCGAGTTTCTCAAGGGCTTCTGGTATTTGGGGCCTGTTTGCTTTGTAAGTGACATGAGCCACATGCTAAAAAGCCGGGAAGCAAATGGAACGCATTTCCTGCTCCTCTGGCCCCGTGGCTGCAGAGGGAGGCCAGGCCTTGAGAGCAAAGGACTGTAGTGTCCTGGTGCATCTCCCGCTGTGCTTCTGCCTGAGAATGTCTAAGCTTTCAGATTCTCTGCTTGAAATGGTTGAAGTGTCTCCCAAGAGGGAGGCAAGAGTCTGAAGTGAAGGAGGCTACACTTACCCGGCTGGTGATGCATTTGAGTGCCACTCTAGTTTGCAGCTTGATGCGCTGCAGTGTCTCAGCTTGGCTCTGGATCGCCTCTTGGGCCCCTTGCTGCTTGTGGATGTGGCATGGGCTGGTCAGAACCTCTGCCTGTAGCTGGCTGACCGTCCCCTGTAACTCACTGACCAGCTTGTTCTGCTCAGCCAGTTTCTTGTTCGGTAACAACCTGAGGAGATAGGTAAATCAAGCCATTATTGTGAGGAAGGAGGCGAGCAGTCTTGGCCGCATCTTCCCAGTATCTGGTCCAAACGCTTCTTGTATTTCCTGGGCAGAGTCTACAGACTAACACCCTTGCCAGTACTGGTAACTGTTCTTACTTGGTGTTTTCTCTGAAACTACTGAATTGGGTAGGGTTTTTTTATGTGGCAAACCCCCCCCCAAGCCTAAAGCAAGCACCACTCTGCAGCTAATACAAGAATTTTCTACAGGGGCTTTGCACCAAGTTTACCTGTCGAAGACTGCAGTTCTCCTTCTCTATTGTCACCATCATTTCTTCATGTTTCCGTCCTTCTCTCAGACTGCAAAACTTAAGAGAACATATTTTACACTTCAGTTCTGCAGTGCACAGGTGCACCTCCTGTCTATGCGGAAAGCCCAAATTCCCCGCCGCCAGCTCTCCTAACAGCGATGGCCACCCTGCTCGCAGGGTGGTACCTTGGTAGACATGGCTTGTAGCTGATTTTCTGGCTTTCTGAGTTTCTTTTGGAGCACTTCCTTTTCAGATTTGGTTCTCGGAAGCTGGGATTCTTGGATCTCCAGTTGTCTTTGCAAGGAAGAGAGGGCGCCTGTGAAGTAGGAGTACTACTGTAAGCAAACCGAATCCCTGCGAAAAGCTTCGTGCCTCCTCTTTTCAGGTAAGCAGAGCTGCTGTTGTAACCGTCTGAGTGTAGACCGTGGGTGGAGTTAATGCTCAGCCACAGCGACGCTGGCAGATAACGCGTTTTGTAGTTAATTTGCTGTGATGCTTATTAAACTAACTAACCTCGCTGTGTGAGGACTGGTAGAGCCGGCAGCACAAGGACAGGTTTGCCGGCGTGCTGAAACGCTGCGGGATGCCCCGGGGAGACTGCTCGGGGCTCTCCCTGCTGTTTTTTTTCTCATGCGCTCCGCTTCTCAGGGGAGCGAGAAAGGGGTTTCCGTGCGCTCCCGAGCGTTTTTGTCTAGGTAAAAGGAGCGGGGCGGCAAGAAGGGATAACGGCCCCTTTTCCGGACGCTTTCCCCCGGTACCGGTGGCCGGGCTGTAGCGCGGTTCCTGGCGCGGCTCTCGGTCGGACCTTTCGGGGTCTCGCTGAGCTCTGCCACCCGCGCCAGCTTCCACGGGGGACGCTTCTCCCGAGCCCCGTCCCTCCGTCTCCGCGCTGGGCAGAGGGGCGAGGGCTCTCCCGTAGAGGAGGTGGGGGGGATCGCGGCTGCGGGGGGGGGGGGCGCTGACGAAAGTTCTCCCCGCCGCCCGGGAAGGCCGTTCGTCCCCTCTGCCGGCGTCGGGCACGGAGCGGGGCCTGTACCCCGCCGTAGCGGCCCGCTACCCCCGCCGTAGCGGCCCGCTGCTAGGCAACGGCGGCGGGGCGGGGGGGGGGGCGCGCGCCTTCCGGTTCCGGTCCGGGTCCGCCGCCATGGGTCGGAAGAAGAAGACGCTGCACGACTACGCGGCCGAGTTCTCGGAGCTGTCGGTGAAGCGGCACCTCCTGGAACGGGGCGGCGGGGAGGAGGCGGCGGCGGTGGTGGAGACGCTGTACTGCACCTCCTGCCAGCTGCCCATGCGGGTCCGCCGCGACCGCATCCTCGAGCACCTCTCCTCCGGCCGCCACTACCGCAACCGCCGCCTGCTCCGCCAGCACGGCCTGCGCGCCCCGCTGCTCCTGTGAGTGCCCGACCCCGCACCGGGCCGGCCCCCGCTGACGGGACCGGCTGTGGGAAGCGGCCGGCCTCCGTCCCTCGCTCGGCGAGGGAGAGCCGGAGCCCTGGGCCCAAACCCTCCTCTGTCTCGCCCAGCTCTGCAGGTCCAGGCGTCGGTGCCGGCCTCCCCCTGCAGCTCGACGCGCCCTCCCTGCTCTCCCAGCCGTCCTTCGTCCTCGCCACCGCCACAGGCTCGGTCCCCTCTTCGCCCTCCTACCCCGAACCGCTGGCTGCCCGCCGACCCGTCGTCACCGCCGCCCCCAGGGAAGACCCGACGCCTTCCACCTCGGCCAGCCACCCCTCGTCTCTCACCGCCTTCCACTTGAGGATCGCCCCTGCCCCCTCGAAGCAGGCCGGCCGGCGAGGGGCCGCGGCCGAGGCCTCCGACGGCCCGGCGCCCGTCTTGCGGCCCGGCAGTGGTGTCGGTCTCGCCCTCTTCGGCATAGGCCTGGTTAACAAAGCCTTCTTCCAAAGCCTGATGGAGGAAAACGGCTGCTGCTTGCTTTACGTCGTGGAGGATCAGCTGGAGGAGGTGGAACTCACCTTCGGCACCGAGTTCCTGGCTGGCACCAGGGTGCTGCGGCAGCAGGACGCCGATGTCGCACTCAACGACCAGCGGTACCGTCCGCCGCGGACTCCCGCGCGCGATTCTTCCCTGCTGCCGGGCTCGGGGCGCGTGTCTGGTGTCTCCTCTCTGGAAAATGCCGCTGCGCCGTAGCGGACCCAGACTGTGCTTGTCTGGCCCCACACAGGGGAGCGGAGCGAGACCCAGGGGCTGTTACAGGCTAAGCCTTACGTAGCGTGTCATCTACCCGTAGGTGCTTCAGAAGTCTCCGAGAAGCTTAGCTTGACTGGTGTGCCCAGAACCGAGGGAAACTCGGAGTTTAGTTGCAGGCGGTTTTGTTAAGAAATACAGAAAACCCCCTTGTTTTCCTCCTTTCCCATAGAGCAATAAACAACAGGCTTTCCTGCTGCCTGCCAGTTTTTCTGCCATGGAGCAGCTGGCTGACTTTGGTGGCTCTTTTGAAACTGTCTGAGATAAGCGAGGATTGCTGTAAGTAGGAAAGGTTGTGGCGTCTTGCTTTACAAGTAACGTCTAGCAATGTGGTTACAGTCAGTTCTCAAATTGGTATTTTAAATCTCATTGTAAAAGTGAAAGGCGGAGCTTTTAAGGAAGATGGATTTAATGAGAGAAGCTAAAGCATGGTAATAAGCTAAGATGTACCCATTGCTTGTTTGGCAGCTCTACCCCATAAAGACTTTTGATTTCACTGCATGTGTTAACTAACAGCACTTAACCCGTTTTCAAAGGACACCTTTAAAAGACTTTATCCTTTAAGATGCAGGAAAAGCAATGCAATTCCACTGTGCCACTTGTAATTTTAACCTACGTATGTCCTGCCGTATTTCATCCTCGCAAGCAGGTACTGAGTTCCTTTTATAATGTAATTTGCTCTTCCAGAGCAGTGGGGTTTGATGTCTTTTTTTAACTCTTCCTCAAAAAGTTTAAGGCAGCTATCAGAAAAATAACTGTAACTGAAAGGAGCTTTTGAGCGTTGTTCATTCTAGTAAAAACCTTGTCTTCATTGAAGGTCTTTCTTTTGACTTCTGCAGAGTCTCTGGAGCCATTATTTGTTCACCCCCTGAAGAAGCCTCTGAGATTGTAATAGACGCTTTACGAGCGGGTAAGAGGAACAGCTGCAAATTCAGCTTTTATCTGTAGTCTGTAGCACACGTTGAGGCAGACCTTGTATGCTTGCTAAACGCTTTAAATGCAAATGCTTTCTCTTTTCAGCAGTGTCCCTTAAGTTGTGCAGACTATCTAATTGCGTAATGAAAGAAAAATTAGTCTACTGGTGACACCGATGTTAATGGCTTAACACCAGCGGAGTTTGTACTGCGCTGGTCCCGGTATGGCCACGCAGAGTGTCTAGTCCTAGAAATACCACTAGGACTCAAAGGAGAGCTGTCTATCAAAACAGTCACTGTTCTTGGGGTCTGTAACCAGCTAGTAAAGCCACAGCTGGAGGCCAAAAGGGAGTTAGTAGCATCAACAAATAAAAAGCCATACTTCAGTTTCATCAAACGTACCTTCTAGAATGTAATGACATGTATATTTATTGCAAGATAAAAACGTTTCATGAAGACCATGTCTTGCCTTCAATCCTGTGTCCTGTACCATTTTGCACAGGAAAAGGTGTGTTTTGCGAGAGGCTGCCCAGTTTTGACAGGCAGACAGCAGAAGCTTGTTTCGATGAAGCTGACAGATGTGGAAGACCACTGGTGTGTGGATTCTACAAGTAAGACCAGCATTTTTCTTCTGATTTATCCTTGAAAAGAAGCGCATGTCTGAAAGTAGCATTGATTCCTCAGGCTTTCCTGAATTTGTCCTCAAATAAACTTAGTTTCACTGCTGTTTGTTAACATTGTTCAGCTGGGAGTTAATTGGATTGGATTAATTCTTCGTGTTTAATGGAGATAAAATCTAGCTGTCATGAGATGAAAATAAATGTTCGCTCGAATGGATGCTAGTGGAACTCAAACGGTGAAGCTTTCAAAATGGGAAAGCTCTGGGTTTGGTTTTTTGTTTGTTTTTTTTTTTTTTTTAAAATGGCCCAAGGCAGTTGGGGTCTGCATCTCTGCAGTCCTTTTGAGGTTTTGCAAATGCTACAGCTAGTTGGAGCTTCAGAGAAGGAAATATTCTGACAGTGCTGTGCTGTTCTCTGAGGCATTTTCTTGGTCTGTGGTTTTAGGACATTTTTTGCTCATGGTTTTTTGCTCACATACAACCACCAAGTCAGGCAGATCTGTAATTTTATTAAGCGTGCAGCTACCAAGATTTGCTTTTCACTGCTCTGTTGTAAAGCGTTTAGTTTGCAACCCTGTTCAGTCTAGTAATGCACTGTTCGGTCTAGTAATGCCCTGTGATGTGCTCATGGTTTAGGCTTCTGTATGGAACTTCTGCCCATACGTATTGTACTTTTTCTGGATCTGACGGTATCTATCCTTTTTTCCCTGTTTGACAGCTTTGTTGCAGTAAACTAGAAATAACATTGGAAGAAGGCAGAGAATTAGCTGTGTTCTTTAAAACAGCAGCGGAAACGGCTGCTCTTTGAATATATTTTCATGGTACTGAAAACTCTTCCTTTTTGTAACTTTTTTATATTTTCACTGATTTCCTAATTTTATTCTGTACTTAGTAGATGACGTTGGTCCTGTGAAATGTAAGTGCATGCGTTAGCAAATACTAGTGAAAGCTTGGAGTAACTCTTCAACAAAAGAACAATCGACCTTTTGAAGTTCCTTTTAGAGCACTGTCTCTAGGGACACATTGAGCCCATCCACTACTTAACTTTCCACTCAAACTGAATTTCGAAACGCTGGGGTCTACCTAGAGCTGTCTTTTACCTCTGACTTCTTTCTAATGCCTTTGGAAGGGATGGTGCTTGAGGATTATTAACCTTGAGGGTTGCAAACTACGTGGCTGTGAAAATTCCGCTTGATGTTAGAATTACTGGCCAATCTGATGAGAATAGATTTATTAATCTTTATGAAGTGATATTTCCACTTGGGACCTTACATTTAGACCCTTATGATTAAATAATTGAAATGGAAGGAAAGTAGATTAATTTTCATTTGCTTCCGCTCTGTTCAACTTGCGGGGACTTGGGGAGCTCAGCTAAAAGCAAGAATGCCGCTTTAAACTTGTGCTCGGCATTTAACACTGCATGCCAAGTGGATGTGGGCTGTTAGTAAACACACGTGATCATTTTGTGCTCCTCTGCCGAGAATAGTTAATTTCATTGCAAATAAAACTTACTTGGACACATATGTATGTATTTCATGTACACTAGTAAGTAATTACACAAAATATCTGCCCTAACGTTTGCCTTTTCCATCTGAGTGCTATATGTACAGGTCTGATCCCAGCCATGAGGTTGAACCTCAGCTGAGGTTTTGGTCAACACTCAACTGAACTTAAACTTGTAGGCAGGGCTCTAAGAAGAACTGTAGGTCATTTACTGGACCTTTAAATGCTTTTAGCCCCCATAGTTTAATTTTTTCATTAAAGTTGTTAGTTTAAGTCCTCACAAGTGCAGATATTAGGCTCGTTTGCAAGAAGCAAAATTCATATATACTAAGTGGCTGAACTTAGAAAGCTGCGTCTAACCCCATCTGTCCGCACGCTCGCCGCTGCCTGCCAGCGAGTTGGCCTCGTGCAGCGCAGCGGTAACAGCAGCCCGGGTCACCTCCTCCTTTTCCAAATCCTGTACCGCATTCCTTGTTTCTCTTTGAAGGCGCTTTGACCCAGCGCTGCAGTTCTTGTACAAGAAAGTCCGTGACAGCCAGGCGCTGGGGAGGATCCACCGGATATCAACAATTAGCAGCATATATCCAGCAGCATCTCTGAGCTTCCTAAAAACATCAGGTACCGAGCAGCTTTCTTCTGAAAAGTTTGTTCGCAAAGGACTGGAAACGTATCTTGCCCCGTGTTCTGGTGGAAAGTCCCCTATGTTTGTGTAACCTTAAGACGCATGGGTTTTCTTTTGAGGAGCGTTTTTTTTACCCATTTTTGGTTTTGTTGCTTTTCTTGGTTTGCTTCTAGTATTAGTTTCTTTGATGTAGGGGGCTTTTGGATCGATCTCGGTGCCATTCAGAAACATGCGTTGACTGTGGGTTTTAAATGTGGAGACCTTAATGCCCAGTTTTGCTTCTTCCAGGTGGAATTTTTTATAATGCTGCTGTGCACGATATAGATATTATCAGTTTGTTGTTGGGAGAGAGTGCACCAGATACAATATTTTCACTGGGACATGCATTCTGTGCAGGTAAGAATAAATCTTGTGATAGTTTACTGTGTACCTCTGGACTTTAGTACTAAAACTGGGAAGAGAGTGTACGAGAGCACGGTAGCCATGACATAAAAGTTCCATCATGGAACAGTTGAAAAAATAGCCTAGTGAAATAGAAGGCAAGTTTCTCAAGCAGTTGTCGTAGACAGGGTATTTAGCGATGATTTCTGAATTCTGTCAGTTCCCTGCTGATGTGAAGCGGTTTCTGTGGAGGTATTGCTGAACTCCACTCTGTGTGTGCTTACAAGAACATCAATGCAGTCTTTTTCAGTTCTTTGCTTTCTCTGATTTCTCTGGCGCTTTCCTGTTGATCTCAGCACAGTTAAAGATGAGAATTTACTCTGGATTGTGTCAAGCTGACGGGCACACTCTGGGTTACCAGACTAATTTAAACTAACCATAAAACTGGAAGCTGCCATTTTTTAAATGGGAATGCAAAGTTTTAATTAAGGTAATTGCAGCTGCTGCCAACCTTGACTGGCTGTTGTTAGCAGGTGCGGTATGCAATGTTATAATCTATGGTAAAGCATTGAAATGCAACAAACAAAATGCCCCAGGGAGGATTTTGTACCATCCGCCTCGTTCTAGCTACGTGCTGGAAGTTGCCTGATCTTGGTTGTAATAAGCTGCAAAGGAAAATGTGTTTGGAAGTAGAAGTGGAAGCCTTCTTTAGGGAGAGCCACGGGCTGGGAAGGTGGAGTTCGGGCCCAGGGGCTGCGTGTTTCTGCAGAGCTTGTTGTTCTCCATCAGAAGGGCCGATAAAGGTAAACCAGCTGGTGTACGTTGCAGAAAGCGCTTTGCTGTCGCCGTTGCTTCCTGTTTGAAGGTATTGTAGAGCCAGTGTTGCCTCGTAAAGGAAGAAGAGCACTTTGTAGTTGTAGTACTTGCTGGTTTGCTGTTCCTGGTGTGAGCGAGTGCCTTTTTTGTCACTCAGATATGGCCTACTTGAAGGATGCAGACACTGTAGCGGTCAGCATGAAATTTCGTAGCGGAGCAATTGTTACTTTGGACGTCAGTCAGCACTGCACTAAAAGCTGTGATCAGAGACTAGAGGTGCGTTCTTACTTTTAAGTCAAGTCTGTCGCGACACCGCAGGCCAGCACGAGTTTTACCCAGTACACGTTCACATGGGGCAATACATGTTGTGCCCCATGCATATCCCTGCAAGCACGTTTCACAAAACGCCTCTGTACCTCGGCAGCAGTGGATTGCTTGCATTTGTTTAATCTACCATCCACTTTCTCTTTTGTTACCTGAATTTTGCCTCTGTTTACGTGTATTCTGTTGGGGTTATAAGCTGCATGCAGTCGTACTAGAGCAGGAATTGGTGTCAGCTCTCCTGAGGCTGAAATGTTGTCGCACAGTTCATTTGTTGTCTTTCCAGGGTGTTTTTAGGTGTATAGCAAACCAAGAGTTAAGGATATTAAAGGGGAAGAAAAGAGTATACTCGGAGGCAAATTGTCTGTAAATTCCGAAGGTCATGATTTATAACAGATGCGTGGGCTGGATTTGGGGAGTGATATCTGTTAAAGACTTAAAAAAGGAGTGTCGTGGTTTAACCCCAGCCAGTAACTAAGCACCACGCAGCCGCTCACTCACTTCCTCCCCACCCAGTGGGATGGGGGAGAGAATCGGGGGAAAAAAACCTAAAACTAGTGGCTTGAGATAAGAACAGTTTAACAGAACAGAAAGAAAGAAAATAATAATGATAATAACAACTATAATAAAATGATGATGATGATGATAACAAAAAAAGGATTGGAATATACAAAACAAGTGATGCACAATGCAGTTGCTCACCACTTGCCGACCGATGCCCAGTTAGTTCCCGAGCAGTGATCCCCCCCAGTTTATATAGTGGGTGTGATGTCACATGGCATGGAATACCCCTTTGGCCAGTTCGGGTCAGCTGCCCTGGCTGTGTCCCCTCCCAACTTCTTGTGCCCCTCCAGCCTTCTGCTGGCTGGGCATGAGAAGCTGAAAAATCCTTGACTTGGTATAAACACTACTCAGCAACAACTGAAAACATCAGTGTGTTATCAACATTCTTCTCATCCTAAATCCAAAACATAACACTATACCAGCTACTAGAAAGAAAATTAACCAGGACAAGGAGCTTTGCTCAGGTGAAAAGAAAAAAAAAAAAGAGGTATCACATAAGTGGAAGCCACTGTCCTATAACATGTGCCTGGTATTTTCTGTCGTGTCTGATCCGTCCAAGGGGGTATGTCAGTTGTAACTGCTAATTTTAGAAGCTACATTTTTTTCTTGGTTGTACAAACCAGGGCTTTTATAGGCTAGCCAGGTGTTCAAGAGCGAAAGCACAATAACTTAAAAACATTGTTCTCTTTCCTGTTTGCTGCCTTCCCTGCAGGTTCACGGTTCTCAAGGAACATTACGGGTAGATAATCAGAACCCCCTGGGGATTACAGAGCACGGGACTTCAGTATCCATATATTCACAGACCCAAGCTGATCGCTACAGAGATGCACACAGGGAGCTCTTCCGACACTTTCTGAGAACCCTGAAAGGTAGGACAAAGCTTCCATTGATGGCTAGTGTTGTTTTGGATTTGCTTTCAGCGAAAACTTCCCTTGGAAGCTGTTCCAATAGCAATTGCAATTTAGTGTTTGTGTCTGAAACCCCAAAAAGAAATGAGTAGGTGTGAAAACTCAGCGTGAGATTCGTCATGGTTAAGTTTAAGCCAGTGTTGTGTAGGTGATGAGCAAGCTCCCTGTAAGCAAACATGGGGTTTCACGGGCTGGTCTGCCACCCTGACAAGCACTGGTGTTCTCAGCGGATGCGTGTTGAGCACGACAGTGCATGCAGCTCGGTAAAAACACGCGTGGAGTGGGTCAGCCTCCAAAGGAGCTGATAGCTCGGTGGACGTGCAAACAACTAACCTTGTTTCAGTAAATGAAAGTGAATGACGCAGCTTCGTTGGGGGATGTGCTGCTTTTCTCACTTTCGAGTCAGTGAGATGGGTGACGGAGTGTTGATCTGAAACTGTGTTCTGAGAAGAAATGAAAATGGGGAGGGAAAATTGCGTTGGACCTTACTGTCATTTGTGAAGAAAGCAGCCATTTCTAACAGCAAGGAGACCCTCATCTAGAGTCCTGGCTGCCCAGAAGGAATAAAAATATTTCTGTTCTGCTGGCTGCATTGACAAAAATACAGGATTTTAGTCACAGGACAGGAAGGAGAAGGGGCTGAAACTCTCTTTTCAAAATCTGAGGCCCCAGCTCCAGGAGCTGAAGAGGGATGCCGTGGTGGGCAGCGATGTGCTGAAAGGCAGAGCAGGTGATAATACAGGTTTCATCCAGCGCTTCGTTCCTGTCCCTGCAGGCAAGGAACCCCCCGTGATAACCAAAGAGCAGTTTCTCTGGACGATTCAGGTCGCTGCAGCTGCTGAACAGTCCTGGAGAAATGGATCTGCTGTTGACTTGCGCAGCGAAGCAATAGATTCGTCTGTAATCAAGACTGAGATAATGTGACACACGCTGCTGTGTTCCGAGGTGAAGGATAACAGTTAAGCTGTGCTACAGTGAGGTCTTTCCACCTAGTGATGTCTCTGCTGTAGCCTTAAAATAAGACTTGTGGTTTCCGCCAGGAATGCCCAGAAGACAGAGGCACTTTTGAACGAGAAGCGCTTGGTGCTGAGGCTGCAGGTGTTTCTTAGCATGTCAGCCAAAGCCCTCGAGAAATTCTGGGTGGTTTCATCCAGACGGCTTTTCCTCTCCAGGGGAGAGCTCTGCTGGCTACTGAGCTCTGTTTTTCTGGGAGAAGACTGGCACTCCTCGGGCTGTGGTAAGGTGTTGTAGACCACCACCAGCCGTGATGGGAACAGTGCGAGCGAGTGGCTTTCCCCACAGCTTCGCAAGCGAGACGACGTAATGCTCCAGAAAAATAGGGGAGCATCTGTCTGGTCCATGCTCATTTCCCTTCAGTATATGCAGGAATGTGACTTCTGTGCTGAACTCGCCTCTGGGCCTCCTATTTATTGTTTTGGTTGTTGTTTTTACTGGGTTTTCTAAATCTTTTTGAAAAGAAGTTATGATCTAATTTTCTTGGGGGGTGGGGAGAAAAGATGAAAAAGCAGGGAGGGAGGCTCCTGACTGTCCTGTCGTTACAGAGACGAGAGACTTCGTAGTAAGGCCGTAAATTAAGGCTATTCTGTAGAGGAGCAACGTACTTGGGCATTTCAGTAATAAACACTGCATTATTAAAGGGTTTCTCAGAATGCAATCTGTGAATTTGCACAGCGGCCCTGTACGACAACTGTTACTGGGACACGCGGTTGCTGGGCGGGTTGTTCAGCACCGGGGCTGAGCGTTGTCTGGATTACTCGCTGCAGCAGCCGGGTAGCTCTCTAGAGGCCGGTGTTTTCCTTGCTTAAGTGCAAGTGTTGTATGTTAACATTTTAGTAGCAAAATTGAACTAATAATCATGTTCTTTGAGTGTAGGAAGGGCATCTAATTGCGTATTTTAAAGGTGGGGTTGTTTTTGGTTTTTTACAGTCCAGCAGATTTGGAACACACACCACAGAAAAAGATAGTGCCTTTAACAACAGGCAAGCCTGCTTTTAAACCAGGTTCTTTGTACCTTTTTATTCTTGTGTTGAGTTTATTACAGATGTATGGATTTGACTATTCTTGTCTGTTTCTCACACGCCAGTTTTCAAGATCTTTTGAAAGCTTTTTTTATTGTATTAAAATAATGTTCTTGCCATGAGTGTAAGTTTATAAATGACACTTCTTGCAAGATTCTTTAGTTCAATCAATTTCCAATTCCTACATATGGAATATATATTACTAAAACTAGAAATAGCGCTGACATTTATAACTAAAGGCAATTCTCTCGTGGTAATTGGTTTTAACGGTGTAATTTTTCAAACTCAGAAAAGCTATGTCTTAACGATAAAGATTGCTATCAATTTCGTTCTCTAGTTTCTAGTCATTTATTGGAAAAAAAAAAAGTTTTACCTATAAAGAAGTAGGCATTTGCCTCTCTGTAATCGCTGTGGCAATTTATTAATAGCAAGCGGATTTCGTTGTGTTTTGGTGGGTTTCAAGGCTGGCTCTGTGCAGCAGTGACTTCTGCGGGATGTACGCTTCCTTCAGTGGAGCGTTGGGACCAGAAAGCAGCACCGAGCTCTTTCAGGGCAGGTAGGGCCGCTTGCGTACGGGGAGCAGACTGCTCTTGCATGCTCCCCGCAAACGGTAACCCCAGTTGCGGAGGAAGGCTCTCTGATCCCTCAGGCTGGCTGTCCTGATGTCTGTAAGGAGCAAAGGGCCTGTTAATGGCACTCGTGCTTTGGCAGCTGCTGCTGCTCCTGCGCAGAGCTGTGTCTCTTTGTAGCTTCATGGTTGCTTGATGAAGCAAAGCAACTTCAGGCCCTTCGAGGCCTTAACGCTTTAAGGCTTACGCTGGTATAGGAGGACGCTTTCTGTACAATGCAAGGAAGACTTTAGTTGCCAGATGTTGTAATTCCCACATGTGCTTTTATTGTCTTACAAAAAAAAAAAAAAAAAGAAGAGAAACCACAGCTATAAAAATAACACATTTTCCAAAGATAACATTACAAAAAATACCATTCATACCATGGTTGGAGTGTATCAGTTAATACTGCCGGAAGAAGCCTTAGTGAACATTGAAAACGTGAATGATTGTTTCAAAACCTTTAAAGCATTAAAGTGCTTTAAGTTGCTGTTATCTTAGGCCACAGGTTCACATTTCAGCAACGCCAAAGGAGTCGGGTTCCTAATCGGGGTAGAGGGGCGTAATGGCCTCCAGGACGGTACGCTCGCACCCGCGGCTCACCCCGGGCCGGAGAGCAGAGCAGAGCCCGGCATGGGAGGGAGAGGAGGCCGCCTCCTGCGCGCCGAAGGCTCGGAGCTGCGGTTGGACACCAAGACAGAGGCGGCGGAGGGAGGACCTGGGCCCCGGGGCTGCTGGTACGGCACGTACAGGGTTCACACTCGTTTTCCCCGTGATCCTCCCTTCGAGTGGGGACAGACCCTGGCCTGCAAGGAGGAGAAGGCGCAGCTCCGAGGCGAGCCCTGAACGTCGTAGGTAGGACTCAAGCTCTTTCTTCTTTTGCTCTACTGGCCAGAGGGTCCAGGGATTTGCGAAGGGTCTCCTAGCTCCGTCCGTCTGGAGGTCTCCATCGCAGAGGCAACGCGGGGAGGAGACGCAGCAGCGGGAACGTGCCAGGCAGCGTCGTTTCTGCGTGGATCCCTCGGGCTGCCCAAAATCTCGAGCACCCCAAGGTTGAGGGGGCAGATGAAGCAGCTCCCTGCCCTCCCACCCTCCGTCCTTCCATACAGCGGCAGCCTCTGTGCCGTGCCTCTCCGAGACCTGTTGTGGGATGTCACCTTTCAAAACGTGTAGTCGTTAGTAGGGGAGGGACGGAGGGAGGGAACACGCCTGTTTGCGTCCTTGCTTTCTGCTGAGGTTTTTTTTCAGCCTGAAGCAACAGACAAATTAAGCCTGGAAAAAAGGACCAGAAACAGAAAACAAAACTGGAAAGACCTCATGTGGTCACCTAGTCCATCTCCTTGCTCCAAAGTCGGACCAAATTTACGCCGCCCACGTTCCTGCTCGCTGGGTCTAACCTGTCTGCAAAACTCCCCTGATGGAGCAGGGAGGGATTATCCAGACCTCTGACTTCCCAGGAGAATTCACTGGCTTGCCCCCTCCTCTGCAACTGTGTGAAAGATATTCAGAGGAGAAAAAAAGCTGAGTTTTGAATAGGTGAGGCTGGAGACATGATTTTCTGCATGTTTACGTGCTAGAACGTGAAATTAATTTACTTGACACTATAGTGTCTCAGGCGTAAGTATCAATTTTTATAGCTTACATGAAAATAAATCTTTTTTTCTCCTTACAGCACAATGAGTATACTGTATATACATTTGCTTCTGTTTATATACACAAATATTTAAGTACATGAACACATAGGGAACTGACAAACAGGTTCTTTCCTGCTCTACAAAGAACTGGAGGACAGGGGTACTTTTTGGCAGTCCGTCAGGAAAGCGGATTGTGTTGTTTTGCATCAGTCACAGGCAGGTATCTGTACAGAAACTGGAACAGGTAAGGGCTAAGTCCTTTTTACAACGATAAAGACCTGTCGGGCTTGGACTCCACGGAGAATATGGGGATAGGGAAGCTAGTAATGAAGGCTGGTCTCGCCAAGAGAAAAATGTGCCATCTTTACGCCGCATCTGTCGGATGCGGGGATCCTCCAGTAAAACAAGAAACGGCGTAAAGCACCGGCAGGTGCCTCCCCTGCCGCGGGCAGGCAGAAAATCTGCGCTCCGTTCGGCGAGCTGCCTCAGCCGCCCTCCTCTTCCCCTCTGCCGAAGCCACCGCGGTTTCCTCTCCGGAGCAGGAGCTTCCCACGCGCCTCGGGGCCGTGCATTCACGCACGGCTGGCAGGTCCCCTCTGGACAACAAAATTACACTTTTCCAGACACCCAAGGCTGCAAATATTTGTCACGGGGGGCGGGGGTTTCATTTGCCCCCCCCCCCCAGGTCTCTTGCTGCGGCCTTCTTGGAGACCCTCAGTTGATCTCTCCCTCCGTGAATTCTTCCTTTATGGACTGTTTGCGAGATTTGCAGTCCGGGAGGTCGAACCCAAAGTCTGCCCACTCGTCGGCCCCGCCGCGGTTGGGGATGGTGATGGTGTGGCGCACGCGAAAGTGCACGGCCTCCATCACGCGCTGCCGCTGCAGCTCGCCCGAGCTGCCGATGGAGATGGTGGAAGCGTTGCTGCTGGAGCGGATGAGCTGCTGCGCCCCGTAGTCGTGGCTCTGTTTGAGCTCCTGCAAACCTCTCCAGATGATCATCCTGTACTGCTCCGGGATTTTCAGTGCTCCGAGATCCTGGAAGAACAACACCGCTGAGGCATAGCCGGCGGAGACGCGACTGTACCGGTGGGAGCGAGCCCCGGGCTTTGCGGGGGGGCACGCGGGCACGATGCCCGAGCACCCAGCGGTGGCAGGGCTGGACCTCCCCAGGGTCACGACGCCAAGCCCACGGGTGCATCCCCCACGGGCGATTTCTCATTCGTAACCAACGGCCAGTTGACCAGTTACTCAAACACAGCTTTGCAGGTTTGAAAAAAATTTTTTTTTTTTTTCTTTTCTGGGGGGGGGGGTAGTTCACATCAAACCGATGTGAAACTGGGAGGGAAGGGACCTTTGGGTCCCTTTGGGTCACAGGGGCAGCGTGCGAAGCGTCCTGCTGTCTGTCCACCTGGGAGAGGAGCCGTCAGCCAGGCTGGCTTCTCCTCCGGTCCTGGCCCAGGAGGCTGGAGCAGCATCTGCCCCTGGGGACCAGCATCATGTGCTAACGCGCCGACACGGGCGATAGCAGGCTGTTACGACGCTATGGGCTGTGGTGGTAAAGCCAAACGAGGTCGAAAACCTCAGGGCTGGGGGGGGCTGCACCAGAAGGAACACCGTCGTAGCGGAGAGCTGCCAGAGGGCCACGTTAATGCCAAACACAGAGACTCACGTGAGTGTTAACTAGAGAAGACAGCGAGTATGCAATTAGTAATTACAAATGCCGACTCGGACACACAGCTCAGCGATCTGATATGAGTTTTGGCCATACCGAACGTTTCCTTTGACAGCTTACAGACGGCCACGGAGTTAGTTCAGAAAAACGGTCCAAAACCAGGCTAAGGTTACGCAACTGGCCCCAGCTACCAATGAAAAATCATCCTGTCTCCAACAGCTGCGTCACCAAAGCGTGGTCGCGCGTTTTGTCGTAGCTGCCGGGTGGACGACGGCTACTACAAACTGCCTGGGGGCAAAAGGGGATCGGGGCGGGAGCTTTGTCTCGGCCAAAACACCAACTCTGGGATTTACAGGGCTTCCTATGGCTCAAAGGGTTTAGGATTTTTTTTTTTTTTGTCTCCCTTTTTCTCGTTACCCTGACGGGCTGGGGAAGCCCCTGCTTCGGTGCCACCCTCGCTATCGTCACCAAGAGACTGCGCTTTAACCGAGAACGGCAGCAGCAGAGGGCCGACGCTCCGTGCAAGCTCAGGTACTTCCAGCATCCCCTCCACTGTCTTCCAGGCCAGCTTTTGCCTGACCTGGGCTGTTTCGTGCCAGGGTTCCCTTAATACAAATGCCCTGGGCTTGACTCCTGTGTTTCAGCCTCTTTTGTCTTAAAGATTAACAGGGGAAGACATAAGATCAGGTTTAAAACTCGCTGAACCGCGGTGGAGGTGTTCCCGCTGGCTCTGTGGGTTTTGGGTTACTTTGCTGAGCACCTCAGCCGTTTTTTCTGTGTTTGCTAGGTGGAAAATCTACCTGCGGCCTGCTCTGGGGATCTTTTTAGCTTTTTTGTTTCCGACAGTCTGGAAGAACAAACTGAGGCTATTGTGGTTGCTACCGATGACTGAGCTACGGCTAAATCCGAAGGACCAGACAGGATGCGTAAATGGAAGGCATAAATCCTGGGGAGCATATATTCTGTGTGACAGGTGGGTGCACAGTTTTCCCTTTCCTTTTAAAACGGTTTTGTCCTTGCTTTTCAGATCAACAGCTGACAGAAACAAGTGGTAAGAACAGATCTTCCCAAAGCATTTACCTCTATGGATAGGTTCTGCAGGTGGTAAATATTCTGTAACCCTTGTGAGGTGAAATAGTCGATGCAGTTTGGACACCCCAATCCTGTTAAAAAACTGCAGAAAAAATTTGGAAAATACAGTGCCATTAACTTCTCACGAATAAAAGCTGTGCTCGCAAGCATCGCTGTAGCGGCAAACCATGTTTCAGGCCACCGAAAAGGCTGCGGTGGGGGCTCCTGCTGCCTCCGGCCTCGGCAAAGCTCCCGCAGCCCAGAGGACCGTGGCAGGCACGAGGGTGGGCGAGAGCTCGTGCTGGGGGGCTCCGACTGCTCCGTCAGCCTTTCTGCCTGTGGCTGTTGCCCTCCCGAGCGTGACCGCCGTTGCCACTAACGCCAAAGTGAAGCACTTTGGGACTACGTTCGTTCCTAAGACTATGGGTTTTGTTTTTTTTTTTTCTCCTGATCGTCAGGTTTCAGCTCAGTAACTTTCTGGGAATAACCCATGGGAGCTCGAGCTGCCGGGGGAGGGAGATGGGGGGCATGCCTTGGTCTGGGCAGCGGTCTCCGCAACGTGCAGGCTGGTGGTGCGGGGGTATTTTGCACATCGCGCTGGGCTGCAGCTATGCACCTTTAGCGAGGCTGCGCGTACAGCCTCCCTGACGTCGGTAGGGTCTCTGTCGAAACGCCTGCGGTCTTTTTGAAGACTGAAACGTTAAGAAGTGGCTGCAGACCTGTTAATGCGTTCCTGATGGAAATAAGCCACGTGGACCCGTTTCCGGGCATTGCTGGCGAGGAAGGGCAAGGGGGCAGTTCACAAAGCTACGTGCCGGTTTGACATGCAGGAAAAGACTCTCGCTGGGATGCATTTAACTGCTAATTAGGCAGGGATGGATTACCCAGGTAGAGGTATACGAGGGCAATAGAGGCTTCTAACTGGTGGGTAGCTGGGCTTCAGGTTCTGAGATGGGAGGAGTGGCCTATGTGATTTCGTGAGCAGTGATTTCTCAGTTGGGGCCAGTGGCCAGTTGACCAGTTGCTAGACAGATCTGAAGGTTAGAGTGAGGGACAACAGCAAGAAACGTCAGAGGACAAGACAGACAGGGCATCGGACGCCTTCCCTACCTGACAAGGCTGGGATCGGGGTTGTAGGGTGGAGGGGGGGTGCAGTGTGATCCGGAGACCATGGACTGGATGAGTGGCCCCCATTCATTTCTCCGTTGGGTTGCATGGGGTGACTGTTTAGCATTCCGGGTCCTAGGCGGCGGCCATGCCAAGGCAACAAACAGATCCATTAGACGTCACCCCGACCCCGATAAAACCACCCGCTCCCTCGGCGGGGAGCCCACGGTCTGACGGGCAGGGAGAGCCCCTGCCGGCACCGGCTGCCGCCCGCCCGCGGCTGCCGGCGCTCGGCACCCGGCGAGGCGAGGACCTTACCCATCGGCCCCAGGCTGGGCGCGGAGCCGGAGCTGTGCTGCGCTGGCTGCCCTACCAGCTGGTTGACGGAGGGTAGCTTGTTGAGTCCTCCGCCGTGAACTTTGTTCATGGGTGAAAGGACGGGACCGTAGGAGGAAGGCGTCTGTAGCTGACTCCTGCTCGGGGAAACCAAGCGGCCGGTCAGCCTGCAGCGGGTGGGATGGAGATGTTCCCCTCCGGCCGACCGGACTTCCCTGCGGAGGCTTCGGGCAGCCGCACCGATGCGGGCTGCGGCACGGAGAAGCCGCTGTGCACCCGTTGCGGCTCTGTAGCGGTTGCAGCCCTTGCCACATACCAGGCATTCGGCAGACGTGCTGTGAGCCAGCGGGCCAGCCCCAGACGGGGGCTGCTCGAGGGCTCTCCAGCCTCTCCCTGCTGCCGGCTTTTGGGGGGCTGCGGTGGTACTTACTGCCTCTGCAGGAGCTGCTGCTGCTGCTGCCGGTAGGAGTCAACCAGCTGCTGCGGGACCAGCTCCACCAGCTCCAGGCTCTCCTTTATCTTCATCAGGATCTCGAAGTTCTCCCGGCCTCGCACCTGGAGGAAGGGAACAAGAAGCCCAGGGCTTCGCTTCGTTCCCGTCCCACCTGGCCACCTTCCTCGTGGCCCCTTTTTTTCCACCCAGCCACGCAAGGTGCGGTGTCCCTGTGGCCAGGGCTGCCTTGGACACGTGCATCCACAGATGCTTTTGCTCCTGTTCTCGAGGTCTCTGCTCAGCCCCCGTGCCCGCCGCCCTGCAGCAGACCGTGCGGCCCCGTCCTGCCCACCATCGCCTCCCCAAAGCGTTTCTCGCAGAGGGGACGATGCCACCGCTGTCCCGAGCCCAGCTCTCAACCAGTGCAGCTCACCAACACTTACAGGCACGTAATACATCTCCTCTTCCCCGTGCCTCCGTTTCTTAATGCCGGTCCCCAGTGCTGGGATGCCCTGGGGGCTCTGCTTGAATGCTGGAAAGGAGAGAGAGAGGAAGAGGGTCAGCGTGCTGTCCTCGGGAGGGCAGGACACAGCTGGGAGCACCTTGGCTCCTTGCAGGATTTAAGCTCAAGCCAGGCAGGATGCTAGCTGTTCCCCTGGGTTCTGGCATTGGTGATGTCCCTTTATTGGTAATAACAACAAAGAGTAAATATATCTGGACACGAAAGCCTGCTCAAACAGCTTTGCACTCTGGCGGGAAAAGGAGCGGGTCCTGTTTGTGAGACTTTAGATTTAGTCAAAGCATCACGCCTGGATGGGGATTTGAGCCCGACCTTCTGGAGCGCAGTGATTTCGGGTGCGATGGCAAAGGGGCTGAGGCAGAAGCATCTGCACGGCTTTGAGCGGCAAGGGGGGGGCAGGTGCTAGCCGGGAGCCTGCGGCTGTGGCGGAGCAGTGCCCTGAGCCCCCCTCCCTCTCCCGGCAAGGGGACTCACTGCGTTTGTTGGCGTTGCCGTTTTTAGCCGCACTCTCGTTCAGGGCTTGTTGCTCTCGGTAATGGTCTTCATCAGCTTTGCGGTCTCTGCCGGGACAGGCACAGATCCGTCCCTCGAACGATCTCCTTCCCAGGACTTGGCCGCTGGGAGGAGAGAGAAATCGGTGACCCTATTTCTGCTTGGGAAGTGCATCGCGGCTCGGTCCAGCGCAGAAACCAGACCAGCCGAGTGCCTTCCCGTCCCTCCATACGCATGGATTGCTCGGGAAGCAATCGAGCCCCCAAGGTACTGAGTGCAGGGAGCCCCTCGGCAGCGGTCTCCCCGGGGGGAAGAGGAGCTCCTGGGGCAGAGGAAGGCTCCAGCTGCAGGGGGCAAAGCCGACGCTGGGCTGGATCCCCGGTCCCTCCGTGCCGGCTCTTTTCCTAGCCGGCAGAAAAGAGCCTTTCCCGTGCCGTGGGCTAGGGCTGCGGGGGGCTGCCATGTCCCCTTCCCCTGGGGGGAGCTCCCTGCAGGGGAGCGATGCCCGTCCCTGCTCCCACAGCCACTCACTCTCTCGTCTCCAGGGTGATGATGATGAGGATGGGCCTCCTGTTCATTCCTCCCACGCAGCTGCTGTTGCACATGAAGTTGTACAGGATGGTGGTGAACTCGGTCCCCACCTGCCCGGGAGGGGAGAGCAGGCGCTGAGCGGGGAGTCACGGCGGGGGGGGGGGGGTGAAGGCAGGCTGGGCCCCCCTGGGGAGTGAAGAGGAGGGGAGGCAGGCTGGGCTGGCGCCTTGGCAGGGCGAGCAGGGGAGCACCAGTGAAGGGTGGCGTGGGGACGATCCCAGCCGGGAAGAGGGGTCTGCACGAGGACTGCGGGGGAACCCCAGGGCAGGACCGGAGGGGATCTCCCTTTGCACCCCGCTTCCCAGGAACGGGATGCTCTGGGATGCTTCACAGGGCTGGGAGCCGCACGTGCTGGAACGCAGCCGCCACCGGTGCGGGGAGCGAGCAGGGGGTGGCCTTAGATGTGCCAGGGCGAGCGGGATGCTCCTGCCCTTTGTTTCCTACCAAGCAGCCCTCAGCACCAGCGGGTTCACCCTCAGCACCAGCGGAAACCCGGCTAGAGGCAGGGGCTGGTCCTGCCCCCCCCCACCACCACCAGCCCCGGGAACAGCCGGGTACCTGCGGGGGCTCGTAGGGCACCATCACGCTCTGCCTTCCCGTCACGGGGTCGTCCACGTACTGGGACAGGTTGTTGCCTTCCACCCGGATGAGGTGGCTGGCTGGGGCCGACTGGCCTGCGAGGCAAAACCGCCGCGTTAGAGGACGGGGCCGTCCGGGATGCTCGTCCCGCGCGCGGGGCTGGAGAGCAGCACTCACCGTCGTTGAAGTCACGGCCGAGCTCGTGGTTGGGGCAGCGTTTCACCACTTCGGTGACGTGCTCTGCCTTCTTGTAGACGGGCATGGCCCGGATGATGGTGCCCGGTGGTGGGGGGGTGGACACCTTGATCTGGATGGGACATGTTTTTGCGATCTGACAGTAGAGTTTCTTCAGCAGGGGGGAGTACTGGAAAAGAAGAGACGCCCAGCGGGTGAACGTCACTGGGCCCGATGGGGCGGCGGATGCTCCCCTGCTTGCCCTCGGCTTCCTCCGCTGCTGCGGTGTAAAAGCAGCGTTCCCTTCCCTGCCCGGGCCGACGCTCCCGCCTGCGCCGAAACAAGCGTTTCTGTTCCCTCGGCTCCTCTCGTCCACCCGCCTGCTGCTTTCTCACCGCTCCAAGCGAAAGGCGAACGCGGCAGTAAAGCAGCGAATTAAAATAATGGCTCGTTATAAAACCGATTACCGCCTATCGTGTCGCAGCCGCCCTGGAGGGACTATGCCAGCGCAAAGCGGCTCCGTGTACCGGCAGAGCGAATCGCTCCAGCGGCGCCCGGGCTCCGCGGCTGCTCCGTGACGGATCGCGGCGTTGCGAACTGCTATCGCACATTCCCAGTGCGTTGCAGGGGACGGCGACCGGAGGAAATGCAGCCTGTCTTTGCGATAACTGTTTATTCTCTAGGCTCGGTATTTGTTTTTCCCCTGGAAATATTTAAATATGACCAAATTTGCCCACGCTACCTCGTATCCGCTTTCCACATAAACCAGATACAACCACCTACTGGGTCCAGGGCTGGGCGCTGTAGAAAGGGTTTCCCAGCTAGCCTAAGTGCTCTGGCAAAGCAGGAGCACCCGCTACATGGTGACTTAGAGGAAATCTTGCTGAAAATCAGCGTAAACCCTCACTTATACATCACTCGGCCCATTTGGGAAGCGTTACCATCCTGTACCTGTTATCGCACGCAGCTCCCGGCCGAGCCGAGGGCTGGGAGCACGGAGGGCACTGACGCACCACAGCCTAAGGAAATCGTGCTTAACGTCGTGGATGGAATCACAGCTAATTATGCAAGACCTCGGAGTTTAATTCTGACTAGCACGTGCGACACAGAGCGGGTTTGTCCTGACCACAACTCGATCCTTTGCAGCTGCTCGCAGTGACAGCGGTGGCTCACAGAGGGGACGTTGCGGGGACCGCTCGCCCAGGCTGGCCGCGGGAGGAGGATGCTCTGTGAGCAGCTGGAGGCGGCTCCCGGAGTCGCTTGTTAATAGAAAACGGCTCAAGACCACTAAAACGCTCCCTGGGATGGCCCAACGGGATTCGCTCGGTTAGGAGCGAGAGGCAAAAATCCCCTCGCGAGGACGGCGGACCTGCTCAGCACGGGGGAAGCTCCTGGTGGCACCTGAAAACGGGAAGGCAACGGCAGCCTGGAGAAAGCGGCGTGCCTGCGAGCCAGCCCTGCTCGCAGCGCGGCAGAGCCCCTCGGCCATGGCGTCTGGGCATCTCTGCTCAGGGCCGGGAGCCAGCGCCGGGGCCGGGGCCGGCCCGACCACGAGCGACCGTCTGGAGCGAGGCAGGGGCTGGAGGAGGCTGCACGCCGCTTCCAGAAGAGGGGTGGGGAAGGCAGAGCCTGTCCTTCGCCTTCCAGTAAACGCGTGTCTCGGCTCCCAGGTGCGGGGATGTGCAATTCCCTTCCACCTCAGCAGTGCCATGCTGTTTTCCATCTCGCAAAGAATGTGTTTGCTATACAAGAGCCCACCCCTGCCGCACAGAGAGGAGCCAGTCCCTGCATGGCGGGGCATGTTCTTGCTCAAAGTATTTTATCTCATCCCCACAACGCCACGCCTGATGCCAAAACAATACCACCGTGCAGGGTACTTGTGGGGATGTTAAAGCTTGTCCTGAGCCATCCAAATACAGGTGTGCTGAGGGTAGCGAGGCTCCCGCCGCCGCTCCGCTTTCCCGGTGGCGGGGCTGTTTCTGAGCCAGGGCTTCCCGAAGCAGGCGGGCAGCAGGGCTGGGCAGCAAGCCAGCCGCTCGCGCAGGACTGGTAGGGCATTTAGGGGGCTGACGGGGATGGCTCAGCCCTCGTCCTCCCGCTGCCGTCAGCCCGGTCCGGTGCACCCCACGCATCAGGCGGGTTTGCAGAAGGGATCTGTGCTTCCTCATCCCGCTGCCCTTTCCGTAGGCGAGCGAACCCCCCCCCAGCCTGTGGACTGCTAAAGGGGCAAACGAGACAAACCACTTTCAGGTGGTATTTCTAGGGAAGTTCGGGGGAGATATACAGGGGAGGGGCTTCTGCCAAAGCAAACTGCAGCAGCTCTGGCGTTGTGAGGATGCCTTGGACCGATGCTTGGCCGGCAGCAGGTACTGGAGAGGGAAGCCAGCGGGCTGGCAGTGGATGCGTCCCGGGGGCTTCGGGCTAGAGAGAGCAGGAAGATGCTTTGGTCATTAGAGGGTGTGATTGGGAGGTGTAACATGAAGCTGAATCTGGCAGAAGAATTAATTCGCAGTATCGGAGGCATGCGGACTTGCCCGGAGAGAGAGGATGCTCAGGAACGCCACCTTCCACTGCGGTCCCCCAGTTTTGCACTGGTCCCTGCTGACACCGACTGTGCCTCGACTCTACGGCCAGGTTAGCTTCCTGGGTGCGATCCTGCACCTCCTGCACAGCAGGGATCGTGCCTAAGCTGGAAGCACAGGCTCCGCTTGGAACGCACTTACTCCCCTCTGCCCGGCTGGAGGAGGAAGCTCTCGTGCGGCCGTGGCCCGCGTAACCTGCTCGCCCGCAGCGCGATGGGGGTTTAACGCCCTCGTTTTGAGGAGACAACGTGGCAAAACAAGGGTTATTTGGAGGGGGGCTCTTCCTTGCCAGGTGTTAAAATACTGACAACTCCTGTCAAAGGATCCTTTCATGTAGACATTCCCGGGCAGTCCTCAACATGCCTGGGAAATATAACTGCTCTGGAAGAGCAGAGGTGCATTATATGGCAAGTTCTTTGGTAACAAATTCTCTCATTATACCATGTTATGACATGGATAAATCTCTCTTAAATAGCAGAGCGATTGCCCCGCAGGGAGAAAGGCTGCCGCTCAGCACAGGCATGCCTCCACTGATAACCTTATCGTGTCTTAACAGCTCCAGGATTGCCTTCAAAGATCCTTCCACAATAACAAACTATTCTTTTAAGGAACTCCGTGCTGATAACTCTGGGCAAGAAAGTCAGGGCTGTACCCTGTGCGGCCGCGCTCCCAGCTCCTCGCAGCGTACGGCCGTCCTGCAGCCTCATCGCCAGCCGCTGCTGGGTCCCGCAGACCCAGCCTGTTCACGGCCACGGGGCGAAGGAGCACTATGTTTTTAGGATGCCAGGAGGCTCTACAGCCCCAGCCATGTTTTCAGCCAGGAAGAGCCCTCGGCGATGTACGGTCTCCATAGGGGACAGCAAAATGCACATCTTGCTCGGGTGCCAAGCAGAGTGCCGAGTAGAATAGCTGCTGCTGCTGCTATGTGGTTCTCTGTATTTGCTAATAACCTGCCACACGTGCAGCCCTGTGCAGGGCTGTGCTGCATACTCTGATTTACTTAACAAGGCACAGCTGAAGTGTGCACACACAGCTTACAGAGAGCACAAAGGCACTGTGCTTTCCTCAAGTGCAAGACAAGCCAGTTGCAAAGTGGAACCCGGGCATTCAAAATGCCAGTACTTAATCGCACAGGTTAGCGCAGCCGCCCCACGGCTTGGTACTCTTCTTTTGCTGTGGCCCTGCCGTGGCCCCATTTCTGTCACCTGTACTGGGGGTGAACCTCGGGCTGCTGGCTCGTATCCTTCCCGATCCGCAGCATTTGGACAAGCTGACCTCTTAAAACTGGCCACGCGTGGCAGCTGGGTCACAGCCAAAGCTCACGTCGCTCACGCTGCCACCAACTCGCTGCTGCTCCCGGGCGCGGGAACAGCATCTCAGGACACCCGAACACTTTCCTGGCGCTGGTGTGTCAGCTCATCCAGACCTCAGCCCCCAGATTTCTTTCACGCCTACAGAAGACCTCAGGTACGTTCTGCCCTGGGCACCTCCTGCCTTTGTTTTTGGGTCCTGCTCTACCCTTTGGACCGTTAGTGTCTGCCTCCCCAGTTATGTTATTACTAAGGCCATCTCCGTTCACAGAGAATGTCAGAGTGTGTCTGTTATTGCGCGTTTGCAGAGCACAACAGGTTCACGTGTCAGTGTGGCTTGTGGGTGCTGGTACGGTATAAACAGCAAACAGCGGTAATAGCACTGAGCAATCTACCTGAAGCTTATGTAAACCCGCAGAACCCATATTCCTCTCGATTTTTTCTGTAGTCACGCAGCTTTTGATGTCAGCCCTCATCTGCTGGGCTGAAAGTATAATGGCACCTCCATCGCTGTCCCTCCCCTGTTACGGTCACCTGTCCTGCAGCGCAAGTGCAGAGCACTAGGAATAACTGGAAAAGCCAAATTATTTAAGCACTAGCAGTGTGTCAGCATTAACCTCAGGTTCCCTAGGGACTTGGTACCCCAAAGCATCTTTAGATGGGGTTTCTTTCACCTCTGTGTTTGAAACGCGGCTACTTCTTGGGCGAGACAGAGACCACGCTGCACCGACGCCGAACGTGACGGGAACGAAGCCCGGCAGAGCCCCGTGGTGCAGTCGGCCCCGGCGGGGGTTTGCCAAGGTTGTCCTGGTACTGCTGCCCGCTGTATCCAAGGAAATGTTTTACACGCCACGAGATCCAAAGGAGCTAACGCCCCACAACGATTCATGGCGACTGATAGGGCTGCAGCTGCGAAGCAGCATTGAAATGAAGTGTCAGCAGCCGCCGCTGCTCACCCTGAGCAAGTACCCAGGACCCGGTCTGGAAGAGGCCACCACACTGCTCAGGCCCGTAAGTTACTTCTCCTGCGCTGGAGGCGAGAGCGGGGAGAGGTGTTTTTCCCCATGGATGCCGACAGCCTCGCACAAAAAATAACCTGAGGCTTCTGCGTGGAAAGACCTACCGGCCAAGTCCATCTCCCCCCAGCCCTCCCTGGGCAGCAGAACCGCTAGGAGGATGTGTCCCAACAGATTCGGAGCTGATAAAATCTTATTTATCTTCAACTGTTCACACTGAAGCGTCTAGACTTGCCTGCTTCGGGAGGGCTGCAGCCAAGTCCTCCCTTCTCTCTTGAAGGAAATGATTTGCTCAACAATTACTTTTTCCACAAATCCTCCCCCCTCCTCCCTACCAGCCGCCTCCTCCTCCTCCTCCTCTTCTACATTCCAGTCTCCTCATTAGCTCTACTCAAGACGTGTCCAGGACTGCAGTCAATGGATCCCAATAAAGCCACTAGCCTGGCAAGAGAGAGAGAAGAAAAGTGCTGCCTCCGGCTGCTAATTTCCTTGCGCTCCCCAGCAAGCAGCTGCGGAGCTGCATCCTGGGACAGGTTCAGACAGATCGCAGCGGAGAGGTGATAATAATGTGTCTGTCATCTTACTCAGACATGTAGCATCTTGCAAACCGCAAATACCGTTAACCGGCTCGGACGAATCTGTTACGACAGATCCTGGAAGACGTGCCGACTACAGAGCTAATTTTTTCTTTCTAATTTTTTTAATAACCGTTTTTTAATCACCAGCCTATATAACTTCTCACCGCGCTGGAAATTCCGCCCAAAGCTACTTTGTTGTACTATGAGCTGGGTTCAAATATGTCCAGCGCGTCACCGATGCTCGAGAGGAGACCGTCCACCGGTGCCCGAGGCACACGGGTGGGCTGGGCAGCAGAGACGCTGCCCGGGGATGGCCGGACGGGATGCCCCAACATCTGCCTCCCCGTGTCCGCCGGCCCTGCACCACGGTGGCAAGGCATCGGGGCGATGGCCGGGGCCACCGCTGGCCGTGCCCAGGATGGGGGGTTCTCAAGGCACCTGGTAGAGCCCCTCTGCTCCCCCCCTGGCCATCAGCATCTGCAGGGGACCCCCGTCACCCGCAGGTCCCCCCAGCCCCGCTCCCGTGAGCGCTGGACCGCCGGCGATGCCTCGGGGCAGCAGACCAGCATGGGGAGGCTGCGTCGGCTCCAGCCTGCGTTCTTCTACCTTCATTATCGTGCCGCTGCTGCTGATTAAAACCCCTTGGTTCACCCCCAAAGGAGTCCTCTCCCTTCCTTCCCCGGTGTGCACATCCTTAAAATAACTGCCAACCAGGATCACAGCCGTTCTTAGTCACTGCTCAACCAGCCGGCGCTGGCACGCTCAGGGGTTGTTTTAATCTTTTCTAGTAAGTCTGACTCCTTCTGTGTGTCTGGACGCTCGGGTCCCCTGACCAAGCCAGCGCTGGGGTTCCCCCTCATCCGAAAAGGAAGCCAAAAATCCAGCGAGGCAGTTATTTCACGCTGCATTATCCAGACTGGATACAGGGAGCAAGCTGGGAGGGGAGGGAAGAAAAGGCTGAGTTGGGCTTGGGATTCACTGCTGGAAACGAAACGCAAAAACCAGAGCAGCAAGACCTGGACTCGGGGCGGGGGAGACCACCGCCTCTCGCAGCATCCCTGGCAGGCTGTGCCGAGCAGGAGCGAGCTGCTCCTCCTGCTTTCCTACAGCCACCGCCTGGTGTGGGCACAGCCAGAGAACGTGGTTTATTTACCGAGGGCCCACCCAGCATCTCTCTCCCCCTCTCCTTTAGGCGCCGGAGGTCAGAGCTCCCAGGAAGGCTTTCAGCCACGCTTCTCGTGGCGCGGGACGCGGCCCCGCGTGGTAAAACCTTCTGCTGCCAGCGGTGCAGAGGACTTGGCCGGGGCGGTGAGCGCTGCTGGCTGCCGCGCCGGGATGCAGCCGCCGCGCTCCCCCGGGGCTCTGCGGGAGCCGCTGCCCGAGGCCAACTGCTGGGCCAGAGCACGGACGTGCGTTTCTTTCTGCAGCCTATTTATTATCTCCGTTCCTCCAGCGGGTCCCTCAGTCCCCACCTCCCCTGTGTGTTTCAGATCCCAGCGTAGAGGAGCTGGCCAGAGCAACCTCGTTTCCCCGGCGCGTCCTCTCCCACCTCCGCAGCAGTCCCTGCAGGAGAGCGTTGCCTTCCCGCTGGAGCAGCAGTTGCCAGTAAGTCGTTCTCTTGACCTGTGCATACCATACACGTTCGAGATAGTGGAGCTGATAGTGGGATCGTGTTGGAACATCGCACACCGAATTCCTTTGCCTTTTTTCTTAATTCCATTGTGTCTGGAGCTCCTGGAGCCTCATCCACGCCCTGTGAAAGCTGGTGGAAAGCCTCCGGTGGGCCAGCTTCAATGGGCTTTGGAGCGGGCTGATGCTGAGGCTGCTTTCCTACTTTTGGCATGCCAAAATATCCACGCTCTTCTGCCCAGCTACTTGGATAAAAACAAAGATGTTTGTGGCTCAGAGGTAGAGTGTACCGAGCCGTGCCTGCCCCTGCTCAGCTGCAGGCTGCTGCTGTTGGACAGGTACCTCCCTAAAATATGGTAAGGTGCCAGGGAGAGTGTAAGAGGGGGCTTGTTTTCTATAGATGCTCCAGAAGGTTTTTCCCTCCTCTTTACAACCGCCTCTACCCCAACAAGCTTCAGAGAGCCACCAGCAAGGGAGAACCTACCTCCTGCCACAGCAATTATTTCCATCCTCCTCATTCAGTTAGCATCAGACAAACCGTTTCAGCTCCCCCAGTGCCCACGCTCCAGCTGCAAGATCTACAGAGCGACTGGAACCAGTTCAGCACGGCAGCGTCCCACTGGCCGAGCGCTGGAGCGCAGACCGGTTTGCTGTGGGTGAACTGCTGGACAGCCATCCACTGCAGCAGGAGCATCTCACCTCGGCTTTGAAACTCTCCAGCCTTTCCATCTCAGGCTGTTTGCTCCCCAAAGCAGGACACAAGACCCTGGATGTGACCCCGACCCCCCCTGTGCCCGTGCCCAGGTTAGGGGACCCCCCGCCTGCTTAGGTCGGGGGTTTGCCCATCTCCCCCCCAGCTCCAGGGGCTCCGCACGAGCCCGGGCAGCTGCCCCACACCGGGGGGGGCTCGAGCCCCCACGTCCTTTTGCAACCGGGCCGTGGGAGGCCAAAGACCCTATTAACGCTTCTGCTGGCTCTGGCACACGTGGTAGCGTTTTAGAGGGGAGGGAGCACCGATGCGCCGCAAACCCGACTTGAGAAAAATACTAATTATCCATCAGTTACCAGCTGGCCGGCGTGGCGAGGGGCTGCCTGTGAGAAAACAGCCGAGATCGGCTCACGGCTCTAGCGTGTATGGGCAGCTCCGGGGAACCGAGAGTCCTGATAGCTTCCAACAAACAGGCAGGCTGCCGACATGCCCCATCTTGCAGCGCCGCAGCTCCCGGTCCTCCTCCCAGCCCCGTCGAAGCAGCCTACCAGAGGGGGGCTTTGAACCTACAGGGAAAACCTTATTTTCAGCATCTGGCCATTGCTCTCTGCTGATAAGAAGGCCATTAAAAATGGAAAGGGAGGCGGCAGCAGCCTGGAGGGCTTCCCGCAGCACAGACCAGCGCAGCCGCTGCGCTTCGGAGTTTGTGGCGACGTGCGGTGCTCAGAGCCCAGCCCGGGTCAGGACATCCAACGTCACCCGCCCGCTGCCCGGCATCCCTCTGCAGGGACAGACCTGGTTCTGGTAACGCGAGCGCCAAACCCACGTCCCACGTCCTCACCACTTCTCCATTCACCCATTTCCTAAATTTAGAAATCCAGCATTTTACAGCTAGAGGGAACAGATGATGATGATCCTCTGGTTGGGTTCCCTACACTGCTGGCCTAAGACCCCCTGCCTACTCGTTCTGCATTGAGCCAACGGTGTCTGCTTGAAGTACAGCTTATCTTTTGAAAGATATGCAGACTCTTCATTTGAATACTTCAGGAGTTGGAGAATCCAATGCATTCCTTGGTAAATTGTTCCTACAGTTAATTATCCTCACTGTTAAAAAATTTCCACCTTGTTTCTAGTCTGAATTTGCCTGGCTTCAGCTTCCAAGCACTGGATCTCATTATGTCTTTCTCTATTAGATTAAAGAGCTGTCTGCTATCAGCAACCATCAAGCCACCCTTACTCTTCTCGTGGAGACCTTTCATTGCAGAACGTTTCTCTGGTAT
The DNA here is from genome assembly GCF_026419915.1 of Harpia harpyja. Taxonomy (NCBI): domain Eukaryota; kingdom Metazoa; phylum Chordata; class Aves; order Accipitriformes; family Accipitridae; genus Harpia; species Harpia harpyja. The sequence continues at coordinate 1,371,339 of NC_068946.1, forward strand.
CACCCTACAAGGCATCTGTTCTACGTCTTTCACCTTCTTTGGCTCTCCCTCCCAAACCTTCTCTAGTTTGCCAAGGGAGGGTTTGAAGCGTGGACACGAGAACTGCATGTGCGCACGAGGGCAGTGGGCTCGGTGATACCTCGCTGCCCCTGCCCGGGTGATGCTCGCCTGCCCAGCCCCTGTAGAGCCAGCCAGCCCACCATGCAGACCGCTCATCTCCAAACGGTCCTGTGCCATGAGCCCCAGGCCCCTTAGGAGCTTCCTTTCCTAAGCACGGGAGAATGGATACCACCACCTCTCCCGGAGGAATAGCCAGAGGGACTCAGTCAAAACCCTTCAAAACTAGGAGTCTACTGGGCCACACACTTCCATCAACCAAAGCTTATGATTGCATCGGAAGACTACGCCAAATCGTTTGACAAGACGACCCGCATCGAACTATCTGGTTTGGTGCTGCCGGGATGCCAGCTGTCAGTTCCTCCTTGGCCGGGTGCTCCGTGATGCGACCCCAGGTTGCTGCCGGTCTGGCAGAGCCGTCCCCCCGGGGCAGAGGGCTCCCCGCCGCTCCGAAACGCTGCCTGGCAAGGCGGCTCCGCCAAATTTGTGGTCAACGCTTGCAACGGTCCCGCTGTCAATTGTTTGGTGCAGTTAATCTTAAAGTATTCAAAAGCCACCAGGCTTCCTAGCTACGGATGAAATAGGCAGTCCTGTTTCTTTCAAAGTGCTGAATCAAACCGTGTATGTCCTTTAGCGCATCGAGACAGTTAATTCAGCTCCCCTTGGCTGGACCATCGCCGAGCGGTCAGATGTCACTGTCCCCAGCCCTACTGACTCTACATCTAACTTTCCCTCCCAAGTGCCTGCATTTCCTAACAGCTTTCCCAGCCTTGTATGCCACTACAAACGCTTTCACCGCTTATGTAGAGAACCGCGCTGTGTACATACATCATTATTTGTATACTGACTGACTGGCAACATACAGCCTGTGGTTTTTTGCTGAATTCCTTTCCCCGTTTAACCAGGACAGACTTTCAAGCGCGGCAGTGGCAATGCAGAGCTCCAGGCGAGTGGGAGGAAGGCAGCAGCTTCGTCTTCCAGCACAAAATGTGCAGCTGCGTGGCTGCGACAGCCATCAGCTGGGAGGACATGGAGGGAATGTGGCTGTCGCCGCAGCGGGACCGTTCTTCGCGTGGCAACCTTGGCGAGCCGGACAGTCTGCACCCACGTCGGTGGTCCTGTGGAAATGACTATTTCAAACGAAACATGCCCTGCGCTCTCTGGGGTGCAAGACGCTGCTGACCCCCTTCTGTTCTCTGCCAGGCTCGGCTTCATCGCGGTGAAATGTGGGCCGGTCGGCGCTAGCCCTGCAGCCAGCCTGCTTCTGGGGGATGCACGATCACCCCAGCATCACGGGTCAGAGGTCCGCGCATCTCGCTGACTGCCTTGCCAAGTATTAAAGCCAGTTCAGGCATTTAACTCCTCCGCTCTGGACCGCTTGCCAGCAGCCCCCCCCTTGCAGCCACATGCCCGGCAGCCTCAGCTCCTGGCCCTGGCTGGCGGGCGCATCCTCTGTGGCACGCTCGCCGGGCATCTCTTCAGTCCAAGCTGCTCTCCCGAGGCTAGGAGGGCTGTCACAGCATCGATGTGGCACCGGCTGCTCCGACGTACAAGGGAGACCTTAACACAAAGGCTTGAGACAAAAAGCAGTCCTGTCCTGATTAGCGTAGCTCCCAGTAGGACACGACAGCTACGGGAGCACGGTCAGCACGGGGTGATGCTGAGACAGTCTGGGCTCCTTTTTGTTAGAGTTGTGGAAAGATCCCAGGTGGCTGGGATGGCTCCAGTGAGGGAAGGGGGCTGTGATGGGCTCCCTGGCCACGTGGGACCACCTCCGGGAGCCTCTTGCTGCTCCCTCTGCTCTGCTGGGGACAACTGGCCAAAAAGACCTTAGCGGCTTTTTCGATTTACTCCCGGCAGCTGCAACGTGCATCGTCTGGGACGAGGGAAGGGTATTTCCTTACTGCTAATTAAAGCGAGCACTGAGCGTATCTTTAGTAGATGCTCTCTCCGTCTTTGGACGTGCATGAATACACCCTGCCCACAGCGCTGTCCGAGGGTGTCCTGCAGCACCCAGCCCGGCCCCGCCGGCGGCTGTGTCCCCTCCATCCCAAAGCCATCCCCGGGGCACCGCTAGCTGGGGACAGTGGCGAGCGAGCATCAGATCCTTCCCAGCTCTCCATGCCGGGACAGCTGGGACAAGACACCCTGCATGGGTGTGAGTTCGGTTTCGTTTGGATGCTTTTGTGGCACGGGAATGCCTCCTTTCCCTGTGCACGTCCTGTGCAGCTTTACTTTTAAGTGATGTGAGCTGTCCCCCAATGGAGACAGGAGTGGGCTGGAGTCACATCCTACCCCGAGGACCTTCAGTTTATTCAACACCTAATGAAATGCATCCTTTAGCAACATCTTGCAAGGAAAGACAGTGGAAAAGAGTGAAGGCTTAACTGCTCCTACAAGGGCAAGTTGTATTTAATCGCGGGGCTGGTGCCAAGCCCCTGGTCTGTGCGACTCGGCAGTGAAGCCGTGAAGCTCCGGTGACGGGGCACAGGGAAGCCGCTTGGCTGCCCCAGCCGTGAATTTGGCTGCATTCAAACGCCAGCTCGCTGCCAGCGCTGCGGCAGTTGCCGTAGCCGGTCCCCTCCCGCGCCCTCTCACCACGACACGCCAGGAGCAGCCCGCTGTGCCGCACCAGCAGCAGCAGCGAGCGGACCAGCACCGGCCGGCCACGGTCCGGGGTCTGCCTGCACGGAAGCATCCGAGGATGCTTTCTGTCTACCGTGGGAAGGGCTGTCTTGGCAATTAAACACATCAGCCTCCAAAAATAAAAGTCATTATCGCACCTCGGGCTGATACATCGCTCCTGGTCTGCTCTGCCCATTTCATGATAATGTCAAACCGCAGCCCCGGAGGAAACCCCGTCGCTCCCTCTTTGTGTCAGTTGTCTCGTCCCAGCCTTTCTGCTCTGCTAACATTTCCCGGAGGAGAAAGCCTGCCTGCCTGAAGCGTGCCGGTGGTGAGCGGCTCTCCCGGGCACTCAGGGAGGCATCTGCCACAGAAATGCCTCCGATACCGGCTGCAAGTGCAGTTTTTTCTTAAAAATAGGGACAGTGCTACGCTAAGCCAGGAGCCGGGGTGTGAACTGAGGACCTTTTGCCACAAAAAGCAAAGCAGCCCTTGTACACTCTGCCCGGTTCCTGATCTGCAGAGGACTCCTCTGCCGGGCTGCAGGCATGCGGTCAGACCGGCAGCGGAGCAAACCTGCATCCCCGCTCCCCAGGAGCAGGCTGCTGCGCCCACACCGCGGACGGCACGATGCCGTGCAGCCGTCCCGCCGCGATTAAACACCGACTCTGTTATTTTGCCGTGACTTCTAGGGGTGAAGTCACTTTTCTGATACGAGATGAAAAAGGACTGTAAATGACAAGCAAGAATTTACAGTGAAGCCGAGAATGGCCCCAGCAGATGCGAGCAAAAGTCCATCTCGTCCACTGCCTCACCTCTGACAGCAGTCACTGGCAAACGCATAGGGAAGCACCACGAGAACAAGGGAGGTACTTCCCCAGGACGTTTCTCCAGCTTTGTGATTTTCAGGGACCTTTACCCGCAGTTTAGGGAATCGCTGCAAAAGAAGCTACATTCAAACCGCTGTGCTTAACGGCCCTTTTGGAGAAAATCCCTGAAAAGCAAGCACTGATGTTTCCTGCACGCTTTGCTTTCCGGGGCCACCTGTGCAGGCAAAGTCCCCGTCGGGTCGTGGCTGTGTCCTGCAGCCACCCGGCGTGAGCGTGCCCTCTGCGTCCCGCTGCAAAGCACCACCGAGACGCTCGGGGGTTTGCGGCCAGCCAGCCGAAAACACTGTCGGCAGTAGCAAGCATCTGTCTAGCGAAGGCAAGAAGACATGCAACTTACTGTCCAGGTGGCTGACTTGGCGGTGCTGGATTGCTGGAAGGTCACCTCAAAGTGGTGGGGACCGGGGTAGTCAGTGTTGGAGGGGATGACGGGAGCTGGGGACATGGCGTCGAAGGTAGAGCTGGGCTGCGAGTAGGGCGAATGCGTTGGGACATTGGAGGTGTGCTCGGAGCTGTAGGGGCTGGTGGAGGCTGCTCTGCTGCCGATGCTCTGATCCATGCTGTTGTTCAGCAAATTGAACTGGGACTGGAGGAAGGGAAAAGGGGAGGAGGGAAAAAAGAAAACACCAGCCAGTTTAGAGACATGGAAAGCCCAGCCACACTTCTTCAGGGCTCCAGGTGTCCTGTTACAGCTTCCTTAAAGGGCCAGCGTGCGGGAAAGCCAGCCAAAAGAGCTGGTTTGGGTCGCTCGGGTTTTTGAACAGGTCACCACTTGTGCAAGGGATAAACCCAGTAGGCTGAAATCACCCCCTTCTATCCGCTCCATCCTCCCCGGAGGCAGCGAGGTGCCGAGATCCCTGGATTTCTAGCGCACCTGCCTATGCAAAGCCACGCTTTTGCCAGCGGGAAACCGGGCAGGGATTTTCCGGGGTTTGCTCAGGAGTGGGAGAAGTCCCGCTGACAGGACGGGGAGCGACGGCCCCGTCCCGCGCACAGGGCTCTGCTCGACGGTGGCCTTTCCAGCGGCCAGAGCATCGAGGCTCGGGGAAGCTGCCCTGGCACGCAGCACCAGCACGAGGCGACCGACCGCCAGCCCTCTGACGAAGGGCATCGCTCCCATCGCCGCTGCATCACTCAACGTCCGACCTGTTTTCCGGGCATCTCCCGCCTGCATTTGCTCGTCGCGAACGTACACGCGCACGCCGCTTCTGGAAGCGTTTCTCGAAGAAGAGCCCGCTCTGAATGGTGGTTTGTGTAATTCGTTTCCTAGCCGGGATGTTTGCTTTCAGCGGCTTTCGCTGATGCAGGTCTAATTTGGGGAAAACCTCAAACCTGCAAAGCGCGTAGCTGTGATGCGGCACCCTGCAGTAAGGTCACAGAGCAAACGTACCTATTTATGCACGTACCGGCTCTTACTCCAGACACGCTGGACCAAATCCTGACTTTTTACAGGTTTTTTTTCTTATTCCTCTTCTGAACAATTACTGTCAGATACTTGCAGTACGAGCTGGCAGCTCTTTTACCTGCAGGCATAGCCTGAGCAAAGCGATGTTCTCAAAAGCCACAGGCTAAAGCGGCCTTAATGTTTTGTCTGCAAATCAGGCCCCCCAAAATCATTTTTTCTCTGGTAGAGAAATAAACTGGCGTTTAAAAAAATAGATCCCAAATGTAACTGTTTCTCAGAGCAAGCGGGATGTTTTTCCCCCAGACATCTGCAGTTCCCGAGATGCTCAAGGGTTGCTCCCCCGGCATTTGCAAGCCAGCAGCACGTCCCAGAGGTGGGTGCTGCCAGCGGCGGCTGCCTGGGCTCCGCCGGTGACCGTGCACAGCGGCCGTTGCATCGCCGCTCGTCGTCCCGACTCCCCGCATCACCCTGCGTCCCGCATCACCCGCCTGCGCTCCCCCCTTCGCCCAGCTCCAGCTCTCCCCCGCCTCCCAGCAGGGACTGTCGCTGCAGCCACCAGCACCAGCTGGGGCAGCTCTGGGAAACTGGGAGCTACTGGGAGGCGGCCGTCACCGTCCCTCAGCCCAGCCGGCTCAGCCATCTGCCTTCGCCTCCGAAGGGCTGCAAGGCTCACAGCTTAGGAATCAAGAGACGTGTTTTAACTTGGGATCCCAACCTCACCCAAACGTCTACGATGTATAATGGTTTAAAGGCAATCACCCTTCTCCAGGGAAGTTCTCCTGTTGTCTGCATCTCTCGCAAGGTCGTTGGAGCCTGTGACTAACTGGAGGAATGCTGAACAAGATCTGGCTTGCTTTTACACATACAGCCATTTTCTCCCCTAAAATATGTGCGTAAACCCCTCTATTCCTTCTCGCCGCTCTATAAATAGCCCTGCCAAGGACCAAGCACCCCCATCCAAGCCTTCCACAATCTCCGGCTTCACCCGGAGAAAAAGTTACAAGAAACTTCAGCAAAACAGGCCTTAAAAATGCGCGTGGAAAGCCCTTGCCCTCCAGCCGGGAAGCTGGTGGCAGGTGACACCGGCTGGCAGGCGTGCAGCACAAGTCACCCTTGAAAAGCAAAGCTCAGGCATCGACCAGGAGGAGAGCAGCAAGGGGAAAAGGGATTGCTGCTTGTCAGGGCTGATGCCCGGGCCAAATAATCCGGGAGAATCACAACTGAGCTGGTTTGTTCTCCCGGGACAACGGAAGGGCCCAGCCACGTGCCTTTTTTAGGGATGAATGGCGCATAAGTGCTTCGTGCTTGATGAGCAAACAAGGCGATTCCAGCACTACCCTTGCACACGGATGTGTGTACTCGGGAAAATCAGGCTACGGCCGCAGCGCCCGGCAGAGCACGGCGCGTGTGCTGCCGCGGTGGCTCATCTCCTGCCGAAATGGGAAATATGGGAAGTAACCGGGAAGCCTTTCGCCTCCCTGCTGCTCGGGAGCCGCTCGGGAGCAGCTGAAGCCTGCGGCTGTAAAGCTTAATGAGTGGGTAAATCGGGACCGATCTACTGAGAAGAGCATCCTGACCTCCACACGGGAGGGAGCCTTCCCTTGGGAAAAACAGTGACCTCTTTGCACATGAGGGAGATACGAGACCCAGAGCATCACGTCTGCAAGCCGGGCTGGCCACCCTGAGCCAGCATCCCCTGCCAGCACAAAGCAACAGGCAGCGCCCCGAGGACCGGGGCTTTGCAAATCCGCTGGCAGAGATACCCAAAGTCAGGTGCAGGGGGACAAATGACCAACGTGTTTTTTAAAACTGACTAAATTTTGGAAACATTCCCTTAAAAGACAAATCGAAGGCTTGAGTGTTTGTGTGTATATGTGCATGTCAACAAACCCAACACAGCCCTTGTGTCTGTGTGTCTGTAAATATATACGTACACACACACACGTTTATCCACACGCAGAGATAAATATTCACACGACCGCAGCAACGACCTCCCAAGTAACAGCACTAGAGTACAAAACGAACCCGGTACATACATGCTTTGTACCAACACATCTAAGACAAAAAAGAGGACTGAAGTAATTTCTGGTCGGGAAGCGCAGCACCGCACCTTTCTATCTCTCTCTAACAGCGTCGATGCCTGTATCTAACTTTTGCCAGAGAGCAGACACAAAACACTTTTGACTATGAAATCAACCGCAGCGCTTGAGGTCGGGGCTGGAAATGTATCGCCTGCAGCGCAGGCACCGTTTCATCTGCTCTACCCTCCCAGAGACTTTAAACCGGGGAAGGAAAGCCTGCCTGGGGCCGCGGGTGCCTGCCGTGAGCTCGGCTGAGGAGGTCCCCAGTGGACGACAAACTGGTGCCGGTGGTACCCAGCACCACGGGGCGTTCCTCGGACGGATGCTCCAGCTAACACCCATCCCGTCCGCACGGACGCGGGCGAGGGAGCCTGCACCCCTTTGCACCAAAGGTTTAAATCGCATCTTGGGCTCCGCGCGCGCCGGATCCAGCAAAGCGGGAGAGGAATGCCGACCGAGCCGCCAAGGCTGCAGCATCCCACGCTGACACAGCTTATCGGATGGGGAAAGGCTTGCACCGTGACAAGCCCCTGGCACGTCCCAGGCAGCGGCGGGAGCACGCACCCGGCTCCTGCCTCGGCGGCGGCAGATGATTTCAAATAAAAGCAGCGAGGCAAACCCCATTAATAACAAGTAGCACCTACCGTGGTATAATGCTGCATCGGGTCGCTAATGTACAGCATTTTAGTTGTCTCGGGATTCACGGAGCGCTGGGAAGCGTCCCGCCACGGGAGTCATGGGGTCGGGGCGGCGGCGGGGACGGCCGGGGTAGGAAGGCGGGTGGAATGAGGGAGTGCGGGAGCAGGGCCGGGGCGGGCAGCGCCAGGGATGCTGCGCTGGCCACCCGTGTGCCGCCGTGTGTTGGCTTTTTTGCTTTTTTCATCTCCCTTAGTTCTGTCAACTAGCTGCATCCAACAACAAAACGGGGCCCACCCCTTCTGTCCCTCATGACTATTCATTAAAGCACAGGGCAGGCCCCAGCTTGCCCAGTGATGGACTGGGCGATACCAACCATTCCCACCGCAGGGAGAGCGGGGGTCCAGCTCCATCATCAAACCCGGCGAGATTCTACCCCAGAAAGCTGCTTGCAGCCGCGCTGGGCTGGAAACCCACTTGGCCGGCACCCTTCACCAGCAGACCGAGGTGGCTGCACTTGCATCGACCAGGCGATGCGGTGACTCTGAGACAGCTCCTTATCTCGGAGATACGGAGTTATCCCTGTCTAGATGGATAGATATGGATAGGTGTGGATAGATGGATATCTAGATGGCCAGACAGGGATAGATGGCTAGCCAGACATCTAGATGGACAGATATGGATAGATAGATATCTGGAGCGACCAGGCAGATTTCCTTCCGCCTCGAGGCGGATGGGGGAACGGTGTTTCCTACGGCCAGACCCCACCGTGGAAGGCTGCACACTGAAGCAGATAAGCAGTTCAAAGAGCGTCGTGGCGTGTTTTGAAAGGTGGAACCAGCCTGCGTCGCCCACCTCCCCACACCGGTGCGCGCGCGCAGACCCACGCACAAGTAGGTCAGCGGCAGTGTCGTACGTAAAGCCTTAAGCACCACGCGAACTACCAGTCCTGAAGCTGTCATCTCTCAGCAAAAAGGGTGGCTGAGGAATTGCTTACATCTTTAATCACAGCAACTCCTCCCGCAGGACCCCGATACGGGTTTTAGGAGCAGTGCAGTGTCCAAGCAATGCTGAAAGGGAGCATCTCGCCCGACGGGAGGGCAGGTCGCAGAGCGTTTCGGTGGCCTGCTCGCATCCACCGAGCATCAGCACCGGCGCTGGGTACCGCAGCACCCGCTGCTTCCCGCACGTCCGCTCCAGCCCTGCTGCGCACCACAATCAGCAGCATCGCAGCACGGACCGAGCGGCCCCTCCGCTGCTGCTCCCGTGTCTCTTGCCTTTCTTTCGGGCCGGTGCCATCACGTTATCTGTGCGTTTATTTTCGTGCGCGTCAGCCTGCCACCCGTTTCGGTGACGCCAGCCGGCGAGAGCTGGCTGCCGGTCACTGGGAGCTCAGTAGCGCAGCGCTCGGTTGCACCATCGGGCCAATGTAAATATTTACTACCGGCTCATTATCCCAAGCAAGGGCCGGGAGCCGGTTCTGCCCTGCCCGTGCGCAGCCGCTGTGCTCAGAGCCCTGCAAGGCCCTGGCAGCACCGAATCCCGCCGGGCTCGGCTTCGGTTACAGCGGGAACAGCAAGCGAGGTGACGGCAAGCTCAGCGAGGGGCAGCTCCCCAATTAGCACCACCGCCCCCGCCGGATCCCTCTGCCAGGCTCCTGCCCGCTGCAGACAAAGGCCGGGGAAGGGAGGGAAAGCAAGCGAAAAGCGAGGGAGAAGGGGGCCGGGGGAGGGGACGCAAGCTGGCGAGGAGGGAAACGGTGGCTTTCTGGAGGGAGATGCCGCCAACGGCCGGGGCTGCTTCAGGGATGCTCCCGGGAGGCCACCCTGCTCGGGGCACCGAACGTGCACAAGCAACCTGGACGTCTCGCAGGACCGCTACGCTTTTCAACCCCTCTCTCTGCCTTAGACACAGGCGCACCAGCTTCTTGGAGGGAAGGGCGATGGCACGGACCCTCGGAGACCGTGGCGGTCCCAGAGCTGGGCACTTGGAGCGCGACGTGCCCCTCCAGCAGCTCTGCCTCGTCAGCAGCTTACAAACGGCTTTGACTACCCAGCATGTTTATACTGGAGCGAATGACACTCTCCTCCTGCCGGGGTACTCGAGCTCCGCCGCCGTTGCAGCACAGAGCCCCTGCGGCTGCGTGCAGCGATGTTATCTGTTAATAAGGAGCCACTATTTTACTGACCGCTGTACCATCCAGCTGCAATCCTGCGCTGCAGTCATCAGTTACAGGTTATCAGACCCTGCACAAATGACAGCAGCGCTGCACCCGTAGTGTTTGTGTTCGGTTTATGAACCAGCAAGCATCCCACTGCCCACCCCAGAGCCCCCAACCCGCTATGGGGAAACCAAGTTTGTGTCTGATGGGGCTCCCATTGGTGCAGTCTGAGCACACTCACCATGACCGAGTCATTCATGCTTCTCATCTGGAAGACGTCCATCGTGACCTCTGTGCGGTTGGAGACCTCATTGCTGCCTGTGTGGTTGGATGGAGGGAGGTCGAAGTAGGTGCTGTCTGGCTCCCTGTGGAAAAGGTGACGGCAGGCAGTCAGCCTCCCAGCTCTCCATCGCAGCCCGCACCACCACCACCCAGCAACGTGCGATTCCCTTGAACCTTGTCCCCTTCTCAACTTCTCCCTCCATCCTCTGCTTTGATTTTCACATGGCAGAGCAGGCTTTGCCTGGTGGGTAAAGCAAGCAGAGGTGGGACGGTTTTCACCCCCCCCAGCTGCTCTAGCGTATCTGTCACCTCAGGATGTCTTTTAAGTGAGAGGATACCAAGGAAGAAAGAGGATGGAGTGAAGCACAGTCCTTCCTCCTTGCTTGATTAGAGCGTGAGGCTCAAAGGCCAGAAGACTTGCAAAAGTCTTGGTGTGACCGGAAGATGTTTAATTTTAGAAAATACCCATTTTAATTAGGCAGCCACCAAGCCTCACGACCTCATGAGTGGCAACCGACGAGTAAGAGCGCATCCTCCCAGGCTTGGTCCCAGCATCCCCTGCCCCATCCCGGACAAGGGTCCCAGCCGAAAGGCACCGTCTCCGTGTGGCCCTCCCTGTACGTGGGACAGAGGGTCTCAAGTACCAACACCAGGCTCTAAGGGCCACGGTTCAGGGAAACTGGCCAGCTGCGCCGGTACTCGGCCGCGGCTGGCCAGGGCTGGCTCCGTGAGCAGCCCTGATGTGCCCACGGGGATGCGGGCAGGGGCCCCAGGGTGCTGCAGCAGGCAGGGCACGGAGGATGAGGCCCGGCTGCTCTCCTCGGCACGAGAATGACTCAGTCTCCCCTTCCCCAGCTGCTGCTGCGGCATTTCTGGTCCCCAAACACCTTTGGTTCCTCGAGCGAGAGGAAGCGTGCCCCGATGCCGACGTCCGACGTGCACGGGGGCAGCCGTGCCGTGGGAGCGCCGCGCCGCGCTTCGCAGCCTTTGCGTGTACCGCGCACGTCGAAAACGCTGGCGGCTGCACGACCCTTTTCAGAAACAGCGTCCAATACCTGGAAACAAGGTTTGTGGGGCTCTGCTTCCAGCATTTGCACGCTCCACAGCCTTTGAAGCGCCTAGCATCGCAAGGGCAAAGGCGTTTGGCGAAAGAAATGGTCTGAGGTGAGCGATTGGAGTCTGGGAGCAAAATTCTCAATGTGGGAAATGGAATACGTGAAAACTGGTGCAGGCAAAAGAAACTTGCCTCCCTTCGGGCCACAGCAATGATACGTGCTAACACAGATTACAGAGCAAAGTGCCACTTCTGCTTCAGAATACACCTCAAGGCAAATGATCAACCACCACTTACAGCGTGCTCCAGAGGTGCTCAAATGTCGTGCCTTCATCAGCTGGAGATGACTGGGACATCTTCGCAGAGGGGGAGTCTGACAAAGGATAAATCACTCTAGGGGCAAAGAAAAACAGCAACGTTAGCATTGCTGGAGTGCCATCTCACGTCAGCAAAGCGGCCGGCAAAGGGCAGGAGTTTCCCACCTCACTCCCAGCGGCATGGCAGGGACCGGAGCCCCAAAGGGCCCATCGTGGGGAGGCGATGCCCCCCATCCCCGCAGCGGGCTGCAGGCAAGCAACGGCGTGGGTGACCCAAGCTTAGCCTGCCCTGGAGTCTGCTGCCCCAAAAGACAGCTTGCACAGGACAGGAGGCGACTGGCAACTCCTTCGCTGCAGACCAGGATGGCAGATAACAAAATAAAACCGCCCGGCTTTCCCGTAGGGGCTGGCATTTCTGGTGACGCCATCGCGGGCCAGCATTCTTACAAATACGTAGGTGTTTTGGGAAGGGCCAAAGTGGCAGGGCGTTGGGTTGTCAGCCCATTTCTGCTAAGCACTGATCCTGTGGCTCAAGGCTCCCGTTTCAGATATTTACGCTGTGCTTCAGCGCGGCTACGAACAGCTCCCCCAGCCCTGGGGAGGCTTTGCACAACTGTTCTTAGTAATCACTTTGGACCAGCTTCATTCAGCAAAGGGTTTAGACTCGCTGGTTAGACACAGCAATACCGAACTCCTGAGTATCGGCTCTCCGAATCAAAATGAAACCCCAAGCTAGGTGGCAAAAAAAACCCCTTGCAGCAAGAATCGGAGCCGAAGGCAGCCTTGCTGCAGCCCCGGTCCGGGCTGCTGGCCTGCACGGTGTGGTCCCTGCTCCCCTGAGAGCAGCCCGTGTGCCTGGCTGCTCCGGGGTCGGGACCAGTCGAGAGGTGAGGAAATCCTACTCCGAGGATCTGGGGAATACGGGAGAGACATTCCTCTCTCTGAGCCACAGTAGTGCCACAAATTCAGGCCGCGGGCGGTAGCCTGTAGGCTGGTATATGAGATATGCTCGGCTGCCACCAGCTCCGAGCAAGGTGTGCCAGGGAGGTGGGATTGCAGGGCTCTGAGCACTGGCAGGAGCTCAGGCATCCCCCGTAGCCAGCGGCCACTTAAACCGCTTCAAAATAAGTCTGCCTGTTTTGATGTAGCCCTTCAGCCCTGATCCTGGTTTGTCCATTTTAGGCACGGGGCAGCTTTTATCCCGGGAACATGGTTTTTCAACAGGCTAACATATTTTTCTCAGGAAGCTCTAGCTGCAAATGCCTGCAAATCTGGAAAGGCATAAAGACAGGCAAGACACCCAGATGCATAGTCCAGGTTTACGGAGAAGCCATGATGCAGATATGCTACATCTTATTTGTTCAGACGTTAAAATGACCTTCCCACGTCTAAGCAGCTTGCAAACATTATTGAATGGACCGTTATGCCCCCCAAGCCACGCAAAGCAGGAATGTTGCCTCTGCTTTGCAGATGGGGAAGCGTTACTGGGAGAAAGCACACCCTTTACCCAGGACTGCGTACGGGAAGTCTGGGGGAAAGCCAGTTTTTCAGCCAAAGCCTTCCAAAGGTGACTGCATAGGCATAACCAGAGCCATCCTTAGTCCGGTCTGTTCCTCTTGCCCCCAGACAACATTTCGTGGCCTCTTTCAAGTGCGGAAGGAAGCACGCAGCGTACCTCGGCTCTCCCTTTGTGCCCAGCACCTCTCCGACCCCAGCAGCCGGAGCGGCAGATTTTGCGGAGCCATCTTGAGCCCCACGCTGCCTTCCTCTGCTGGCAACCCTGCCGTGCCATCGTCCTCCTCCTCCTCGCTAACCCGCTCCCTGGAAGCGGTGGGACCTCTTCCCTGCCCTGGCTGACACGGACATGCCCCGGGCACCATCTGGCTACGCCTTTTACCCACACCAGTGTTAGCATCTTGTTTCAACTCGGTACTGACATCTAATAGTGAAAGCCTGAAAACTTCCTGCTTTTGGGGCTCGAGCCGCCGAGCACGAGGGTAGCAGCTTTCTAACAGAGTGAAGCTCGGGGTCGCCAGGGCCCCCCGAGTCAGCTGGGGAGCAGGTAGCTGCAGGGGCCGGGCATTAAAACGAAAGCAGGGCGGTATGCCCCGCCGGCCGATCCCGCCGGCCGCTTTCCGCACCATCTGCGAGAGACGGCATCCGCGGATGCTCTTCCAGGAGGGTTCGGTACAGCGGAGGAGGGCTGGTTCCCTGCGGGTCTCATCACGGAATAGCTAGCAGTGAGAGTCTGGTGTCCTCCCATCCCTCCTCGTCCCACGTGTGACACGCAGAGAAACGAAAGGACCTACGGGGCAGCTTCGAGAAAAGGAAAAGCCTAGAGCTGAGGCAGGCGACTGCTGGTGGCCTTACCCTGCTTCCATGCTGCTTTCCCTGGCCCAGGGCAGCGGCAGCTTCAGGAAGGAGCCAGGCCTTTCCCTTCAGCAGAGAAAGCACCTCCGCACCGCCCCGGCTGTGTGGTCATGATGGGTGACACCAGCTCTAACCACGTGGCTGCACTCGTTTTCAAAAGGAAAAAAACCTGAATATTTTAAGGGCGTTTTGGAAGTTCCCTTTCTCTTTCAAAGCACAACCGGTGTTTGCAAAGCCAGGCCAGTATCTTCCTCACCTTTGAGCTCTAAACTCCACGGTACAAAGGGAAGCTCGGGCTGTCGGCGTTGTTAATGCACATCCCTGCTGCAGTGATCACTGCACATCTTGGGAAAGCATCTCTGCAGCAAGAACGACAGCCGGGCATCTAAGACCATAAAGAATCACAAAAGACTTTGCAAATAGGGTTCCCCAAGGTCGGCAGCGGTGCCGATGACAGTGTACTTTACTCTAAAAGGAGGTGCCATTTAGAGTCCCCTTATGCAATGAGTGGGGGAGGCATTCATGTTCAGGGAAGTTGGGAAAGCGCTCTGATGGTGAGGTCCAGCAGAAGGAAAAGACACCCCATCGGAAGCAGTGGCGGCCCTGTGGCACAGCAAAATTCGAGGTGAACTAGGAAGAGCCGTAGAGACTAATTCCACATTGCTAGAGAAGCATTCCTAAACGGCTTGGATGTAATTACCTTCCCAGTGCCTATAGGCTATGTAAATGGCACTGGGAGGTGACTGACCTGGGGCTAAACATGTCAGCAGTGGCAGAGCTCAAGATCGGCCACAGCCCAGGTTCAGCTCCTCTGCCGCTTCCAGCCCCCCGGGTCGGTTCGGAGGCTATTTCGCCTCTGCTGTAACTGTGTCAGCTCCCTCATGTCACCAGCTTCCCACCACCAAAAGGAAGACCTGAGGTATCACCCCGACTTCTACCAGAAAGTGTTCTCTAGCCAAACCCCCACTGGGAGGATTGAACACCTCCAGAGACCCAAACCTGCTTATTAAACTGAAGATCTCTTTGCCCAGGGACGGGTACGGCAAGGGGACGCCTCGACGCAGCAGGGAGGCGATGGGGGATGCCTGGCGTGGCAGGACGCGCGCCGGATTTATTGCAGGCTTCTAGAGGAAGAAAGGATTTATTGCAGGCTTCTAGAGGAAGAAAGACCGAAACGTGCAAACCACGGGGTTTGGTGCTGGGCACCGAGGCTGCTGGCGGGATTTGCCTGTTCTCACTTGGGAGAGCTGCTCTCCGCGTGCTTCCCCAAGCCGGCTCCGCCGTTCGCTGGATTGCTGCTTCCCTCTGTTGCTAGTCAGGGCATTGCAGGGAAACTCCACTCGGGGGAAAAAAAAAAGGCCAGGAGTAGGGAGACAAAGCCTGCGAAGAGGCGATCCGCCACCTTCGCTTGCGTTGGGGGGTCCGCTGCCACCTCCGCCGGGGCTGCGGGAGCAGGCTGGGTCGCTCCGGGGGCTGGTTCCTTCTGTCCACATACCTTCCCTGTGAATTGCCACCGAAGTGCTTTCCAAAGGGTTGGTATGGAAAGCAGTCTTTTCCCCGCTGCCGTGACTTTGGCTGTATCCAAAAGGCCATGTCAGCCCCCGCTCCGCTGAAGCAGCCGTTTTCCCCCCAGCCCCAGGGACACAAGGAGAATGAAAAGCACGCACCGAGGTCCACTACAGCCCTCCCGAGGTGGGAGAACAGCTCTCTGGAGAAGCAGAGCGGATGAACTTGCATATATTAAACCGTGCTTCGTTCAGCCCACGGTTGGTGTTTTGACCACAGTCTGAATATATTCTTTGAATTATTATAAATTCAACTTACTTCTTTCATTAATGTAAGGAAAGGGAAGGGTACCGCGAGCGTAATGAGGGGCTGAAGCCTTGCTGAGAGTGATGCCTGGCAGCTGAGTTTCTGCGCTCTCTCGAAGGAGCATCTTTGATCTCACCATTAACTTTAAGCCGCAGCTTTAGGCACTTAGACATGTCTGTCGCTATTTCACCTGGGAATAACGTATTTGCCACTATCCTGCCGCTCTAACAGCCCAGAATGAAACGTGACAGCATTTTGCAGCCAGCTTAAAGGGAGATAAATGCACAAAACCTGTGTAACAGGGCTGTTCCTAATTCCTAAAGACTCTTGGCCCATCCTGAGAGAGGAAGACTGCTGAGAGCCGTTTCCAATTCTCACACCGAGCTGCTGTGTATTGCTTGACGGCTTCTGAACCGGCCCCTGGACCATCTCTCCTCCCCACCTCTGTGCAATGAGAACCATCAGGCTCATCCAGCCCGCAGCAAATAATGTTTGCAAAATGCTGACGGATCCCCAAGTGCCAACGCTACCGTGTGCCATTGCTCATTTGTCCCAGATTATTAAATTCACACCTGTGAAACGAGCCTTGTAAAAGCGACCGAGAGGCAGCGAGCTTTCCTGCAGCACACTTGGATCTCAGGAGCCCTCCTTGGGATCCAGCAGCTTACTAACACTTTTCTTTCCAGGGAACAGGCAGGTTCGACAGAAACACTCTCTGACAGATAGAGTCGTCGATAGGCAGCTCGTGACGGGGCAGGAGGCTAAACCAGCCAACTCTCCCTCCCTCCCTGGCAGCCCGAGCATCAGCCCTGCCTAGGGACCCGGCGGCAGGCAGCCAGCCTCAGCATCCTGCCGGTACCCAGCCCCACCTCTGCTTTTCTCATTCAAGGCTTGGCCGGTTTTTCCTCCGCAAGTGCTTTACCTCCGGATCTAAGGCACTTGGGAGCAAACTTTCCAAGACGCTTTAATATTGTGTAACTAGCCTACAAAGCAAAGCGGCCGCAAATCATCTTCCAGCTGCATTATCGAGCACTCGAGAGAGGGTCGTGCTGAGTAACTCACACACACAAAGAGCAAGGGGTTTCCTTTTGTCGGTTTTTTTCCTCCTACCTGCTCTGGCTCCCCAAGCGTTTCGAGTTCCCCCGGAGGTCTCCCGTGGACAGGAGCGGCCTGGGATTGAGGATCTATGTTATTTACTGCACTACAATCAAGTAGCGTCCCGGTCGCCTAGGCAATGACATTGGAGCTGTTGAAAGCTATGTGAAAAGTGAGGCAAAAGCTTGTGCGCTCCTTCCTGGAATAGGAGGCAGTTGCAAGGGGGTGGGGAATGCTCAGCCAAGCGTGCCGGGGAATTAAGCTGGTCACCAGCGCCAAAGTGACTCGGGGGCAAGCTGGCTCTCGGGGCTCCGGCAGCAGCAGCCACCCAGCAGTGCTGCCCCCCGGGGCGGCTGCTGGGGGTTAATCGTGATGGAGCGGGTAAGGAGACCCGATGGGGACCGCCGCACTGAAGGAGGCTCTTCTCCCGACCAGGCTGATGGGCTGAGTTGGTTTTGTGCTCGTCTTGGTCAAAATGACCAGCTCGTCCCTCTTGGGGGGTTGGAGGACCAGGGCAGCCCGCCCGGGGGACCAGCAAGGGCCAGCGTTTCACCCCGCTGCTCCCCCCCTGTGGGAAGAATGGCTTGCCGAGACACATGTAGAGTCGCAGCGGTTGAAGATGGAATATTTCTGGTTAAAAACCATCAGCCATGAGAGTGATTATCTGTGTTGTGTGGACTCACTAATACACCTTCTTACTGACACCCGCGTTCAAAAGCTACCGTTTTGCTGGTCGCTTGCCCTTTAGCCTGCGCGTGGGGACTTGGGGGGAACGAGCGGCGTTCATTGCTGCTAAATCATCGGCTGCACTTTTAAGCCTCTCCATTCGGAGACCAACAGCCCGGCTCTGCCCGCCGGCACCCGCTCTTTGCTTTCTGGGGCAGATGGTGACAGCGGAGCAGCTGTCACGTTCTGTCCCTTCGTTATGGGCAGGGCCAGAAAACAGATGCATTTGCCAGCCCCTAAGCACATCGGAGCCGCTGTAACCAGTTTTGGGGGCCGAAATACCTAACCCATACTGAAAACAGGCCTCGAGCGTTTGCTCTGATCCCGAGGTTTATTTTTCAAATGACAGTGATTGCATTCCCGGGACAAGGAGGTGGGGTCCCACCCGGAGCACCGCTCTGGCTGGGCACGGGAGCCGGGCTCGCTGCCCACCCACGAATGCGGGGGGGCATGGGCTTGCAGGACCGAAGGAGGAAGGCCCGCGTACCCCCGCTGCTGCTGGGGGGGGGACGGTCAGCAGGGAAGGGACACGGAGCCCTCCGGTGCCCAAAGGACCCGACCGGTTTTAGGACACAGACCTCCCCATCACGGTAGTGGCAGGGGGCTGTTTCCCAAAGGAATACGTGCCCTGGCAGGGGTCAGCCGGGCTGCTCCCCTCAACTGGCGACCCTTGGCTCCTTCTCCTCCCAAAACTTTATTATTTATTATTATTTATTATTACCTATTCTACCCCAACTGGCATCCTGTTCACCGCTGTGGTTCTACTGCAATTTGCAGTCCCTCTGTCCTAGCTAGGGAGCCTTGCCGGACGCCCCGGCTGCTCTCCCGTTGCTGGGGGTAATTAGCCCGGGGCGGTAATTAGCCCGGGGCAGTAATTAGCCCGGGCGCGGGACGCTGCCCGCGGAAAGTCCCCACGTTAGGGGAAGGGGGGGGGCTCGCCGACGACGGGGAGGAGCCGGGCGGCGGGGGAGGCAGGCTGTGGAAGGGCCATCTGGCCACACCGCCTCTCGTTAAAGGGCTCATTTGCATAACAATTACTTTCACGGGGCGGCTTCCCGCCTGCTTCCCGCCGCCGCACGGCGGGCACAGCCCGGCCCCGGGGACTACAACTCCCGGCATGCCGCGGGGCGGCGCCCCGCTCCCGGCCCTCCCCAGCTCCGATTGGCCACCCCGGCCAACCCGCTCCCGCCCTTTCCGCCCGCTTCCGCCCCCGGGGCGAGGGCCGGGGCGGCGGGCGGAGCGGGCGGGTTTGAATCGGCGGCGCGGCCGCTCTTCTCCCCGGTCTCCCGCTCCGCCATGAACTTCTCGGAGCTGTTTAAGCTCTCCGGCCTGCTCGGCAGGTTCTCCCCGGACGGCAAGTGCCTGGTGAGTACTAGGCCGGTGCCGTCCGGGGCGGGGGGGGTGTCGCGCGTAACCGGGCCCGTTCCCGCCCGTCCGCCTGAGGAGACCGTCGGGTGAAGCGGGGCCCCGCGGCTGGGGCCGGGCGAGGGCCCGGCAACGGCTCCGCCTCCTTCTCCTCCACCGCGGCAGCGGCCGGCGGAGCCAGCCCGGGGCCCCCGGCAACCCCCCCGGTGCGGCCGGGCCTTGGGTCCCCCGGAGGCGGGCGCTGAAGAAGCGGCGGTCGGGCTGGTTGTCCTGGAAAAACCGAACGGCGTGTGTGGGGCGGCTTGCTGGCGAAGAGGCTTTTAGTCAACGGGGGGGGACGTCTTTGGAGCAGAGGCCTGGCTAAGGTTGAGTAAATAATAGTTACGAGAGGAAGAATAATTTTTTTTGAGAGTGGGATTAGTCAACCAGCAGCGCTAGAATGAGCGAGGACTCCTTCTGTTAACCTAACCCCCCTTTCCTCCTGGTTTAACCGTTTTTACTGTAGTTTGCAGTAGGGCACGGCGCACGCCAAGCCTCTGAGAGCAAAAATCCTCGTTTTGTCTAAAGCGTGTCGGGAGAGCGGCAGCGCGGCGTCCTGCCACGGCACCCTACAAGTCGTGCTTCGAGCCCGGTGTTGGTGCGCCAGCTCAGCTTTGGTCTTGTTCTTGTTCAGGCTTCGTGCGTGCAGTACCGTTTGGTGGTTCGGGATGTGAATACCCTCCAGATCCTCCAGCTGTACACTTGCCTGGATCAGATCCAGTATATAGAATGGTCGTCTGATTCTCTGTTCATATTATGTGCCATGTACAAGCGTGGGATTGTTCAGGTAAGGACAAAAGCAGGACGGGGTGTGTTTCCTACTGGGGGTTGTGTGGGGTGTGCGTGAGAGCTTCTTAACGGCAAGCACTAGTTCAATGCTTTTGCTAAAGTAACCGACATTGTTATCGATAACGCATGGTTTAAGGATAACCCAGCATGCCATTATTTTTAAAACCAGGACAAATGTCTTTAGTTTGGAGGAAAAAAAAAAAAAAAACAAACCAAATTTGGAATGAAAATATTTATCAAAGCAAATCAAAGCTGTAAATTATCTTACAGTTTCTCAGTTCAGTAGAAAATAAATACATGCAAACTTGCTAAATGGACTAAAACTTTTTTTTTAAGTGCTGGATGTTCAGAATATTTGTCCCACAGCTCCCCCCCCCCCCCCCTTACTTCACAATTTGTATTAGCACACAAAGGTGTGGAGCTTACTTTTGTAGTGGGATCCAGCGCCAGTCCTTCATGGCCACGGGCTTTCAGAGGTTTCCTGACCTCTCTGGTATGCGATGTAGGAACCTTTTCTCAGCTGTAGCGTATTCTCATAAGCAGAGGTTTTGAGGAGCTGTTCGTTTGCTGCACTGTCTGTTTGGTTTCCTCTCTGACCTAGGTCTGGTCCTTGGAGCAGCCAGACTGGCACTGTAAGATAGACGAGGGGTCAGCAGGGTTGGTGGCTTCATGCTGGAGTCCGGATGGTCGTCACATTCTCAATACAACCGAGTTCCATGTAAGTGTGAAGTCATGATTACTCTCCACGGTATCAGATGTTACTGTCTGCCCTTTGCCTCTTAAAATAACCTAAAGCTCTTAAAGCTGTAGTGGTGGTAAAGAATGCGGATGTAGTTCTCTCTTCATATATGTAATCTAGGTTAATTCCAGTTTAGATGTTAGTTCTTCTGTTAACATTTTATCCTTTTGCTTCTGATGATAAGATAGAAAATGGACAGTTAGCTTAGAAGGTAAGATTTTGTGTTTGAGAAAAGTGTAGCGATGACTGGCGTTCATCGAAGCAATTTTAGAAATCAGATGTGTTGTTTGTAGCTCAGGGAAGGCTTAGGGTTTTCAGCAAAAAAACCCCCACACCATAAACATTGAAGAGTGGCTAGGGAATTAAAAAATATGGTCTTAGGTTTATTGACCTATGAGATGAAATTTAGAACCAGATCCTGGAAATACTTTCATAACTGTTTGATTTGACACACAGGAGTCAGACTGCTGTTGATAGAACCACTTGCAAAATTAAAGTTAAAACACCTGTAAGGGCTTATTGATTAAGAGCCATATTCTGGAATCCACACTAAGGTAGAATCCAAATCAGTTTGTGGATGCTGGGCACTGGGCTTGTTGGAAGGCACGTGGAAGTCTGACTCTCTACCTTTATAGTCTTTGGATTAGAGCTGACGATTCATGTAATTCAGTGCAATGGTGGATGGTCAGAAAATAGCTAAGAACTACATGCAAGACGCTTTTCTCTTTGCTGTATTTACTCTTACCAAAACTGTATGTGGGTTTTAGGCGACATGTTATTGTGTCATAACCCTCGCTAGCACTGAATTCAAGTGTTACACTGCAAGATTTTCCCTTTTTTCATGCAAATCCCAATGTCAGTGGAATGTAGATGGGGGATTTTGTCATCTGTGTGTGCAGACTGGAGTTAGTGCAAACGCTGGTGCTCTCCAGGGAACCTGTGGAGGAACTTGCATGTAGCTACGGTGTAGTTCCTGATGCACACATGGTGGAATTCTCTGGAAAGGATGTTTAGTGCTGGCTGGGGTAGAGATTTTCTGGCTATAAAGCAGTCTCTTTCCGTTCCCCTACCCCTTTAGATAGTGGGTTATGAGGAGTGATGAATTTACGCCTTAGTTTTCCTGGGAATGAATCACCCTGATGGTGATTAAAATAATAAAAAAAAATGAGTCCAGGATTTCAACCTGAGGTCAGTAAAGACATGCCTGCCAGTCAGGCAGAAGTGTTGTAGTCAGTAACCCAAACTGAAGGCTGGTGCTATGTGCTACAAGTGAGTATCTCATGGCACGTGTGTGTGGGGGTGGACTAGCAAGTATTTATTGCCTCCCAACAGAACTTGGTTTGACCTTAGAGGATTTCATTAAGCCTTTGCCAAGTTGGCATCTGTGTTGGGATAAGTTTTCTTTCCAGCTGTAAACAGGTTGCTAAATTAGCTTTCGTCAGACAGCTGCCTGGGTTATGCCGATGTCTGAGTTGTGTTTACTCTCTCTGCTAAATCCATAGTCTGGTGGGACAGACATGAGTAGTGCTCGAGGCAGAAACTGTCAGGATACTTAATATCGGTGTATTATGTACGTTATCAAATTCAGCGATTGCTTGGAGAGCTGGCAACCAGTGCAGCTTGGCTTTGGTGGCCTGACATTTTCAAACAGCACCAACTAATTACTCATACTTGTAATTCTTCAGGTCAACATGTGAGCTCCACTGTAAGATCACAAATAACTTCCTTATTCCTAGAATTTTTTTAAAGGATATGGTTGTGCTAATTTATTTCTAGCAATCCATACTTACCTAGTGCCTCAGAAAAATTATTAATCAGCTAACTTGCAGTCGAGTTCTCTTTGTGGTCAGCATTATAGTGAATAACGTTGTGGGTTTTTTGATGTGACTGGTGTGCAGTTCCTAGCTCGAGATGAGTGCAGCAGAATTCTGACACACGTTTCCAAAATCTGTTTTGACTCTGTTCAGTCTTTTGAGACAGGCAGCAATACTCTGTGTGCACTTAATGTTAACATATCATTTTGCATTTGCAGAGTTTTTATTGGAGATGAATCTATAATAATATGCAGGTTTTTTGGGTCCCAGAATTGTTACACAAGGTAATGTTGAATGGTGCAGGTACCTGTCTAATCTCTGCACAGTTACTGCAGTAAACAGCATGATATACAAGGCAACTAAATGATGCAGTCTTATCAGAGGAAGTACATAGAGACTCTATCCTTTCACTTGATAGTGGATTGTTTTTCACAGTAATAGATTAGTGGCAGATGCAGAGGACTTCACTGTGCTTAATTACAGAAGTGGGTGTAGTACCTAGTTACTTGCCTCATAATTTTGAAAGTGTCTTTGTGCTCTATGTTAGCTTAAGTGTTAAGTGTGGAGAGGTCATTTTGTCAGCATCTAGGATGGAAGTCCTGCTGACATGTAGAAAAGATGTAGGCTTGTTCCTTAAACTCTTGCGATGTTGGAACTGGAGGAACTGGCAAACTGCAAGGTAAAGTACAGACTTGCTAGGTTTTACCAGGCAAAAACTAGTTTTACTGGGCAGCTGGATACATTCAAAGGTACTTCCAAACTTGGAAGTCTTTTTTTTTTTTTCTTTAGTTGTCTGCTTATATCTTAAAGGTACATGTGAGAAGTGGTCAGAATAGTTGCAACTTGATTTTTCATCACCTCGTTGTTTATACCAACCTAGAGTACAGTTCTGTTAGGAAAAGCAGGTTTTGGTGGGGGACGGGGTGGGGAAAGGAGGTACTTTTTTTCTCATTTGATTAATCAAGAGCAAATCTAAATTAGCTGGAAAAACACCTTCTGAAAGACTACTATGCAAAGTCTATCTGGAATCTGAAAAAGTTGGAACACCATGTTAATTATATTGATTCATGCAGTGCACTAGAAAGCAGCTTGTTGACCCATAGCTATCGTTTGCTACTTATTTTGTAGCAGGTGCTTCCTCTGCTGCTGAAATATACTCCATTTTGTGAGGCAGTTCTGCATGCCCTCAGTGTGTAACACAGCAAGCTGATTGCTAGAAGATTCCACATAATCAGTTTGTCCTGTGGAAGGTATCTCTCCTCTTACAGTGCTGCTGTTCCACCCAAATTCATA
Organism: Harpia harpyja; assembly: GCF_026419915.1. Lineage (NCBI taxonomy): Eukaryota > Metazoa > Chordata > Aves > Accipitriformes > Accipitridae > Harpia > Harpia harpyja. The sequence continues at coordinate 1,394,946 of NC_068946.1, forward strand.
GGCACATGTAGAGCTGAGACAAGAGCTGCAGGTAGAAGATACAGAGAAGGCAAATGGATCCTCTGCTTCCTCCTGACTTTCATGTTTTGTGATAGTTTGAAGATCAGCAGCATTGTTCTTGAGTGTTTCTTTTAAGAGCCATACCTATAAACTACATAGGTTGTGCTTTCTCTAGTTCCACTTTAGGTACTGAAGCATTAAGGAGCTTCTTTCGAACTACAGCAGCAGGGGAAGAAAGCGTGTGTTTCTGTGTATATTGGAGCTAATCCTTAGTAACTGTAAATGGCTACATTGGTTGAAAAATGCTTTCTGTCGAGGAATGTGCTCTGAATAAGCTTCTGAAATCCGGTGCTGACAGACACTGCTATGTAAGGAGGCCTTGTGACCCAGTCAAGTCTGGGACAAAAGTTGACAGTCATTTGAGATGCAAGGTTGTTTAAAAGTGTGTTTTTATCTGTTGAAAATCACCAGTCTTACACCTGCCTATAGCTGTCAACATTGGGACGTAGTCCTGAACCCAGCACTGGAGACTGTTTATCACGTTACCATCTAAATACTTTTTATTTCTCAGCTGTTTTTAGGCTATTTTAAAAATGCTTCTGCTTTTGGTTTGTTTTTCCACTGCAAAACAACAGCTGAAAACTTCTCAGACACCATTATCATTAGGATTTGAGTTTGACAACTCCACTTAATCGAGTCATCTATGCTAAAGAGAAAGTACCCCTCAAAATAATCAGTGAAGTGCTTGCTGCAGATTTAATTGACCACAATCTGTTCTTCTGCTGTAAAAGCAATTGTCTCTTCCCCGCAGAGTCTCTGAGAAAAGCAAGCAAGTGCCATGCAATTTATTGTAATTTTTGAAGTGTTTGGCTTTCTCTTTTCACCCTCCGTGCAGTTTATGTTTCTGTCTCTCATAGTCATATCTGTTAGCTGTGAAATAACCTTTCTCGGGCTAGTTTACGGTGGCAGCTTGGGCAAGATTGTAAATAATGTTTTGGTTCCAGTTGGGAATATTGTTTGTCACAATTTAATGGTAAACATACTGTTAATCCATGTAAGATAGGTGTGAAGTCCATACATTAAGCACATAATGTAACTTTCTCAGTTTATACAAATGTTTGAGTGTACACAAATAGAACAACTGAAAAGAATCCTAATTTCAGGAATCAAAATGGTGTGCTTTTACATATTTGTAACACTAGGCCAAAGACTTAAGGTTATGTGTCTGTGTGATGTGGGCAACAGGTTGCAATGAAGTTACAGCATAACATATACGTGGTCTCTGACTTGTGGTTGTATGCTTCCCTTACTAGCTTGCAGCCTTTTCAGGAGAGAGATACTGAAGTTGAACAGAGGATCTTATTAGTTGTTATGGGTGTGTTGTGACTGATTTAGACCAAGTCAGAAGATGAAGTGCTTTGGTTATCTATCAAAGGGTAGTAGGCACCCAGTATAATAATAGGTCTTTGTATTCAAAGGTGTATTTTTGTGGGTTTTTTGTCGACTGGGTGTAAACATCCCATGAGCATGTGTTGGTTGTGTTCTGTAGTGTCTCCCCAGTACTGCGATGGCATTACTGCGATTTATGCCATACGTGCTAGAAATGATGTGTTGGGGAGATATATGGGGCAATACAGTGCTGCTCCAACAATATCAGCGTTTAATGTTACTGAAACTTTTGAAGTCGGTGAAGTGCACGCTCAGCAGTTAAGTGCAACGTGACAAGAATGAACAGGGAAACCATTATTACTGTCTTCTCTGGGGAGTTGAAAAACTTGACCCTTTTAGAGAAGGTTCTGTCTGAACAGCAAACAGAGGACTGTACCCAAGGATGAAGTGGAGATGGATGTAGAAAGACTTTTTAAAATGAGAGGTGTATGTGCCTTTTCACTTCTGCAGTGGAGCCTCAGGCAAGGCAGAGGTGACACTAAGAGCTCTGCACGTGATGTACTGTTTCTCACCTCTAGAGATTTTCCTCTTCCTGCATGCTTGAGCTGGGTGTGAGCAGTAAGGTTTTGCCTTGTTCTGAGGCTCTGAGCCAGCCGATGTGGTCCAGGATAGAAGCGTGTTTGACGCACAGCAGGCCAGGTGAGTTGATTGTGAGGCCGAGTAGCAGCACAAGTGTAAACTTGGAAGCCTTTGTCAGGAAAAATTACGATCCGGACCTCAGCATTCAAAGCTTGCAGCTGCTAAGCTTGTATTAAGTGGCTGTAGAATGTGTGTTGTGTATGCTGCGTGTTTTGGTCAAGGGAGGAACAGCAGCAAGTACATTTAACACTGCAATTAATAGGAGCAAGCAGCATATCACTATTGCAGTTGCTATAGAAGAATGTGAGTAGGCATTGTGTTGGTATTTTTAAAGTAAATTTTGCATGAAGAGCAGACTAACAATGCTGTATTTTTGTATGTCCGGAAGCGAGCAGTTGCAGTGATAAAACTTGATTAATGTTGTTCATCTAGTGGATTCCTCTAGGACCTGCTAAACTTAAAGGTGGTACTGTTGATGTCTAGTTGCAATTTCATACTGTAAGATAAAGGAAGAGAATAATAAACACCACATTAAATAGTGGTGCAATAGCTTTTCTAACTTTGGATAGAAGCGGAGTGGAATCCGATCTGGTTGCATTCTTTCCTGTAATAAATTAAAAAAAATTGATTTCTGTGTTGTCTCTTCAAGTCTCAGAAGTTTCTTCTGTATATAAAAAGCAGTAGGGAGAACAGCTAATACTGCTCTTTTGCTTTGGCACTCCGTGTATCTCTGGAGGGAGGCAGAATTTATTAGGTTTCTGTAACTTGGTTTGAACACCATGTTAGTTACTCAAGTCATGCCTTCTAGCAAAAATGATAGTGTCAGCAATGAAAAAAACCTGCAAGTTCTGTTGCAACGCACAGTCTATAGCATTACCAGGTAGAACAGATTCATAGGATGCTACCTTGGAGTCCTTTGTCACCATTGAATAGTACCATTGACTTCAGGGTAGGAAAATGCGTGTTGAGAACAAACACGCAAAAAAGCGTAGCAGAAACTTCCTCCCAAGACTGCTGGTGATGCTGATGGTCTGCATCTGATGCAGGAGGATGATGAAATGGTGGACAGTGCTGAAGTTTTACTTATTTAGTGAATCAGAACTGGTTTTGTTGTTCAGTAGTTCTGGGAAAGATGGATTTATGACTGTGGTGCTTTATTGCAAAAATTGTTTTACCTGCATCTCTTGTAGAATCTCTTACCTTGATGCAATAAAATGTAGGAAAACACAAGAAAAAAATTACACTGGAAACATTCCTTGCTCCAGATATAAATGCAAAGGTTCACATGACATACTGATTAATGCACATATGTCTGGTGTGGCTGCCGTTGCTAAGGGAGCGGAAGTATTTGTTTTTAATTGAATAATCTGCAGATGGCAACGCAGAGCTTCCAGAATGCAGGCTGTGACCTTGAAGAGCTGTGGAGAGGCTTGTTTTGCAGCTGACTGCCTTCTCTGCAGTTTTTGTGTTTTATGGATGCACAAGCCTCCAGAAATACCCCAAACGAGATGTTTAATGCTTTGCTTTGCATAGCGTATTTTGGTTCTTTTCCAATTCTTTCGGAAATTATGTAGTGTTGCCGCCTTGTGGGTGGCTGAGGAGGGAAGAACAGAATGCAAATTAGCTGTCAAAACTGAGTCTGTCTAGAAGTTGAAAAATACAGCTACATTTTCATACTTAGTAGCCTTTTCCCAAGAGATAGAATGTTCTGAAGTTGCTGTAACTTCTCATCCATTCATCAATGCAAGAAACTTCTAATCTCTCTTCCAGATTCCCTGATGGAACTGTGTCTTTCCAACTCAAAAGTGTCTATGTACGATACACTGGCAATCATGTAGCTAGATTCATGCTAGTGTCAGTAACTTCAGTGTTAATGACGAGCTTTCCTCCATGTTGGTGTTCTGCATCTTATATACCCCTCTAGAGTATTCAATGTGCCTGTGATGATAATTTGGAATAAGTAACCTTGCTAACTGAAGGGAGTTGGGAGACAATTCCTCGCAGTTGCTTCTCAGGGCTTTGTGTTTGAGCTATGTAGAATAGCTGCAAAGTTTAATTAACTACAGAATGTATGTTGATCTACTTTGTGTTGCTGAATTAGGTTTATGGGTTTCTATTTACTTAATTTTTTTAATCTATACTAAACAAATACTTCCTTGTCTCTTTCTCTTTGTGACAGCTGCGGATAACTGTGTGGTCCTTGTGTACAAAATCTGTATCTTACATCAAGTATCCCAAAGCTTGTCAGCAGGGTAAGTGCCACAAATCTAACACCGGAATGGTATTTTTTAATATGGCAGAAAGGGAGAATGAATTTGGTGTGTAATGATGCAACACATGTTTCAGAACAGGCTCTGGCACCCTCCCTGCTGAGGGGTTAGCTTGCCCTCAGGGATGCAGGTCTGAGATCAGTCCCTGTGTGCCACCTGCTGCAATGCACTAAGATGTGCTCTGGGGTTGTCATATTCTCGCCGTGAATGAAAGGTTACAACTGATCTATGCGCCTGTTCTTCAAACGTGCAGCTTTGTTATGTTTGCCTCTGAAGGGTCCTTTAAGACGTTAAGTTAAGCTGGATGCTTTGGTGATGAAAAACACTAATCCAAAGTGGCTTTTGTCATCTTTTACACATGAAGAGATTTGAAAGGGAAGCTCATGTCAGGACTGTCTAGCTGCATGGCTGTGGTTAGCAGTTTCCTGCCTGAGGCTTGTATATAGTGATATCCCGTGTATGACAAAGACAATTAAGTATTGCATATAAAGTAAGAGTAGGTGGGGAACCAACGCCTGGAAGTTGGTGGAGTACCAATGGTTGCATAACTAAGCCATTTAGATGGACTAAATGAACTGTTTATTTGAAGTCTGTGGTTTTTATATAATGACTGTCTCAGTAATCAAATGTGGTTTTTTGAAGCATGCTGAAGTTCTGTAATAGCTGGGAAGCTGCATCCTTAGAAATAATATATTAAAAGTTTAAGAACTGCTGGCACAAGCCAATTGGTAACACTATACATTGCCTCAATTAATGTGATCTTGTGTGAAGACATTTTTCCTTGTCTTTTTATGTCTTTGAATTGGGAGTAACTGCTCTTCATTGAAGAATTGTCAGCTATTGTCTTGCTTTCTCTCTCTTTTTTTTATTAACTTTGTGTCGTGTGCAGGGATAGCTTTCACTAAGGATGGCCGCTATATGGCAGTAGCAGAAAGACGTGACTGCAAAGACTTCATTAGCATCTTCGTATGCAGTGACTGGCAGCTACTGAGAGTAAGATACGTCCTTGCATTCCACTGCTTCTGCATAGACTACAGGCATATGTTGCAGGCTGCTTTAGAATTGGTCACTTTCGTAGTCTGGTTTTAGACTTACCGATGCATTTTCTATCCAGCATCTGGCTCTTCCATTGGCCTGCAGGCATACTTCCGTAGCAGTATTCTGGTCAGGAGGCCAATATATAGTATATGTGTGTATAGAATTTCTGACGGAATGCAAAAGTTCCACCTTTAAATTCTTGCATGAGCTTCTTTACAATAAACTGTGCTACAGTTTACAATAAACTGTGAAGGATGCACACTAGCATGTCATAGAGGACCGGGTGGATCTGAGGAATTAAAACCCATTAAGAACTAGTCCGTACATAGCATCACGTCTGGTTCAGGAATTCAGAGTCTCACTAGAAGCTGATAGCCAAATTTGGGAAATACCACTAAATGCTTGTCATGTTCCCAAGCTCTTCCCTAATGATCCTGTACCGGTCTTTCTGAGGCAAGGAATTAGGCTAGCTAGATTTCTTGACTGATTCAGTGTAACCACTTTTATTTTCTTATGAAATGCTGTTCATTTTAAGGTATAGCAACTTTTTGCCCTTTCTGTAAAGGGAAACCAAAGAAACAGTGAATGCAGCACACTAATACAAAAGAAAATATTTCTCTTTCTACGCTAGCATATAAAAGGCTCTTTTGCATTTGTGGTAGCACTTAAAAGGATAAAACTGAGGGTTATGTTAGGTCAGATGCAACAGTATTTGTTAGTGTAATATTTCAAATGGTTTTGGTTTTTTTCTTTTGGGGGCAGCATTTTGACACTGAAACGCAAGATCTGTTTGGGATTGAATGGGCTCCTAATGGCTGTGTTCTGGCAGTGTGGGATACGTGTCTGGAGGTATGAGGAAAAAGCAGATTATTTTCTTGGAGAGTTCAAGCTGGTTTTTAGCTGCCACGTGTAAAGAAGTAACTAAAATAACTAGTGTTACAATTTTTTCTTTTAAACCTAACAGCTGAACTCAAACCATTTTAAATATTATACTTGTATTGGTAATGGATGTCCTTACAAGTGTATGTCAAACCGTTATGTAAAATTTTAATGGCAGCAAATTATCTTAGTAGCTTTCTTTCTAATTTATCTTGGAAAAAAAAAAAAAAGATTGTAAACATTGTGGAAGCCACTGTTGAAATAATGAAAGAATAATGAAAGAATTCTTCTGTAAGACTCTTCTACCATTTTACTTTACATTGCATTGCACAGTAATTTTACAGTTAAGTAAAAGTACTTATCCAAAAAGTTAGCAAGGAATATATAAATTGCTGTCCTCTCTGGTCTGAGTATGTGAACTTCTAGGTATAGAAAAGGGTCCTCCTGTGGCCATAAGGTTATGGGCAGCATGATCAAAACAGATAGCCCTGGGAATGGGCAGGGTTGTAACATCCCTAATCAGATGGCTTGCAGAAGCTGAAGGAGCATGAGAGTCTTCCATAATGGCATCTGCTACTGATGTTGTTGAAGAGTGTTGGGCTGGATGGGCCATTGTTCAGGCCCAGCGGGGCATTTGTGCTCTTGGGGATGGGGTGGACGTGTTCTGTGAGTGCCAGAAGAGCCAAACTGGAAGCCTAGAGCCTCTTGTCTCAAGTCACAGATAAGAGACCATGCCCTTTGTATTTAACTTGCTGCATTTTAAGCAGGGAGAGTTTGGAAGGAATAATTTCACCTGTCTATGGCTTTTAGCAATATTGTTAGTCTTAAGAAGGAATCTATTTATGTTTCAGTATAAAGTATTGCTGTACTCCCTCGATGGCAGACTGCTATCCACGTATCGGGCTTACGAATGGTCACTAGGCGTAAAATCAATCGCCTGGAGTCCCAGCAGTCAATTCTTGGCAATTGGCAGCTATGATGAAAAGGTCAGAAATAGGTTTATTTTCTCTCTTATCTAAACCATTTGTTGAACGTCGTCGTAACAGTTTTGTCTTGCAATGCTTTCTTGAATTAGGTGCGTATCTTGAACCATGTAACTTGGAAGAAGATCACAGAGTTTGAGCATCCAGCAACCATTGCTAATACCAAGACTGTAAGTATGGATCCAAAATCCATTGAATCATTAGCAGCGCTTTGATGCTGCTATTTGTATCCAAAAGATGCTAGTAAATACATGTCATTCTGGAGACCTTGCTTTTTCCCCTCCTAATGTGTAAACGGAGCTTGGGAAATTGCAGGAAAAAATGGGGATGTAAGAAAAACAGAGGAATCCTTTCAAGTTCGATGGAATACGTGTGTACGATTCTCTCAGCTTTAGCACTAATAGATGCCCAGATGACTTCTGTCACATGCCAGTGTATTTTGATGTATGTGGTGATTGCATACAGATTTGGGTATGCAGGTGATAGCGAACTGGGAAACTTAATAGGAGAGATTTGTCTCAGCTTTATACAATTTGTGACTCTAAACAGTGTTGGAACTGGATTGTGATTAGATTTACATCTTGTACGTACAAGCTCATCCAGCTCACCTAAAGAGCATTTCCTGTAAACATCTGTCATCATTTATTTTTATCCTTGCGTACGTGTATATGCAAGGCCCAACAGATTCTGGGTAGTTGGCAGCAGGTGGAGAGCTGTAGCTTTTGTTCCAAAAATCACAAGCTGTTCTCATCCGTCAAGGTAAAAAGAACACACAGTGTTAGTAGTGCTGCATGCCACTGCAGAGGAAGGACTAGTCTTGCGTCTGGACAGATACCATGTAAGAGTTGACGTGTAGACTGCAAGTCTGCAATATTCACGTGACTCTGTTGATGTCTCTTAACTAGAAGCAAGGCATGATCCATTGAATGCACCTCAGCAAAACTTCTCACGACTGAAAAATGCCCTTACTTCCAGTTAGGTGTAAAATATGTAATGGAAATAGCTCTGTTAATCTCTCCTACAGAGAGAGGAAGTGCAGTTGGTGCATTTTATCCTGGTGCTTGCATTTGGGAATAATATGTTGTAGGCACACTATTAAAATATTTTTGCTGTTTCCTTCTGCAATGTTGCACTTTGCTTGCATTTATTTATGATAGTATTTGATTAAAGATTCTTTGTTGCAAAAATGAAATCTATGTTCCCATTGTAATGAAGGTGATTTATTGTACTGCCAGATTTAGCTCTTGGGAATAATGAATGAGGTGTACTCTGGCAGACTCGTTCTTCGTAGTCTTCAAGGTTCGTTTATTTGTCACAGGAGTGTTTTCTTGATCATGGTTCCAAATAGTAAATGATTCATTGACAATGCTGGATTTGATATTTGCCTACTGAAGCCCTCTCCTCTGCTGATGAACTAGGGGATGCTGAGATACAATACGCTTGAAAATGAGTTAGTGGGATGTGGATGATTTGGTAATAGCCCATGTTCAAATTCTCCGAGGCCCTTCTGTAGAACTCTCACTTGTTTCTTTGTAGATTGTGTATAAAGAAGTGGAGAAATCCCCATCTGTTGAAACAGAGAGACTTTCTTTCCCTCCAACAAGAGCATTGGCTAGTTCTCTCTTCAGCACAGAAAGTAAATGTAAGCCAAAGTTTACTAAAATGAGACACTTGAGTTTGCCATGTGAAGTCTTTCTATAAATAAACATTACAGGCGAACTCTGCCTCTTTGATATTGGAATGGATCCTCTGGATGCTCTGCTCAAGGCTCCCAAGTTAACTGAAGATCTCCAAGGGCAGTAAGCACCCTGCTAGGGGGGATGCTGTCTGCATGGCGGTTTGAAGGCAGGTTAAAGACTAGTGGGATATTGTAGAAAAGAACTGTAATTGCTTGGGTGTAGAAATAGCCGCCAGATCTCAGTCCTGGAGTCACTTGCAAAAGTTGTCTTAACCTTGTGTGGATTTTCTTCTGACTTGTTCAATCTATGCAATGTTATTTCATGACTTAGTTTAACTGTTGCAGATAACTACTAGAATCAGATGAATTATTGCAATTAAGAATCTTTATCCTAGTGTGTGGCAGTTCCAATAATTTAAAAAAAACCCAAAAACCTAATCAGAAGGTGTTACAGTCTTGGTGTCTGTTTTAGAATAGTAATTAATCCCTTAGGTATGAGGTTATCTAAAAAAGCAGAGCATGAAAAAGACCATTTGGCTTTTGTCTAAGAAGCTGTAGTCGTAGCAATGCTTCAAATTTGCCTCCAGACAACTGGCTTTGAAATACTAGAGATGGCAGACAATGTATGACTGGGTTTTTTTTGTTTGTTTGTTTGTTTTTTTTAACCGTCTCATTGTTTGTGGTACTGTAAATCACCTTTGTTTTGCTCTGGTGTTTGTTTGAAATGCTAGTTAAAAGGTAGCAGAAAATTTGATCTCTCCTTTTTTTTCATAGTTTAACCTCAGACTTGCCTGGATTTCTGGCCTTTCTTTTTTTGTAGAAGGGCAAGAATAGTAAGGTGTTTATATGGAGACAGAGTATCTTGAAACAGTGGAAGTTTTTGATTGGAACATCTTGGAGAAGAGTAAAATATGGTCCTATCGCTTCAGAGATGAGGGGGTTTTTAACAGTTGGAATTTAAATGTTTTGTCCATTCGGGCTTGCTTAGTAAAGTACTTTTATTTCAAATTCCAGATGACATTTCCCAGGTGCCAGTTTCTTTACAGTATATCAAACCAGTTGCTGACAGGGCCAATCCCAAAATGGGAATTGGGATGTTGGCATTCAGTCCAGATAACTGTTTCCTGGCAACCAAAAACGGTAAGTTCCTACCACCCTATATAGAAGGGGAAACCTACTCATTGTATCTGGTGTGTTTTCATAAAAGAAATGAGGACAGTAATTGAGTCAGTTATCTGGCACTATGAGAAGACTCGTGGCCCTACTTAAAATCTGGTCTCTGTTGTGCAAACATGTAACTACAGAGGAAATTCAGCCTATGTCTTCTAGCGTATGTAAAGTATTGTGAGCTGCCAGAACTGCTTGTCAGTGCATTAACTCGGTCTTGGCTTTGTATTTAATGAAAATAGTATGCTTTTTGTATTTCTTCAAATGTATGCGAGCTCACTGTATTGGAAAAGCAAATAGACAAGTCTTTCCACCTCCATTTACAAGTGTCTCTTGAAAGGCAGAATTCCTCACAACCTGTAGTAGGGGGGCTTCAGATTACGTCAAATAGTGAAAGTCATGGAATTAACATTTAATCTTTCCCTTCGATGGTCCTGAAGGGCTGTTTATGTCTGGAGGCAAAAGCTGTGGTTCAGATGCAAAACCTGTCAACAGCAGCATAATGGTGAATAATTTGATAAAAGCCAGTGAAAGACTGGAAGACAAACTAAGTCACTTTTATCCTTTTTGCAATATTTCCAAGGCAAAATTGAAGGCACTGCTAGGTAGCGCTCTAGTGGTGGTAAACCTGTGGTGTACCTAAATGGTTTGTCTTGTGTTAGACCTCAATTAATGCCATTTCTTTAAAAAAGAAAAAGTGTCATCTTTTTATCTTTCAGGTATTTACATGATTACCTCTTCCCTTTCTGACAGATAACATTCCTAACGCTGTCTGGATTTGGGACATTCAAAAGCTGAAACTGTTTGTAGTCTTAGAGCAGCTGTGTGCGATCCAATCTTTCCAGTGGGATCCACGACAACCTCGACTTGCTGTGTGTACAGGCAATAGCAAAGTCTACTTATGGTCCCCAGCGGGCTGTGTGTCAGTGCAGGTTCCAATGGAAGGTAAGGCTGCCTGCGGTAACTTCCACAGGCCATCATCAGCTTCTTATTTGCAAAATATTTTTCCACTTACAAATCGGTCCAAGTGTTATCATGTGTAAAGGGCTCAGATGTGGGTTTGGAGCTTTTTAGAAATGGGTATTTTTCTCTTCAAAAAAGAGGAGCTCGTAAGGAGACACAGCAAACTTGATAAAATACACTGAGGACAGAGCACAGGGGCTAATGATTTAATTGTTGCTTCAATCGTATGGTGTGTCAAATTCTTTCTCAAGATGTATATTCGTATCAGTTTATTTACATAGAAACTGTAGTTGTGCAGAATGCCAAAGTGCTGAAATAGACTCTGAAATGCCTATAATGTTTTGGGGTATTCTGAAAACAACTACACTACAACAAAACACCAATGGGGAAAAACTTGCATGGTAAATTTGATGTGGAGAGATAGAAGAACATACGTGAACCTGAACTCTGAGTCGGCCCGGGTGATGAGAAGTTTTATGGTTGGCAGTAAGTGATACAAGGCCGTTAGCTAGATCATGTAAATGCCATTCTGCATATTAAATAGCAAAGAAATCACAAAGATTCAACTTCTTCCTCTCTACACAAGGAGCGGCAATATCATGGGGGTATGCAGCTCTGCACCGGTGAGCAATCTTGTGGCATCTATTGGCACTAAAATGACGAGTCTACAAAATCTATGCTTGTACATGGCGTACAAAGTAACCGTAGGTTTGGGGGAAAAGAGTCAGTAACGCAGCTTACGTGTACTGTTGTGTTGGAGAGATTGGCTCTGCTGCAGCAGTAACAAAATGGAACGCCCTGTTAACGCTTGCAAAGTGGGGAGGGTATTTTTTGCTGTGTGTGTGACTTACCCCAGCTACCTTTTCCTAGAGTAAGAGTATGGACTGTCAGCTTCTTGCTGACAAACTCTGATCTGTTTCTGCAGGTGACTTCCAGATTGTGTCTCTCTCCTGGCATTCTAGTGGAGACTCTATGGCGCTTCTGAGCAAGGACAACTTTTGTTTGTGTTACTTAGAAAGAGAAGAGGTGAAATAACAATCATTTGCATTAAAAATGCTTGCAAGGTTGAGGAGGAATGAAGAAAGGGTTCAAACCCTGTTGCCCAATCTGAAGTTTCTGTATTTATAAAATATTTATTTGAAGGAGTGTACCCAAACTCCAGTGTGTAAAGTACTGTGATTGCATTTGAATGAAGTGAGGTAGCAACTGAAATGTAGAGAACGAGGTCTGGATTTCAAGAAAACTTTAGTATTGATGTAGTTGAACTTTCTCTTCAACTTTGAACTATGAAATCTTACTTTCTAAAATTGTAGCTGTGTGTATATAATGTATAGCTATTATTTAAATTTTGTAATTTCCAATAAATATTTTGATAGTTACAAATTTGGTATGACTCTAACTATAAACCTGCATGTCTCCATTCTGAAGTCTGTTTCTATAATATCAGTGATGCCATTATGTAGCTATTTATCCCAGCACAAGGAAACAGTTACCTGCCTGCAACAGTGTATGGTTTATATCTACTCTTGTAAGGCAACAGATTTTTCTGGTGTATTAGAATTAAATATTGTAGCTGAAGCAGATACATCAGTAAGATGCTTTCTAGCAAATCACTTACTGTTAAAGCAAACCAAGTTCTTTGTTCAGAAAGCAAATTAAGTCATCTGTAATAGTTTTTGCTTTTTCAGACTAAGATGTTAACAGGTGACAGTAATTGTGCCTGGTCTACTGTAGATTTATACTGAATCTTTACAAGAAGGATCATAACTGATACTTTAGAATCATGTATTACAGGCAACTGAAATGGGAGCTTTTGGCACTAGATAGTTGGGTCAAACTGGAGCAGACAGTTCAGCGGGGAAAGAGCAATTGGACTATCCTTTATCTTTAATTGGAGTAGCCAACTGCTGTATTCTTCAAAGGAAGGGAGCCTGTTGTTTAGGAATTTATTGGATGTTTTTTCTTGTGCTATTTAATTTCACAGCCTCGGTCTCCACAAAATGAAGAACAAAGAACGCTGAGTTGAAATTTCAATTTTACTGCTAGATTAAGGCAAATGAAATAGATAGCTTAGGAAATGCATTGAGAGAGGGGCATGCAACTTGTTGCATTCCATCATGACTTCAGCCTTACATAAGTTTCATCAACACGCATCTACTTTAAGTAAGTTCACTGCAGCACAGCACTTCTTCAGCATTGTAGTTGCGCAGATAAATGCTCTGATAAAATAGCATGCATAGAAGGTCATACACAATGAAAAAGCTTGTTAGAGTAACCTCATGGGCAGTTTCAGTTGTGGCATCTCTTATGCTGCTTCTGAGTTTCATTTGTATGTGTAAATCAAGATTGATGTACAGTGCTTAAAGTTTTATCTGTCTCCATTAAGAAGTCCTGTACTGCTGCTGTGTCCCAAAGTAGAGTAGATTTAAGAAAAAATGCTAAGAATATAAATCTAATCAAAATAGAATTCCTTTTCAGTTTTATAAATAGCTTTGAAGGCAAATGTGTTTGTGAGGCTTTTGGCAATATTCTCTCAGAAGAGTCTTTATGCTATGGCTGCAGCAAGAAAACATACATAAGAAACTAGGCAGTTAGACTCAGTTCTTAGAGGGAGGTATTTTTACGAAAAGCTAATAAACACATATTCAGCCATATGCTTCAGTTTACAAAGTAATAGTTCACATACACTGCTTCTGAGCGGATGTAGCAGTACAGCTTTAACAAAATTTGCTGACTCTGTTTTGCAAAAGAATGACTGACACAGCTTTCAAAATTCTTAACAGGCATTAATCAAAATGCTAAGATTAGTGTAATTGTGACCACTAATACCTCTTTAAACAATACAAATCAATCCCAAGCACACTACATGATTTGACACCATATGTAGGGATGCAACTGTAATACGGCATGAACATTCCACTGCACCTTGGCTATTTGTGCAGGGTGTTTGTAGCAGATACCAATCGCACTTAATTAACAGGGAAGAACATGTAGTTAGGAATGGAAAATACAAGAATGACACTACCTTGCATCTGCTTCAGATGAATCTGACCCGACCATAACAACCAGGGCCTCCCGTGAACAGTCAGATCCACAACTACCACCTTTCGTTCCCCTAACTTCTTCACTTTGATTATTGGGTATTCTGCCACACGGCGTGCTCTCCCCAGGAGACCGCTATCAAATTGCTTTCCCTTGAAAAGATTAAATGCAATGAATTTTAAAATGCAACGAGTTTTAAAATCCAATTTTGCCTCTTGTCATGGAGTAGCCAAGTTTGGCCTCGTTGTTGATGAAGGACATCAATCCCAGGTAAGTCTCGATCAGAAGAGGACGCTCCAGCACTAGCACGCCGTTAGCCCTTCCTGGCAAGGGGCACTCCTTATGGGCTTTCTTCACAGCTTGAATTAGCTGAGCTTTAAAGTGTTCCAACTGAAAGAAAAAAAACAGCTTGATGGTTTTCCATTGTTTTAAAAATTGTTAGGCAAACCGCTGCTGATGTTGAATTGTAAAGGACTAACACTAAAGCTGTAGTTGTCATGGATCTCACGTGCCACGACAAACTTTACGTTCTGACATTTAACCTTAACGATAGAGGTAACACCATACCAGAACGCTATGTACAAGTAACTTAAACACATGGGCTGGATGCATAAAGATTCATCAGTGAGTAATATTGTTTATGTCTGATTGTAGTTCTGCTGCCTTTATCACTGATGTGTTGAACTTTAAATTACCATAGTGTTCTATTTTTAAGGAAACCTTCAGAGGAAAATGACTTGCAAGAAAAACTGAGAACCACCTAAGTGAAGGTTTACAGTTAGCAATTAAAGTATTTGTTGAATTAGCTGGCAGTCCTAGAGGAAAAGTCAGGTATCGGCCTGTCAGGTAAGCAAGAGGAGGAGTAGCGCCAAGATCCATTTTCTTTGGGGTTTTACAGGACACTGCACCTTTGAAAGTTTCAGCTTCCTTCTTGTATAAACCATTTGTGGGTACCTGGCAAAAACTGACAGTTGCGCTGCCCTGCAAGTCAAAATTTGGACAATGGGGAAATGTAGCTTATAGCTCTAAGTTCTGTTTCTTTGATTTAACTACTCCTATTTGATTCAACTGCTATATCTTTTCAAAGCAATCCAAGTCGTATCCAGCCTATGAGATCAACAAGCCAACTAGAATAGGAGAGGTGACGTCCTTACTAGGCAAAGGGATGCAATCTTCTCATCAGCATCTGCCATTGGATGTTCGGTGAAGGTGACATATGGGATGTTTGTGGACCACGGGTTCCATCTGTTTATGAAGGAGGCGCGACTTTGCTTGTCCCACTGAATTCGAATACCGATACCTTCTCGCCTGATTGAAGACGGCAAAATTTATATGGTAAGATTTTCGAGTCTCTGAGGCAAGTTTCATTAGAAAAGTACTGTCTGAAAGAGACCTGCTTAAAACTGGAAGCTGAAATACAGGTTTGACAGTAAGTTTTTCCTCTAGAACAGCAATAGAAGAATTCAGCCCCTACAATATGCCAAGGTACATCCTTATAAGCTGAGTGCCAAAAGGTTAACCTCAGTAGACACCTAGGCCACAACGCGTGAACTGTATTGCCCGTGGTAGCCTGTGTTTATGTACGACCTGACACACGCGGCTTTCTAGTAATGCTGATGCGGTACTACTTTGGCTGCTACTTACTGCATTACATAATGGTGATGACCTTCTGCTCCCAAATCTATTCATCTCATCTTGAAAGTCCTCGAGCAACTCGCTTTTAACGTAACTACTAACTGTCCCAGCAGAACAGCGGCTGCTCTGAGGTGGTCTCACGAAGCTTTGGTAATTGTTTACAAAGTCACGCGAGCAAAAGGAAGCATTCTCAAACCTGTCCGATGGTCAGTGACAAAGGCTGACAGCTCAAACTATTTACAGTAG
Organism: Harpia harpyja; assembly: GCF_026419915.1. Classification (NCBI taxonomy): domain Eukaryota; kingdom Metazoa; phylum Chordata; class Aves; order Accipitriformes; family Accipitridae; genus Harpia; species Harpia harpyja. The sequence continues at coordinate 1,410,875 of NC_068946.1, forward strand.
CAATACAAGAACTACAGTAACATTACGGTATTACTATGTCAACTTACCTGTTCAGAGATTTGGGTGGGAACTCAAACTCTCCTACAGAGATGGTATCAACTGCACTGAGGCCTATCCTCGTCACGTGCTGGCACTGCAGGCTGATGAAGTTGTATTTGCAGATCAGGAGGGACCAATCCGTGATAAGAACGAGACGCTCCTTCTCGTTGTTCCAGTGATCGATTCTGGTAAGACAACACCGCTTAACTTTAGCAGTTTTGATTGCTGGCTAGAAACACTTAACGGCTTGATGGCTAGAACAGTCGCTAAGGAGAACAAATTAGTAATGCTGTATTGTCCATTATGGCCTTTGCTTTGAATCAGCAAGTCTGATAAGAGGTTGGATGTCACAACTAGTCATGTTACAACATAGGAAAATACTAAGAAAATCAGAGGAAGCCTGAAGATCGTGAGAGCGCGCTCTAGTGCTCTCTCTCGTTATTTGAGACCGCATGCTACTGAATGGGGCAGGCAAGTCTCCAACAACTCTTCCAGTAAGCGTTTAGTACCATGCTGTTAGCGTGTTGACACATTTGCTATATTATTAACTGCATCGGTACATGTTTGGGGAGAGAAATAGTTTTCTTTAACCGTGTGGTCTGACTTAGTATTTTCCTCTGTAAGAACAGTCTGTACATTCAAAACTTGTCAGTTTCTTCAAATTTCATGAATAAGAGATCTGAGCTTTCCCTGAGCGTTTTTCCACACTACATTGTTGTATGACCATCACAGCTATGCTATTTCATCCTTAGGGCAACCTAAGAGTAGGTCGTGTTTTCACTCTAAGGTTAATGAGCTCAGCTTTGGAACTAGCACCTTTGAAATCTGCTACAGCTTGCTTTTAGTGTTACTGATTTAATTGTCTCTCTTTACAAGAATTAAAAATTGTCTATTGTTTCAAGAGGAACCCGGCCGTAAAGCCGGCGAGACGAAAGCTATCCTCGTTATGTAAAGGTAAATGCAAACAGTGGGACCAGGCAACAGGCCGGGGCGTTTCCACCTGCCGTGACCCTTTTTTTTCTCTGCCTCTCCCTGCAGCTTAGGCTTGTGCCACGGTGAAAGGACCGAAACCGCCCCTGCCTCCTGCTCGCCCCAAAGAGCGCTCGGGGCTTGCGAACCTGGCCAAGCGCTGTTCCGAAGAAGCAGGCATACCCGGCTCGTGCTTTGCTCCTCTGCCCTAGTCCAGGTACGCGGCCAACTCTCAGCCTCCGTTTATGTTTGCTGGCGAATTAGAGGGCTAACGGCCTGTAACGCGGCGCACAGGCACGGCTTCCGATGCAGTAGCTGACTAGAGCTACGTTAGCGGTCTTAGCGTACGAGCGAATTCCGTGTTTGTACTGGCCCTCGTCACGAGTCCTGCCGCTTCAGGGCCTCGACGTCCAGTCGGCAAGTGCCGGAACGGCACCGAACGCCGACGGGACGGACCCGGGGGCCAGCCTAGAGCTTCTTCCACCCAGCCCGGAGCGGCGGCGGCCCCGGTCCCGGCCGGCGGTACTTACTCGGTGAGCAGCCAGACGCTCTGCACCCCCCCGTCCTCGGCGGGCAGCACGACGGCGCGCAGCTCGTTCACCGCCTGCTCTATCGTGCCGGGCTAAACCGCGGGGGGGGGGGGACACAAGGAAGAGGTTAACGGGGGCGAGGGGGACACACAAACACACACACACACCGCCGCGGGCCGCGGGGCCGTTACCCGGAACACGAAGTACTCCCGGAGGCGGCCGGCGCGGCCGGCGGTGCGCACGCTGAGCGGCCGCAGCGTCTGGCGAGGCGGGGGCCCGGCGGGCGGGGAGCCGCGCCCGGCGATCGTTTCCAAGGGCGGCCCGGTCTCTCTCGGCACCAGAAGCGCCGCTGCCGTCTCCGCTTCGGGGGAACCGGGGCTGCCGGCCGGGCCGCCCTCCACCGCGTCCCGGAGCTGCAGCATCGCGGCCGAGCCGAGCCGAGCCGGGCCGGGCCGCTCCGCCGCCTTCCGGGGCGGGGGCAAGCCCGGCCGCCGAGCCCGCCTTCTCCGCGGCGGGAGGCGGGCAGCGCCGAGGCCGTACCTGTAGGGAAAACCCGCGGGGCCCGGCCACGCCACGCGTGAGCTCCGCTACGAGCCCCCCCCCCCCCCCCCCCTCCCCGGGCCGCGGTTTGTTGTGGACCGGCCGTGCGGGGGGTCTGCGGGGCTCGGCCCCCCCCGGGGTGGGGAGGCTGGACGAGAAGTCCGGTGCAGCCACGAAGCAGTGGGAGTTGTGGAGCCCGGTCAGAAGGACGTCTCGGTCAGGTGTGCAAATTCCTTAAGTACCGCCTGTTTGAAATTTCTGGGCGCGACGAATCATAGAATCATTTAGGTTGGAAAAGACTTTCAAGATCGAGTCAGAATCATAGAATCATTTAGGTTGGAAGAGACCTTCAAGATCATCGAGTCCAACCATCGTCCATGCCCACTAAACCACGTTCTGGAGTACCCCGTCTACTCGCTTTTTGAATACCTCCAGGGATGGTGACTCAACCGCTTCCCTGGGCAGCCCGTTCCAATGCCTGACAACCCTCTCAGTAAAGAAATTTTTCCTAATATCCAACCTAAGCCTCCCTTGCCGCAACTTGAGGCCATTTCCTCTTGTCCTATCTCCACCCACCTGACAGAAGAGACCAGCACCCACCTCGCTACAACCCCCCTTTAGGTAGTTGTAGAGAGCGATAAGGTCTCCCCTCAGCCTCCTTTTCTCCAGACTAAACTGCCCCAGCTCCCTCAGTTGCTCCTCATAAGACTTGTGCTCCAGGCCCCTCACCAACTCGGTTGCCCTTCTCCGGACACGTTCCAGCACCTCCATGTCTTTCCCGTAGTGAGGGGCCCAAAACTGAACACAGTACTCGAGGTGCGGCCTCACCAGTGCCGAGTACAGGGGAACAATCACCTCCCTGCTCCTGCTGGCCACACTGTTCCTGATACAGGCCAGGATGCTGTTGGCCGCCTTGGCCACCTGGGCACACTGCTGGCTCATATTCAGCCGGCCGTCAACCAGCACGCCCAGGTCTTTCTCTGCCGGGCAGCTTTCCAGCCACTCTTCCCCAAGCCTGTAGCGCTGCATGGGGTTGCCGTGACTGAAGTGCAGGACCCGGCACTTGGCCTTGTTAAACTTCATACAATTGGCCTCAGCCCATCGATCCAGCCTGTCCAGATCTCTCTGTAGAGCCTCCCTACCCTCAAGCAGATCGACCCTGCCTCCCAACTTGGTGTCGTCTGCAAACTTGCTGAGGGTGCACTCGATCTCCTCGTCCAAATCATCAATAAAGATATTAAACAGAACAGGGCCCAACACCGAGCCCTGGGGAACACCACTTGTGACCATCCAACAAACGGATTTAACCCCATTCACCACAACCCTCTGGGCTCGTCCATCCAGCCAGTTTTTCACCCAGTGAAGAGCACACTTGTCCAAGCCATGAGACACCAGCTTCTCAAGGAGTATGCCGTGAGAGACAGTGTCAAAGGCCTTGCTGAAGTCAAGGAAGATAACATCCACAGCCTTTCCCTCATCTGCTAGGCAGGTCACCTGGTCATAAAAGGAGATCAGGTTGGTCAAGCAGGACCTGCCTTTCGTAAACACACACTGACCGGGCCCGATCCCCTGCTTGTCCCGGACTTGCCACGTGAGCACTCTCGAGACAAACCGTTCCATAATCTTCCCCGGTACTGAGGTCAGGCTGACAGGCCCGTAGTTTCCCGGATCCTCCCTCCGACCCTTCTTGTAAATGGGAGCCACATTGGCAAGCCTCCAGTCCTCTGGGACCTCCCCTGTTGACCAGGATTGCTGATAGATGATGGAGAGTGGCTTGGCAAGCACCTCCGCCAGTTCCTTCAGTACACTTGGATGGATCCCATCGGGTCCCATAGATTTGTGGGTGTCCAGATGGCGTAGTAGGTCCCTAACTAATTCCTCCCGGATTAAGGGGGGTATGTTATGCTCTTCATCCTCGCCTTCCAGCTCAGGGGGTGGAGTACCCTGAGGATGATTGGACTCACTATTAAAGACTGAGGCAAAGGCGGCATTAAGTACCTCAGCCTTTTCCTCATCTCTGGTGGCAACGTTCCTTTCTGTATCCATTAAAGGATAGATATTCTCCTTGGGATTTTTTTTACTGTTAACATATTTGTAAAAACATTTTTGGTTGTCCCTTACAATAGTGGCCAGATTTAGTTCTAGCTGAGCTTTTGCGTTTCTAATTTTCTCTCTGTATGATCTAACAAGATCCCTGTACTCCTCCCAAGTTGCCCGCCCTTTCTTCCAGAGATGATAAACTCCCCTTTTTTTTTGACTCCTAGCAAAAGCTCCCTGTTCAGCCAGGCCAGTCATTTTCCTCGGCGGTTTGACTTGCGGCACATGGGAATAGCCTGGTCCTGAGCCATTAAGATTTCCTTTTTAAAGAATGTCCATCCCTCCTGGACCGTCTCCCAAGGGACTCTCTCAACCAGTGCCTTGAAGAGGCCAAAGTTTGCCCTCCAGAAGTCCATAGCGGTGGTTTTGCTAACCCCCTTCCTTGCCTCACCAAGAATTGAGAATTCTATCATTTCATGGTCGCTAAGCCCAAGACGGCCTCTGACCATCACACCTCCCACCAGTCCTTTTCTGTTCGTAAACAACAGATCTAGCAAGGCTCCTCCCCTGCTTGGCTCACCCACCAGCTGTGTTAGGAAGTTCTCTTCCACACACTCCAGGAACCTCCTAGATTGTTTACTCTCTGCTGTGTTGTATTTCCAGCAGATGTCTGGAAAGTTGAAGTCCCCCACGAGAACAAGGGCACACGATGCTGAGACTACTGCCAGCCGCTTGTAGAATGATTCATCTGTCTCTTCAACCTGGTCGGCTCATCTCTGGTGCCACCCAGTTTTATCCCTTACCCCCTTCAAACCTAGTTTAAAGCCCTCTCTATGAGCCCCGCCATCTCACGAGGGAGGATTCTTTTACCCCTTTGAGATAGCTGGATACCATCTGTTGCCAGCAAGCCCGGTGCCGTATAAACCTCCCCGTGAACAAAAACCCCAAATTCCACCGATGGCACCGGCCTCTGAGCCACGTATTAACCAGGTGTGTTTTCCTGTTCCTTTCAGTGTATTTCCCTGCCACTGAGGGGATTGAGGAAAACACTACTTGTGCTCCCGATCCTTCCACTAATCGTCCCAGTGCCCTGAAGTCCCTTTTGATTGCCTTTGGATTTCTCTCTGCAATCTCATCACTGCCGAGCTGCACAACCAGCAATGGGTAATAATCAGAGGTCCGAACCAGACCAGGCAGTTCCCTGGTAATGTCTTTTACCCGGGCCCCAGGGAGGCAGCAGACTTCCCTGTGGGATGGGTCAGGTCTGCATAACGGGCCCTCTGTCCCCCTCAGAAGGGAGTCGCCTATGACAGTTACCCTCCTTTTTCTTTTTTCAGAGGCTGTGAGGATGAGTGGGGCTGCCCAACTGAGCCTAGGCACCTCTCTAGATAGGACTTCATCTACACCCTGATCTTTACCGGCCTGGTCCTCAAGTTCCAGAGCCCCATACCTGTTGTGTAGGGGCAACTGGGAAGGTGAGGGAGACCGGGAGGGGACTCGCCTGCCTCCCCGAGCAGGGACCTGTATCCATTCCCCTCCATCTCTTAGGTCCCCCCCTGCCTGGTGGCAAGAGGGTACGGGATCCTCCGCTTCTTGTGGGGCCTCCATCTGCCCCAGGGATGGTAGGGTGTGGGTCCACCGATCTCTCTCCCTCTCACGCTCCCTGATACTCCTCAAGCTTTCCAGTTCCTCCTTCGGCTCTACCACCAGGCTGAGCAGATCCTCCACCCGGTCACCCCTCACACAAGAGGCGTCCCCGCTGTCCTCCGTCATCAGTGACAGGCTCAGGCACTCCCCGCAGCCAGAGACCTGGACAGCCGCACGTTGCGTGGCCACATTTTTCCTAACGATGGCCCCTGCCAACGTGCATGCCGCCTCCAGAGCCTCTCTCGCGAGAGCCGCCGGCCCCTGCCGGGTCCCTCCGCTCTTCCCCGGGGCTCCCAGGGCTCGGGAAGCAAACAGCGGGTTCGCGTTTCTGTTTCCGTCGTCTCTGGCTGTAGCGCAGGTATTATCATCGCGATTTATGGAACCGTATGGTACCTGGGACCGCTTTCCAGGGCCGTTTTACCCTGAGCCGGAGAACTGCGTTTTCAGCGGGTGGTCGCGCTGGGAAATGGTGCAAGATTGAAAACTTATAAAATTGACTTCACAGGCAGTACTGGCTTTTCAGATACCCTTCTTTCCCGCGTGTACTCTTTGCAACCCTTGCTCACGTGAGCCGGTTTAAGCGGGAAGCCTCATTGCTTCCTTTAAGGCGTCTTACAAAAGAATCGCCGAGTTGGCTTTACGCCGGGGATCTTTGCGCGCCATGCTCAAAGCACAGGTTTTTTCCATCAGAGTTTCCCCTTCCCTCGTCGGACAGCCTGCCGGGGGTGGCCACAGCCCAGAGGCTGGCCGCACCGCTGTCGCTGCCTCCCGCAGCCAGACCAGCCTGGATCCTCTTCGTAAGTGGTCTCATAGTAGCCGGCACCATCGCCCGAGACACGGCTTGGGAGCTGTGGCTGGCCCTGGAGGAATCCCGCTCCCTGGACGCCGAGCCGTGTCCTGGAGAGGGAGCCACACTCCAGTCCCTGCCCGCTCCCAGCCTGCTGGGCTGGAGAGCAGGATCCCTTTTTCCTTTCCCACCGCCCTGCCAGCGGGCATTTGGCCAGGGCCGGGAGCGACTGGTGCCTCGCCAGGTCCCGAGGTTTCATCTGGATGTCTTGGAAGTCCAGGGACCGCATAGCCAGCACTGTGTTTGCCACTGCTGCACCCAAACAGAGGGTGAGCTAAGTGTAAAGAAAGCTTCTGGGTAGCAGTAGTAAGTTAGCGATGAAAGACTTAACTGGAAGCAGTCTTAGGGTTTCCTACTGTAAGAGAAGTCCTAACTTTTGAAGTTCTGACAGGAAAACGGAGGCCTGAATTTATCCTGGAGCTCATTCCATCATTATAAAACATCTTTATGTAGTGGCCTTGCTTCTCTAGGAAGAATGAAAGATGTTGTCTTCCCACCTGTTAGGCTTGGCAGATATTTACTTCGAAGGGGAAATGTTAGCTTTTCTTATCTGCTCTTTTCTCTGACCTAAATGATTTATGCAACGGCTGTCACTTTGGAAGGGTTAAGGTGTGAAAAGCAGCTGCCTCGGTTTCTTCCAGGAGCTACCAACTTCTGGGCATGGCTCATTGCTGACTTTAGTCTCAATGCAATGATTGTCTTCCAGGGGCAAAACATGTGCATGGCGTGGGCACTGAGACCACCCAAACCTTCTTTACCTTGCTTCCCTCACAGAAATCAGTATTTGCCAAAGGTTGGGTCTTCCAGCTCTTGCTTTGATTCCTCCTCGCCATTGGTGAGAGAGTTTGCCAGCAGGTTCTTGAGGCAAGAGAGTTTTGGTGCAGCATCCCTGCTCCGCTCTCCTCTTCCCCATCCTGCTGCTTCGGCTGCCCTGTGCCCATCCTTCCAGGAAGGGAGGCAGGACACAGCTCAGCCCTCTGTAAGCCCCTCGGTCCTCACCGTTGCTGCTGAGACTGGTAATAACAACTGGTGATACTCGTGGCAGTTTTTTGGAAGAGGAAATTCAGCAGCGAACCGTCTGAGAATTAGGCTTGGGCACTTCTCTCTCCGTTTTCTCATTTCACAGGGGCCGGCGGGCTGTCACCCAGCTGCAGCAAAATCCTTGTCAACGGCTCTTTTTGTGCTGATTGCCTATATAGTGGGGAGTTTGGTGGGAAAAGGCAGATAGCAGTTTAATCTTGTTCCCCAACTGCCTCTTTGCCCAGTGTATTCCCCCGCCGCGCCGGGAACAGGTCGTTTAACAGCGCTCTAGCAGCCGAGCGCAGGTCGGATGTGTCCCTGTCTGTTTTACATGCACGGCAGAATTTCCTTGGGAAGTGATCAATTTTGTTATCTGTTAGAGCGCATAGGAAAGATTAAATCTCTGTGGGATATTTTTAGAGCTGCTGGGAAGGGGATTTTGGGTGGTGTGTACGGAGCTGGCCTTGGGTAGTGCAAAAGAGCTGTCTTTCGAGAAACAAACCCGAATCATTTCTGCTACTGTTCTGCAGGGTTTCCCCCCTCCTCTCGTCGGGGTTGGCCACAGCTGGTGGGAGGGATTTCTGACTGTCAGCAAGAAAAGAAACAAGAGAGCATGTGAGGGGAAGGAGCTAGACCTGGGAGAAGCAGGAGGAAAGTTTTGTTGCTCCCTTGAAACGCAGGGGAGCTGCTCTTAGTGTGCGTGCGTGCGCACGCAGGAGTTACTCGAGCCCAACTCTGGAGGAAGGTGGGGAGCTGTAGCAGGAGGATGGCTTCACCTACACAGATGGGGTAAATGAGCACTCTGCCTGCTTTTGGAAAAGCCCTCAGGGAGGTGGGCTTCTCGGAGCGCAGGAGAGCACCCCTTCTTTTTCCTTTCCCTTGCCGAGTGCTGATTTTTATATTGCCTTGCGAAGTGGATCGCAACTCCAAATCGGCTAAACCCACGTGGGGCTTCATTGCTGGGCAGAACCCAGGTCTTGTGAGCCACCAGGTCTTTGGGCTTTGTCAAGAAGCAAATGCCAGAAGGAAAAATCACTTCAGCACGTTTCACTACGAGGAAATGAGCGTAAGAAGCCAGGTTTGGTTTTGGGAAAAACCCAGCGACAATCTGCACTATAATCACTTCCCGTGGACTGAAGAAACTTGCTGAACTGAACCCATATGGGAGGAAGCATCTAGGAATGATAAATCTGCTCTCCCCGTGCAAGAATTCCCGTGTGCTCCGATAGCATTGTCCTTTGCAAGAAAGAGAGACACCGGCAACAGGGGAGCAGGAGCCAGCCAGGAGTGTCCTCCTTTGAGGAACAGGGACTCGCAAGTTGTGCTTGAGAAGGCTGTGAGATTCTCCGGCACCACTGGAAGCGCCTTGCGGGGGGAGAGAGGAGCTGTTGCGATGGAATTTCATGCGGTGGCACTGTCATTCATCCTGGCATTGCAAATATCTTCTCTTGCTTCTGGGAACAAACTTCAGCCCCATATGTAAGTAGCAAGAAAAGAATACCGGAGTGTTTTTTATAGGGTAGGGAACTGTACAGCAGAAGCTAAATACAGTATTTTAAAATCAAGGGTGAAGGGAGGAGCAGAGAGAGTGAAGGGGAGGGAGGGCTGGTCTGTGTTTCTTTATCTAGTACCAGATGTATGTCAAGGGGAATAGCAATTTGAAAATCTGGATGGTCTTCGCTTGTAGGAGGTAACTCACTGTTTTTAACTGAAATGGTGCTATTGTGTGAGTGCAAGAGGCGATTGCCGTGTAAAGAGTTTGACCTTTCTTCGCAGACCTGCTATTTTTATTGCACTTCATGTATCGCTCTTACTGCATGTTTCATTCCCCCTTTGGCTGTTACTCTAGCAGCATGATGTAGTTCTTTCTTTTTAATTAAATTTTACAGTTACAGTTTGGTGTTAATTGTTTGGCTTCCTTGGGAAACTTCCTTGCAAATTTGGTCTCCTGCCAGAAGATGATCTCTCCATGCAGGGGACTGCTCTGATTCTTTTTTGTAAATGAGCCCAGTGTTGCATGGTGTGTGAACGCCAAGCTACTCTCCCCGATGTTTTTAACTTTTCGGTTGAAAAGGGGTCCTTTTCAGCAGACAAAGGTTTTGGAAGAAGATGCCTTTTCTCCCCGTGTCAGGGAGTTCGTGCTCCTGCCTTGACAAGCACTTTTAGGACTTCTTGGATGAGACACTAGAGATGAGATGTGTGCCAAAGTGTCAGAGAAAAGAAGACGCCAGCGCCTGGGCAGTGCTGTCACTTCCCATAGGGCATTGCTGACGGTGCCCGTTACACACACCACCGCTGTTTGGGGCACACAAGAACCTTTCTTCGCTGTAATAAATGACACCAAAACGGTGCCGCTGCCAACCTCGTCCTTGGGGTTCCTTTCAGTTCTGTTTCTGGACGCGCAGACAGCTCGGAGGTGAGGCGCCTGTAGGCTAACAGCAGAGGAGGTCCGGGGGTAGGGAAAGACCGCTCTCCGCATCAGCTTGCAGCTCGCTGTGTACGAGACACTCACGGAATAAAAGAGCTGCTCTGGCAGTCTCCATTAGCGCCGGGGACTGTTGTATTGGTGAAGCGATGTGTGTGGAGCTTTGCAAGCCAAACAGCTCGGCGGTCGCCACATGTGGGGACGACGAGAGGGGATTTTAGAGCAAAGCTAGAGGGGGAAGGAAACATGCCATTAATCCCAAAGGCATTGCCAGGCTTGCTGTAACAGCGGTGTAATTGAACGTCTTGGAGCAGTCAGATGCCAGCTGCGATCTCTATGCTTCACCACGTCCAAATGATTTAGTTTAACTTGTTTTATAGAAAGTTCCTTTGTGAAAACTCTCGGTCCCTTTTGAAGAACTGCAAGCAACAGAAGCAGTTCCAAATAACAAATGGCTCATAACTTATTAACTCAGGGCCAAATGTTTCCCTCTTCATTTTTAATTAAAACTACGTATTTGGTGAAGGAGAGGTAGGATTAGAAAAGAAAGTAAGTGCAAATGGTATTTTCCTTATTTTCTGACTCACTGATTTATATGTTTTCACTTTACTTACTGGAATTAGTCTTGCAGTCCTTAGCTCTGAATGAGTGAGAAAGCATCTAAGACAGCAAATTGAATTCTGATTTAAAGCAGTATTAATAAAATGATGTATCATTTCTAGTAGCAGAATAATTTTTCTTCCCAAACGCTGTCAGAAGATGCAGCTATCATTGGTGCTCGCAATGACAATAGTCAGGAAAAATGGGCCCCTAGGTGCAAAGAAAGCATATGCTTCCTTTGTTAACTGAGAACGGACAGAATGGACAGACAGCAATTATTGTACTACCACGTCGTGTAGGCTGCTGCCTCTTTTCTGATCCATCCTCTCTGTTTTAAGGCTAAAACTTAGCCTTAACGTATCAGTGGAAAAGCACTGCTGCATTTTTCAAGTGGACTGTAGAGCGACCCAGGACCTAGAGGTATGAAATGTCAGCAGCTTCCCTATCTCACTGAAGTTTGCTATGTTGCAATGTTATAAAACCATATCGCTGTAGATTTCTGTTACTGTTTCTGAGCCTCGTCGCCGGCCGCGGGTCTGGAGGTTCGAGAAGGGGGTTCAGGGTGGAGCAGGCTTCCCGTGTCTGCCACCGACTCATGGCGCGGGATTACTCAACGTGTCCCCTCTCTCTGTGGCAATTTTCCATCTATAAATACGGGTTTGTGATGGTCACCTTGTAGTTCTCCAATGTTTAACTGATTCGCGAAGGCCTAATGACATGCTTCTGAGAAATGCAGATGATATGATTATACTGTATGTTTTGTCGCAGCCAGTGCCACACTTAACACGCTATCTGTTCCCAAGAGCATCACACCCAGGAGTTTTTGGGGGAGGTGGGTAGGCTGCACTTGACAACTGCTTGTGGCTGCCTGACCCGGCAGATATCTTTTCCGTGCGCTGATTTCATTAAATGAGAGGCAAACGCTGTATATGCATAAGATCTTCCTGCTCTTTCAGTAAGGAAATGAAGTTGCCCGTAGCTGGCGGCTGTTTAAGCGGTGGAGGCACTGCGCTCTTCTCGCAGCAGCATACAGACCCCCGTACACCTCTGTTTCTCTGTGCCAGGCCAAACGTCTGCGCGGAGCAGGAGCTGGCGATCGTGGGGCACCGGCAGCCGTGCGCCCAGGCCTTTACCCGCACCGTCAAAGTGTGGAAGCAGGACTGCGGAGGACAGCGGTGGTGCACGGGCTACGAGCGGAGGTACGTGTTCTTCCTTCGAGCTCGCTTTGCTCCTTGCGTGATGGAAGTTGATTCCTTCTCGCCAGCAGCAGCAGGGAAGGGAGCTTGTCGCTCGCTTTTGCGTCTGCGAAGGGGAGACCCCATCGTGCCGGCGGCGGCCACGCAGCCGGCAGGGTCCGGGCGCAGGAGGTGAGGGCTGGGAAGAGCCGCGCGTGTGCCCATCCTGCTGCCCGGGCTGTAGTCTGGCACGGGAAACGGGCTCGATAACTGCTTGGTACCCTCCGAGGAGTCCTGGTGACCAGACAACATGGCTGTGGATCTCCTCAATCCCCGGCAGCTCTCCAGGGAGGGAGGAGAAAGTACCCAGCACTTGGTACCTGGCCTTCAGCGGGTCTGGCGTTAGGGTAACAAAGCAGTTCGTTTAGGGGTCCATGTAAGTGGAGAGCTACGTGCAGAGAGAGACGTGGCTCTGAACCCACAAATTAGCTGTAAATAGTAGAGCTATTTTATTAGATATTTTTCTTGGCTAAACCCAGGAGACTACGAGAGATTTTGTAAACTCTATGTGCATCTAGCTGGAGGGGTTTCTGACCCTACCTGGCATCTTTGTGACGCTAGGAGTTTTTAAGCTGTTAAGGAATTCCCGATGGGAAGATGTATCGCTTTTGTTCAAAAGAAGCTTTGTCATTGTGGTTAGATGTTTCTAGTCTTCTGACAATGTACTACATCTGTTTCCTATGATCGTGCCATGCTAATGAAATGACTTAATCACACCACGTGCATTATTCTTGTATCTTTAGATGTCTCGGCTTCAAAGCAGAGGCATCTCAATGCCTCTGTAGTTTTACAGAGCCGAAGGCAGTAGCTGGGTCCAAGTGAGGTTTATTGTGCACAGTCTAAAAAAAATAATGAATGTGTCCACCGTGCAAGCGATGCTCCGTGAGGACGGGTGACTGCTGACTTGGTGGTGTTTAGCAGGCTTTCCTGCGGGGTCATCAGCTTCCCTTCATACCATGAGCAGGACAGTGCTCAGGCCCACCTCGGAAGAGCGTACAGCTCAGCAGAGTTAGGCTTGCATGGGCAAGAAAGGAGTTCGAACGTACTCTGAGCAGAAAACTTGATGTGGTCGTTCAGCTAATCGTCGTATCCCTTGAGTCGCCGACTGGCCTTTACTGGGAGCTGGGAGACCAAGCAAGGAGGGGTTGCAGAGGGAGGGCTATGAACATGTGCAGCAGTGCAAATAATGAATGCACTATTCTTACCTGCACAGCAGCCAAACTGCAACATGCCCAACCTTCTTCTGTACTCCACCTGCTTTTCCGGCCTCATTAGGCAGTTACAAGCCTTTACAAAATAATAATGATAGCAGTAGTTTCAAAGAAGCATCTTGGACTAGAGACAGCTTTTAAGTCTTGACTTTAGGAATTCCTCCTAACCTGTAATTGCCAGTAATTATCTTGGTGATGATATCCGTGTAGCGGTAATAAAGGAGCAAACAGAGTCCGTCTTATGACCATGTTTTAAGAGAGGACTTTGAAATGATAGGTGCCCTGTCTGCTTCTACTTCAAAGGCTGGGAACTCTTCAGACCCAGCTATCCCTTTCGTTCTTTAATGTGCATTTTTGACATTGTAAATCAAGGAACCGAAAAGAAAAAACTTTCTGTCACGCTTCGTTATAAATATTGGAACAGCCGAGTGCTAAAACTCTGTTCCTGATGAAAATACAGAGGTGAAGCCTAGAGGTGCTGTGAGGGATTTCACCCACGGAATTTTAAAAGCTGGACAGGAAAAGGACTATCAGCAGAACTTTCCTCAGGCACGATTTTGCCCCGTATCCCCTCACTCTAAACTTCTTTTGGGAGTTCCCATCGCAGCAAGCTTATTCCGATAGATGGAAGATCTCCTGCCAAGCTCCCTTGTGCTGAGCAATTGAGGGCAGCGGAGCGCGCAGTTTCGGCATTCACGGGGATGTTACGCAGCCTCTGTCTTGCCCGCTGGAGCTGCTCCAGTTGGACCCAGCTCTGGCAGTAACGGGGCTCAGGAAGCGTACGAACAGCTTCAGGATCTGACACTCGCAGGGCTGGCCTGAAATTGGCCTCGGTGCCTTTGAGCTCGTGGACGCGACTAGGAAAATCCAGCATCTGCTCTTCCTTGCCCCGGTGCTCAGTGCTGCTGCGAGGAGCAGCGGTCTGCGGGGGCTGAAGCACGAGCCGCTGACCTGCAGGGTTCGTAAGCGTTAGAGCTATCTTCCTAACATTCCCGGGCACGCTTGGAGCACTGCGGGCACTGCTGCAGTCCCGTTGCTCTGCCTAAACTGTAAGCGGAGTTTAGGGGAGGTGGGCAGAGGAGGGAGGATGGCCTGGGGCAGGTAGGGTCGGGGGGTGGCCGAAGGGGGTGCTTGTCTGCTGAGTCTGTGCTTTGCAAAACCAGTAGCATTTGTTTTTATAGGACTTGTATCTGCACCTAGAGTGCTGGATTGCAGCGTTTCCTAAAAATAATAACAAACCTTGCTCCGCACCCGCAGGACACGAGCCCTGCTCGCTCAGAGCGCCAGCGTCTGCTCCTCCGCAGAGGAGCTGAGCGTCCTCAGGGCTGCGCTTGTTGCAGTTCCTGGTAACGTGCTGGTTTTGCTACTGGTTGTGTAACTTTCCCGAATTAGGTAACGACAGAAGGTAGCTTTGCTCAGCCCTCAGTAACGAGACTTGGAGGAACGACGGCCCTGTCCCAGAGGAGCTGGCAGTAGATTTTCAGCAGCAGGACACAGCAGGATTGTTAAGCCTCGGTTCCATTAGTTCTGGCTCATTCAACATTTTCTGTGCCAGGGACTCCTTAAAACACAAAAGAAAACAGAAACATTGAAGATAAAGTATCTCCTATGCGGTTCTTTCCAGTCTGCGGCATCCAGATATCCGCAGGCAACAGAGGCTGTCAAAATATTTGCATCTCCTTGAGACCCCGCTTGGGCTGACTTAAGGGTGTGAAGTGTCCGGTCAAGCTCACCAAGACTCGTGGAGATGAGGTTGTGCAGGGTTGGGGCTGTTGGGGGCGGAAAGGTGGCCAGTATTAGTCCTGAGCCTTCCTACATTACTATTTCTCGGAATACCTTTTCCTCCTCGTTCCTGAGCTTACGCAGGGCAGAAGGAGGAGGCCGCTTGCTGCCGTGCAGTCTTTCTCACTTTGGATGAAAAGGACGGTGTTTTCCAGACCGGCCCACGCAGTGAACGCTTGTTGCGTTAGCACCAGCCCGCACCCCTCGTGTCCTCTTGTGCTTCCTAACGCACCCTGCCCACCGCGTTAAAGCCCTGGGATGGGCTGGGCTGGGGAATAGCCCTTGGTACCAAGAGGATCCAGATGGATGTGTGCCTGATCGCTGGCTGTTCTGGTGCCTGAGAGACTGTAAATTGCTTTCTCAGCTGCTTCTGGAACATGAGCATTTCCTTCATCATTTGTTAACAGCTCGTACAAAAAAAATTGGTATCTGCTTTTATTTTTCTCAGCTGTGCTTCCATATGCTGGTTGGCACCGAAGAGGAGCTGAAGGTTTCCTTCATGGGAATAAATGGTTCACCATTATTTAGGGGTTTTGTAGAAACGCTCAGATGAAATCAAACAACTAGACTGAGTTAGGATAAATATTTTCGGTGGACATGTACAACACATCTGCTGTGCCAAATATTTGTTGTCGTTTGTCTGATTTGCTTTGGTGGAGTAGTTTCATGTTCTGCCAAAGGAGCTTTTTAAAAATCAGCTTCAGAAGTTTTATCCGTGTTTCGATTTTCACATATACACAACATCACATTTCCAGGAAAGAAGTGTCGCTTTTATTTATTTATGCTTCAGATCAATCCCTGCTTTAGTACCCCAACTCCCACCCTGGAAGTAACGGGTAGGAGTTGTTAACAGGACCTTCAGCTTCTGCCTGAGCGCTGTTGCGTCCCGGTACCGTGCTGGGCTGGAGACGGCTTTGAGCTTTTTCTGGAAGATGGGAGAGATGTGGTCACGCGTGTGGCGCGGCCGGCGTGGTGCTGGCTGCGGCGCTGGGCTCGTCGATGTTTAGCTGAGGGTTATTGCAGGGCACAGCGGAAGGAGAACCGAGGAGGCGAAAGCCCTTTCCATCAGGGACTCAGTTCTGCCAGCCTTAACCAGCCTTGCTCCGTAAAACACAACTGTACGGAGAGCTTTTTGAGTAGCTTGATATTCCTGTTGGGATTCTGACGATTTTTTAGCTCACCAGCCTCTTGGAGACACCTGCTCATGCTCACTAAAGCTGGACTGAAATACCTGTTGCTCTTAAAATTTTAATTTCCTTTGTTAACAAGTAGTTTAGGAGAGGAGCTCAGAGCTGTGAAATACTTTAGAAAAGGAGAAAGGAGCCAGCGGTGTTATGAGGACCTGGACACTCCAGTCTCTCTTGTTCCCGATTAAAGTAAATTAAGAAGCATTTGCTTAGCATCAGCGATCATTGCTAGCCCAGGTGGAAAAAAATGTCAGCACGTTTGAAAACCAAATTCTCATTTTATTTACATCCACAGTTAGAGTTACAACTTCTCTTCTTTCCAGTTTCCTCGTTCTGCAGGAATTAACGTTGCCTGGGTGGTGTCTCGTTTCGTTGTGTTTCAGAACTGCGTATTACACGGGCTACAGGCAGGTGTACAAGGTGAAATACCAGACCTCATACAGGTGTTGCCCAGGATGGTCCCAGCTCGGAGGGGATGCCGGCTGTCTCTACCGTAAGTATCGCACTGTTCGGATTAGATTCTTTGTTTGCTGCTGTCAGTATTGGTTTGTTGGCTGAGGGTGCTCATTTCAAGTCCTGTGCCTGCAGTAAATGCTATAAATATGTCTTTAAAAAGAACTGGGGTTTTTTTGTTGTTTGCTTCTGTTTTTTTATTTTTATTTATTTTAGCTGTGTGTCAGAAGAATTCTTCTCTGGCTTCCCAGGAAGCGCTGTGTGTTGCTTTCCATCTTTGGAGAATTTCCTCATCACAGCATGAAAGGGTTTTCAGAGTCACATTCATTTATCTGGTTGCCAAATGCTACTAAACATTTAAAATCTAAGGCCAAACTGGTGTTTCAAATGGTGCCATTGGCAGAAGCTCTGGAGAGCTGTAATCCAAGCCCTAGTGGACTTTTCATTCTAAAAGCCAGTAATTGCTGTCTGTGTGATTGAACGTGCCGGTGATGGCTAATTTGCCGGCTAGTTGGTCTTACTCAGCGCTTGTGAGAGCTGCTTCCTTGGAAGAGGCGGCCTTTGACTAATTGCACACAGGCTGAGAAATTGGGCTTCGGTGCTGTGCTCCAGCAGGCAGTGAATTTTGCCTGGCAGTGCGTGGTCCCTGGTTGGAGTGTGCTCCCTGGCCGTTCCCCGCTCCTCACCCCGAACCGCAGCCGAGCGCGGGGTTCATTCGGCAGCTCACTTGTAAAGGGGCACGACTCCTCAACTACTTTGGAAAGGTGTGTGTGTCAGGTGCTAGTTCTGCTATTTCTAAGACTCCCTGCGCTTGAGATACCCCTGCCAGAGGTTAGAGATCTCTGCAGTCCCCCCCTCCGTCTGCTCCCTCATTCAGCCAAAGGGTGAGCATTCGGGTTCAGGACCGGTGGGAACCCGCAAGGGATGTCACAGCATCAGCCTCAGAGGAGAAAGCAAAGTGCCAGCACAGGTGAAGTGATGGCACTTATAAGGTTTGAAGCGGAGAGCCAGAACTTGAGACTTTCGGATTCTGTGGCTGGCTTTCCTCCTCTCTTGTGTTTGCTCTAGTGTAATTCTCTGCAAAACAGGCATGGGAGGATCTACTTCCCAGCTGTGCAGGGAAGCTGCAATATGTATTCAGATTTGCGCCTGAGTCAGGCTAGGGATGTGCAAATATTAGTATATAAGATGATTTTATGCTCTTATTGCAGAAGACAGAGGCAGCATTATCCTCGTGGGCCCCATATTCCCACCTCCCCCTCCAGGCTGCACTGCTTGACATGGGAGGCAGATGCTGCGTAGCTCCCGGCTCCTTCCCCTAAACACAGCGGCCACATCCAGCTGGGGAAATATTTAACTTTAAACGTCGCTTTTGAGATGTTGAGAGCAAAGTAGAATCTTCTCTTGAATCAAACAAAGGTTTATCTGAACGTATGTGTAGAAATAAATGTCACCATCAAGGCAGAATCACAGACGCTCCCCATGATATATTATTAATTCTCGGCCCAGTTGCATAGAGCAGCTCTGATCTTTTCTGAATTAGGCTTTGGAGGTGCGCTCCTACCCTCACCATAGAAAAGCAGCTTTCGTTTTAAGTAATAGGCAGGCGAACCAACAAAGCGTTTGGGATCTGACCTGCCTTGCTGTCAAGGGAATGAAAGCTAGCCATGTCCAACTCCATTGTAAAGGCGCTTTTGATTGTAATTGACCTACAATATAGGAAAATGTCTCCCACAGCTAGTCATCTTTTGTTCTGTAAAGAGGCTGCGTATACCTTCCTTGCGCTTTGATGCTTGAAGCAAAGGTTTTTAAAAAAAAAAAAAAAAAAAGTGTGTCTACCAACCAATCTTTATTCTTCCTATTCAAAAGCCTGCAACACAGGAGAGCAACCCCACTGTGCCAGAGGAAACTCTGTGGATGCCTAATAACCCACTGTCAGTGAGCAGATAATAACCTCAGATGAACTCAGAAAAGTGCGTCCTGTAATGATTTTTCCTGCCGAGGAAGTGAGTAATTCCATCCAGGAAGGAAGCAGAGAAAAGGAAATAAAGCTGCTCAGGGCACGCTCTTAACTCATCATCCTCATCACCGGGACCAGCACTCAGAGGCTGGGCAATGGTCTTTGCTGGGCTGCTCACTGCAGAGTCGGTCTGGAATAAAAAAGAGAGGGAGGTCCAGTGGCTTAAAACCACTTCACTAGAAATTTTGGCATGGCGGGAGAGAGAAAGTAGAAAGTAAAAGCATCACTGGCGTGATAGCGTGGAACTGGTGTTTACGGCAGAGAGGGTTCAGGTTCCAGGGTCAGAGGTTGCCCTGATCATACGTGGCATAAGCTCACAAGGAAAGCGTGTGTTGGATTTCCAAGTGCCTTTCTGGAGCTCGCATTCTAACATCTTTATTTTGATATTTGATTTCTTGTAAGTCCTTTTAATACTCTTGTGATGCTGAAAATATAAATGTTCCCCCTTCTGTGTTACACATTCACCAGGAGACATGTGTGTTTCTGATGCGTGGGGCTTTGTCTCCCTTCAGCTAGTCAGACCCGGTTGAATACCATTAACTTTAAAACCAGGACCGGGCTGTGACCTTAAGTTTCTGGGACAGAAAAAACGGGTGTTCCTATAGCTCAAGTGCAACGTGCACAACGGGGACCTCATCTCTGTGGGCCTTCTGCACAGTCAGGGGCTCTTCCCGAAGGTTGTTCAGGGCAGAAACTCGAGTTACATCACTCTGTGAATCATCTTCTGCATCCCCTGAGAGCAGCAGAAGACCGGCCACCTGGTTAGGTGGCTGAAGTGGGGTCGTGGGGCTCTAGCTCCCCGTTTCCAGACCCCCCCACGCAGCCGGTGCTGGTCTAGCAGCAGCTGGATTAGCATCCCGCAGGCTGGACTGAGGCAAATCCTGCAGGATGGCTGGTGTCCTGAGCCAGGATTTTCTCCCCCGATCTGCAGACTGTCCTGGGGAACGCTTCTGGTTTCTGTGTAACTCAATTCTTGTCCTGAGGGGCTCCCAGCTTTTGGGTTGCAGGGGTGTGATGACTTTTCCTGCTGGTGGCCTTGACCTTAGTACGAGCGTGTTCTTCTGGACCAGAAGAGAGTGTAGGAAGGGCTGGCAGGGGAAATGAGTCAGTAAATATTAGTGAACTGCTGAGGCAGGGAAACATAGCCAGGGCACTAAGTACCTTAGAGGATTTTCTATTTTGTGTATAGCAATCGCGAGTCAGCCTGCATTCACTGGCATAGCTCTGCTGAATGCAACAAAGCTATGCCAAAATATGTCAACGGGATTTGTGGCCCTTCCTATCTGCCTTCAGAGATCACTGATCATGTTCCAGGAGTACAAAGGTGGGGAAGGCCATCGCTGTTGACAGCTTAATTAGAGCTGTTGGACACGGTGTGGTGGAATCACTCCAGTAAGGACACCTTATCTCGCTTTCCCTTGGAGGCTGGCATCTCTTCACTGCGGGGCTCTCTTTGTTCCATATGCTGGACTGTTCATCACTTTTCCTTAAAAACAAAAAAACCCAACGCATATGACGTTTTAGTAGGGGAAATTTTCACTACCGTAGACTTGCGTGTAATCGGCCAAGGCCTGCTGCTTTCTTCTTGTTTGAACGTGACGTACAGTCTGACACGTGACGGTGATGTTAAACAGCATTATGAATTGGGAGGTCCCAGCACCGTTGTGGGTACCGGTTCAGTCGAGTTCTTTGGGGTCTCAGAGCCTGCGCTGGTGCCTGGAAGGAGAGAACTTGTCCCGTTGCAGCCACCGTGCCGAGCGTACTCGTTGTTTGCCTGGGTTGGTGGTTGTCTGTAGCAAAAAAAGAAGGGTTGTGCTCCTTTTCCCAAAAGGCAGGTTTGTGTCTCTAAGCACTTACAGGTGAGAAAATGGCCAATACGGAGCTGCGAGGACAGTACGCAGTGACTTGGAGTGCGTGGGCTCTGCTGGGAGCAAATAAATTGGAAAGAGATGGAAAATTTCATAGAAACACCCTGTAAAACGGCGCCGAAGCCAAGCAATCTGAAGACTAATGGCTCCACACGGACCTCACGGGTCTCAGAGAATTTTTGACGTCTTTGTTCCTCTCCTACTGTGCCATTTGAAATCATGACAGCTGTGCTTGCTTGTAACACCCCCTGAAGCTGTCGGATCTCACCTTGTAAAGGCAGGGTGCCCGGTTCCCTTGCGGTCTGCCTGCTTTTTGTCCCATCCCTTCTGCTGGTAGAGGAAGTGTGAGGGCTTATTGCGTTTCCATTGCCCTCTGTCTTGGAGCATTCATCCGCTCAGTCCCATTTGGGAAGGAAAAAGGTCAGAAGTCAAGACACCCTTTGCATTTTTAGCATGGCATCAGGTCCTTTCCCTGCCTGATTACTGATAGATTGACTTTCAGACTAAGCTTCTCCATTTCAAGTGGCCTCTGAGATGCTACTTAAATTCCACGTGGGTTCAATAACACAGTTAAAGCCCTCGCTGACTGGGATGAGGGGCCTGCCTGTCTGGTAATGCCCATGATCTCTACTTTCAGCAGAAAAGCTGAGTCCCACCAAGTCCATAGCTCTGGATCTGCATGGAGGAGCTGGCATTCGGCCGCAGACAACGGGCCTGTGCTCTTGGGCCAGCCCCTGCCACGTTCAGAAATGAGGCGGTGAGGCAGAAGGGCACCAAGCAGAGCGATAAGTATGGCAGAGGCTAAAGAGGAGACCGTTACTGGTTTAGTACTGGTGACCTCGTCACGGTCGCGGTGTTGCCCGTGAACTGGGCAGGAGGTGCCAGTGCCAGCTCTGCCCTAACTGCACGCTCCTGCGGAAAACACGGGCTCTTCGCTCAGGCTGGCACGGCGGCGAGACCAGGTAACCTGCGTCCTGGCTGGGACTGCTGCTGGGGAGAGAGCACGGCTCTGCTGCCGAGCGGGATGGAAATACCCGAGTCGAGTTTTCACGAGCTAGCTCAAGGAAATGGAACAGCCTAAGTGAGCACAGCCCGGCCGAGAAGCGATTTAGCCGGCTCTGGCCGTCACGCAGCCGGAGAGCTTCGGCTGCTGGGGCTCGCGCGGCTCATGCCACCCTGCACCGCAGTGTGGTTTGCTGTTCGGATACCTCCGTGGAGCTACTGGGGGAGCTCGGCTTGAGCTGCTGGTCTAAAGCTTCGGCCACTGTCCCGAGTTGTCTTTGTCTTGAGTTTTTATCCAGCCCTCGCTAGGATCATGCTTTGCTCCGATTTTTAGCTCAGGCAGAGGTAGAGCCTGGCCCTAGGTAAAGAGGGAGAATTAACGTTCGTTTGTTGAGGAGGTGGGAGGAAGTACCGGCGTCTGAGACACGCTGAAAACCCCTCCGAGCATTCCCAGGGGCTGAGTAGAAAGCAGTTGAATTTTAATCGCCTCATTAAAAGAGAAACTTTTATTAGTCGCAAATGGCCTATTAAAAGGCTCCAGAGTGAGTTACCCTGCGCTGAACCGCGTTTCTTCCTGCCAACTCTGCTTAGCTTTAGCCTATCATCCGGCGAGCAGGGAAAGAGCACTCAGCAGGGCCCGCCGCAGCCGCCGCGCTCGGCTGCCGCGCTCAGCTCCGCAGGCACGGCCGAGCCCGGCTCGCTGCATAACCCCGGGAGCCCGGCCGCGCAGGCAAGCGTGCACAGGCACGCAGGAGCCGGCTGAGCCGGCGTCGGGGGGAGCAGCTCCATTATTTGCCATACAGGTTGGAAGGCTCGGCAGGAAATGTGTTCGGTTAACAATTTAATTTCCCTATTAGGCTGGCTTTCCTTTGTACATCACCTCTTGGCTCCTGGAGGCCCATTGTTTTGTCAGCTGAAAGGCTTTGACTGAACTTCTGAACCTTTTGCCTGGGATCAAGCTTAGTACCGGTTAAACTTCTAACGTACGCTCCCCTGGGAGACCATCTTTGTCCACGCAGAGGATGGCCGTGTTGTACTTCGGTGAGCCCATCCGTTGTAGGAGAAATGCTCTTCTCCGCCACTCTTCCTTTTAAGTCAGTCTCTTGTCTCCGACCTCCCGAGAATCCCGCCTTGCTAAATCCTCGCAAAAGCCATTGGCGGGCCTTTCAGGCAGAAGGAGGTGATGCTTTCCGTAATTTATCCTTTCTTTCCCGTTTCCCAGAACGGTGTCGTTACCCTTTTCCCAAATTTCATTGCGTTAAATTCTGTCGCTCTGAATTAGGAGCTAGTTTGCAGAAGGCTTGGAAGGCGTAGGGGAGGGAGACCCGCGGGCCCCTCAGCCCCACTGGGCTGGGAAGTAGGTTATTATGATTTCCACTCTGTATGTGCCAGCCTGAAGCACAGAGCAGGGAATTGTCCGGCTCATTCAGAAATCTGGGGCACAGCCAAGAATAACACCCGTATCTTCTAATCCCCGATTTGTGTCGCTGCAATTGCTTCTAATATTTTCCATTGTTGTGCTTTGGGTCTCGCCGAACTGCCTCCGAGGGCTGAGCACTGCTGGCAAATAGGGCATCGTGGAGCCAGGCTGAGCTTTACTGCGACCCTGTCTAAAGTCCGTTTTTTACGTGATTAAGGTGAAGGATTCAGGAAAAACCAAACCACCTTACTATGCAATTTGGCCACCCAGTCAATTCTATCTAACCGTGTTGAGGCCTGAAGGAAAGGAATAAAGCAGAAGACGGCCCTTCTCGCAAGACCAGAGCTAGAAAAAATTAGGCTGCAGCCCTAGAAAATCTTGGCGCACACCTGGAGATGGGAAGTTGCAATGAAATGCTCCTTCTGCCTTGCCACGTGGGAGGATGCGCATGGGGAAGTGTTTGCGATCACAGGCGTCGCACGGCGTGGCTCAGCTGAGCGGGCTGCTGGTGAAAGAGTTTCCCAAGTTCCAGTGTTCTGCACCAGCAGGCCAGCACGGGATTGATATGGGATCGCCGTGGTCCCCCAGGATACGTGGCTATGAAAAGTGACTAAAACGTTAGATGAGAAGATAACTGGCTTTCTGAAACAACATTTCATCACTGCTTCATTAGTTCGGGTAGATGAGAATTTGGACTTCAATGCTACCTTTGTATTACTAAATGCTCTTTTTTTTGGAGGGGGGATTTGAAAAATCATCAGGTCCTTCAAAGAGCCAACACTGAGGCTCAAGTATTTCAGCTCTAGTGCATCTAAGGTGCAACGCTGGGCGAGTTTGGATATCAGCGAGAATGAGACTTGGAACGAGCTGAAGTTATCGCTCAGGCTGGCGAGCTGGAGCTGGGTCAGCTGCAAGGGAGCGCCTGTGTCTAACAGCCGTGCCTAAACCCAGGGTGCTCTGGCAGTTGTGTTGTAAGAGAAGTGACAGAGCAAACATCCTTAAAGTAGGTACGTAGCTTTGTCTAGTAAGAGTGTGTGTTTTGACAGCAAACGTGCACGTTTGTAGAATGTCATATTCACCTATACCTTCACAAAACCTTAATCACCGCAGACTACGCGGAAAGAGTTGTGTAAGTCAGTATCGAGATTTAGCACAGAGGAGAAATTAGGAAGTCAGTTGTGATTCTGTAGGAAAAAACAGAGCCAGTATTTGATACATGGAGGATTCAATGGTAGGAGGAGAATAGTGGGCAACTTAGTAATGTGGCTATTAGATTTCCATGTAGAGTAGGTCGTAACTGATTGCGTTACGATAAGTTATGTAAATACCCGACGGAATAGCGCCCAGGGGTTGGCCACCGCCAGGGTTTGACCCAGTGATTTGACTTTCACTGAGCCCCAAAACAAAGTGCTGATTTGTCTCTCTCCACACTATCGTCAGGAGGCAGAGCACTTCAGGCTGCTTCATGTGAGCCATCGATGAGCTTTGCGCAGCTGATGAAACCTTTCAGCATTTAGGAGTTTTCAGGACGTGAATCTGCACTGCACTAACTACATCACCATCGTTACTTAGCGGAGAGGAGGCTGGAGGTGAGGGTGGGGAGAGAAAAGGGACCTGCCTTTACTGCCCACGTAATCTCTTTGTGTGACAGGGGATGCTAATACTGCCAAAACACGATTCCTATTTTTGCAACTGCTAGCACACTGCTAATCAGGAGGGAAGGAGGTTTTTCAGATGTGGCAAGCTGACACCCGCAAGCTTTGGGTTTCTTTTGTGCAGGTAGTGCCTGCTCTTTCCCATCTCTGATTTAGTGTGTATGTCTTAAAGTTCCAAATGATCTTTGAAAATGCGTTGGTAAGGTTGCAAATGTAACTTCCTGTGTGCACAAAGCGTCCTGCCAACGTGCCCCAAAAATGCAAACACTTCCTTGCACTGTTTCCATCTGTGATTCCTTTTTCTTCTGAATGCACAATTGGTGTTTTGGAGCAGACACGGAATATTTTGTGCCAAGTATTTGGAGCCATTTTTGAAGGCTGCACGGGGTGCCTTTCCTCCCCAGTTATAATGACACAAAATGAAATGTGTAATCACAGACCTGTTCTTTCTGTTACTAATTAGTTACAGCTTTAGCTGGAATGGGAAGAGAAACCAGGGGGGCTCCCAACTTGCAAAGAAGAGGGAAAAGTTATGGACAGCCTGCGTGTGGAAACCTCAGTCCAGTGAGCACTGTTATAATTGTTTCCAGGTGGCCCCGTATCATACGTGCGTTTGTAATTTAATCGTGGGCTTTGTTCGTTCCGTCGGTAACTGCAAAGGTGCTGTTTCATCGCCGGCCTTGAGCAGGGTCCAGAGTTTTCTGGTTGGGGACTTCTCCACCAGCCTGTGCCCAGGACCGCGCTGCCCTCCACGCCGGCCGGTTCCGCTGGTGGCTCTTGGGGACCTCACTGAACACGCTGGAGTAGCTGACAGTCAGTTCCCAGGCTGTACCTGCTGGAGGTGTATTTAATTCTCCAGCTTTTTCCTTAAGGCAGAAGGGACATGCAGAACTGGCAGCCTTGCAGCTTTAGAGAAGAAAAAATGGCTTTTCCAGGCATTTTTTTTTTATTTATTTATCCATTCATTCATTTATGTAGCCTGTCTGCACTCATGAGCCCAGGTAATGTTAATGCCGGAGATGCTGCTCTGTTGTTTTCCCACATGATGTGAATTTAGCGTGAGGAGTGGCAGACATGTCACGGGAGTGGCCAGGAGCACGTGGGACTCTGCAGTCGGTCTGAAGCGTCTCAGGCTCTTTCTTTACAAAGCGAAATCCTTGAAAATGCTCTTTACCCTGACCCCTGCACTCCAGTTTTTTAAAAGGAAGCGTGACTGCTGAAGTTTTGAGGAGAGGCCAGTTCTGATATTATTCGGGAAGGTGCTTTTCTCAAGTCCGACGAATTGCTGTGTGTACGTGTGCTGCATCGGGAGAGCCAGCCGCACCTAGCTGCGGCAAATCCTGACCGTGGGTCTGGAGTGGGGGTCACTAGCTGCCTGTGACCAACTTACACTAACCAGCGACTCCGCTACCCCTGTGCGTGCCTTGGGATTGGAATAACCCCTAACTCTCCTAGCAGGAGAAAAACATTGCGCTCCTTTTTTCCCCTTATTGTTTCCACTAAAGCAAAGCCAAAGCCAAATCTCATCATTGCTTCAGCAGAGGAGGCTTGGCATCTTCCTGAGGATGCAGTATATGTCTGCAGGTTGATGGTTCGCTTATTCTGTTGGCAAGTCGCTCCGGTCGGCGCCCGTGCCGGGCAGCAGCCTGTTTCAGCCAGCACACGGCCACGGTAAATTGCAAGCATAAGCTACGCTGGGGTCTGTCAGCGTTTGTCTGCTCACCTGCGTTCCGCGCTCTTTCTAGTAAGCCTGTGTTTCTGAGCCAACAGGTTTTGGATTGCCAGGTCCGTCTTTTTGTAATTTCAGCTACTTGAAATAATTACGTTCTCTGGATCCATCAACTGGATCAACAGGACACGAGGGCCCCTAACACAGGTGGCCGTGCCACAGTTGGCAGTTGCAGTGCATTCCTTCCCGGGATGCATAAGCTGTTACACGTGGGTCCCGTTGCTGCTCTTGGCCCAGGGCTGTCCACAATCCAGCCTGGGCTGAGCAGGATCTCGGGGTAGGCGAGTGGGAACTGCGGGACCGGGTACTACCACGACATCTCTTGCACCATGGAGAGAGGTGAAGCTCTTTTGGCTCCCTTTACCTGGTTCCCCACAGCTTTTGTGAAGCGTATTCCTACCCAATCCCATTGTTCTTGGATTTTGTTACAGTTTGTTCGATGAAAGCGAAAAGGGAAAGAAAAAGAGGAGGTGCAGGAAAAAGAAAGGAGAAATTGGCCGGCAACACAGCTGTGTCCAGATCAGTGAATAGAGAGAAAATTTCATTGTCCGAATCTTTAAATGGACTGAAAAAGGAAGATAGGCGCTTGTTCTGCGTCCTTACACTTTGACAAAGCACAGCACGCATGACAGTGTCACTCGTTGACAACATTTCTCCTTTTGAGATGAGCATTTTCTACTGGGAAATATAAAATATTGGCTGCATTTCATGAGTTACGAGAAATATACGTTTCACTTGAAAAACATACCCTTGTTTGTGGTTTTACGTAGATGATTTGAAAAGGTGAATTTCAGAAGCCTAATTGAGCATTTGCTGTCTCTGTGTACATTTTACACTTCACTTGGTGAGAACAGAGAAATGTGGCTGCTCAGGCTTACTTACAGTTTAGCTCTATTTCATCCTCTCGTCCATTCAGAAGGTGACGCCACATTTGGGTAGCCAGCTCACCCGGGAAGCTCAGCGCAGAGATGGAAAGCATCTTCTAGTGGTTTGTTCCTGAGAGGTGCCTCCAGTTGCAAAATAACTAACTTACCCTTGTTGCCACGAGGTCTGATATGATTCTGCACGAGTAATTTTCCACCTATTTTACCACTTATGGGCTGGAAAAGCATCATTTCGTCAACAACCCTGCAGCTCAGCTGCCATTTTCCCGTGACTTCTCACTTAGCCGCACTTTAAGACAAGCCCTTAGACATTGCCTAAGGTACTTCACTTCCTGGCCTAAATTTTGAGAGACATTGTGTACTGTTTGAGCATCGCGTTGTCAACCAAAAAAGAGTCGCCTTTCAAAAATGGTTCAACAATATTTTTATAACTATTCACGTTTGCTACCCGGCTGTGGGAACTGAATCGGTGAACGGGTGTTTATTAGTGCGTGTACGCTTCTGATCGTGATCTCAGGAATTTTCCTCTCCCGCCTCCTTGCAGCTGTCTGCAGTTACGGGGTTTGTTTCAACGGTGGAAACTGCATCGAGGGATCTTCGCAGCTCTGTCACTGCTCCTCTGGTTTCCAAGGACCTCGCTGTCAGTACGGTAAGCAGGCTTTTCAAATTCTTCCTTTAATTTTGAGTCGGAAGTGGAGAGGATAAAGAGCGAGGGATGCCCCAATATTTTTTTTTATCCTAGCCCCTGTTTTATCTGCAAAACTCCAATAATCTGCTCTCTACTTTTTTTGGCCACTGTTTGTAATGCTTGGGGAACTTGGACGTTGGGAAAGGAAATGCTTATCGTGGCTTGCTGTGAAACACAGCTCCGTACTGTACAATAGCCTTTATTCCTGGCTGCCATCAGCAGAGGGATTTGCTGGAATCGGAGAAGGAAGCCGATTAAAGTTGGGTCAAACAAAGAAACCCTGGGGTCATGGCCTGTGGAGTGAAGCTCAGCCTGGGGGAGCGTGGCAATGGGCTGCCACATCAGAAAGGAAAATAGTTAAGCTCTGACTAGCTGGATCAGTTGTATCTTTGGCTCGGCTTTATTTTGGGGCTGCTAAGCTTTATTTAATTAACCTTCGTGCAATATACAAATTCTCTCTTGAAGGTTATTGAGTTTCCCGTGTTTGGTAATTCAGAGATGTTCTGATTTGGTAACATGATAGTCTGTGGCAAGCAACTGCTAAAAGCTGGAATAGTTCTCCATGCCTCATATTTGGTAAGAGAAAATGTGCCTCGTACTGTTGTAGAGAGAAATGGCCGTCCTTTTCTTCCCTCTAACTGCTGAGTCTGCAAGGTACAGGGCAGTAATGGTTACTCAAACTGTCTTTAGACGATACTGATTTGTAACAGCAAATTAAATAATAAGACTTTTTTTTTTTTTAACCATCTGTAAGTATATACCTCTTCCTTCAAAGACATGTGGTTCCTTGCTCTCTCCGAAAAGGAGGTGGGTGTATGGAGGTAGGGGAGCTGACATGAGAATAGTCCTCAGCAGGAGCTGGTCTCTTCCCACCAAAAGGGCTGTTGACTTTAGGCTCTATTTGTTCCTTGCTCTTTCTTTAATATGTATTGATAACTGGAGTTAGAGCTGTGTCTGTTACAGTCGGAGGCTTTCCTTGCACTCGGCCGGGACAGTGCCTCGTGTGTGACAGTTACGAGTCCCCTGCCCCGTGTTCCAGTGGTCCACAAGTTCTCAGTTAGGCAATGAAGCGATTTCCTTGGTGAGAAGAATTAAAAAGAAGCGCCCGGAGCCCAGGTGTGCAGATCGCGAGCCTGGCTGCTGCTCTCTCGCTGCAGGGCATCCAAACCGGAGCTACTTGCAGGAACACCGGCTCCATTTGGCAACAGCCGGCCCCTCGGCCAGGCTGGTGTGATTTCAGTGCAGCCTGGGCATTGTCAAGCACCGAGGTGGCACGGACCTCTCCGACACGAGGCATAAACCCCTCCTGGAGCGTATCTGAGACACGTCTGTCAGGGCGGTGGGTCTGCCGCATCTCTGCTCCACCCTCCTGCTACCAGCAAGCTTTCATCTCTGGGCACAGCGAGGTGGGACATCTCTCCCGGGCTGGTTGTCCTTTTCTCCACGGCATTTGCAACGGTGTCGTCCGTAGTTAACACCACCCGCTAGAAATACAGGGTGCTCCGTCCCATGTTAAAAATGGACTGGCGTGACTTTCTGCTTCTCTTAAGCAACACGATGCGAGCAGTTTACAGCCCGCTGTGGGGACTGCCGTGCCCTGCCCAGATGCAGGGGGGTGCGAGTTTCCCTGGGCTGAGCTTCGTGCTGCCGGAGTCGGGTCTAGCACCGCGGAGCCTTGCCTGGCCCCGGCTGGCACCGCGGGGCTGGCACCGCTCCTGCCTCCCCGCTGCTGCCGCGGGAAGCAGAGCGATGCCCAGAAACCGAAGCAATCCGGCTTTAATCCGGCGGTTGCTCAAAGCTCTGTGGCTGTTTTAATGCTAACGGGTTACATCCTACATTTTAAGTAAGGTGAAGAGGATGCTGCTTAGTATAAATACAATTTGCAGTTTGTTTTGCTTTTTTGCTTTAGGTTTCTACAATAGTCACGCTGCAGACCCAATTGTAACGTGAGTCCGAATTATTTATCCCCCCAGTGACACACTCTTAACTGTGGTCTAAACACATTACTTAGAATACTGCTTCCCTCTCATCCTTTGATCCCCGAAGGATTGGAGCTTGGCTAGTTCTTGGAGGTGTACATGATCCTGCACTGCTGCATAGGTTCATGTTTGCACGTTACGGGGTTTTCTAGGAAATAAGGAGTCCTTAAATTGTCCCTGCAATTTTTTCGTCATAGCTTCTCTCGTACAAATTAATAAAATAAACATCGGGCGTTTGCCTGTACAGAACCTGAAAGGTAAGAAACATTTTCACATTTGGAAATGTTTAGCAATTCCCACAATTACAATTGGTTGCAGTTTTGAAGGTAAAGCACGCGTTTCTGAGACCCCCCCAAGTATTTTTTTGAAAGGGAAATGACTGGCTTATTTTGGAGGGGAAGAAAATACATCTGTAGTTACACTGACATTACCCGCCTCGGTAATGAGGGACCCGAAGTTGGTGCTTTGGGTCTTCAGAGGTCAGCCCGTGGAGGGCTGAGGATTAGCTTTTATTTTTCTGCCCTGCCACGCTTTCTGCAGGACCAGCAAAGGAGGGCAACAGCACGGTGGTGTGCGAGCCCTCGGTGTGGTGTGCCGCCTTCGCACGCTGCCCCGGGGCTGCTGAGGAGAGGGGAGAAAGGCGGGGGGGCAAATGGGGCAGGAGGGGAATGCTGCGACCACTGCTGTGGGTCACAGCTCACTTCGCCCCCCGCATTAACAGGTCCTTGGTGCAAGAAGCCTTTCCCCTTTTCTGGGGAAAAGGATGCTCTGATCAGATAAGAGTTGGCTGTTAGTCAGAAAAATTGGAAAATGATAGTCCCTGGTTAAAAATCAGGTGTGTGGGAGCCTCCAATAGTTGCAGTTTGGGCAATCATGTAAAGTATAACAGTGTTTGTGCCTTTTGGAAGGGTTAAATAGAGTTACCAAAAAAAAAAAAAAAAAAAATCCCAGGATTTTCCTGCCAATTAACAAAGCGTGAGTTGGCTACGCCATGGTTTTCACTTGTATTTCTAAGCAATTCTGGCTTTATTTTAATTCTTTTAAATTCTAAATCAGTTGGCTGTTGAACTGTTCTCTCAGGCTAGTTTGCCTTTACGCTGATGTTTTGGTACATGCCTCTATCTGGAACCTAGAAGCAAAGAACCAAACTGTAAACCTAGATTAAAAAAATAGTAAGGAAGAGCTTTTGAAACATACTGATTTTCTGACCTTTATTTTGAACCTCTAAAATGTCTTTCCTCAAAATGCGTTTTAAGTGGCAGCTCAGAGAAGCTCCTTATCTGATTCGCTCATCTCTAATATGCCTGTCAAATTCTAAATGATTGTCTGAAATCCTGAATACCTGTGGTCAGATCCTTACCTTCCGTATTTTGGCAGAGCAGTGGGGATGGGCTGCATTACAGCAAATGAAGGATGGCCAAGGGTATGCAAATTATGGCTCTGCTACCTGAACTTAAAGGAAGAAACCAAGCCGAACTCTTTATTTTGGAGCAAGCTAATTACAAGCAACAGGGGAGACAGTGAAATAGAGTGCATAAATCATTCTCCACGCTGCTTACCCTCAGTTTATAAAGTGTTAATTGTTCTATTGCCTTCTCCAACGGCAAAGTCTGGCTGAACTGGGAGCATTCCTTTGCATTCGCAACCTCAAATTATTTTCATTCCCGAGTGATTTATGTTTGGCGCTCAGGGCAAAAGTCACCCCCTGACATCCCCTTCTGCTGGGACAACGCTTCGCTCTTTCCGAGGCCCGTCGTTTGTAAACATTGCAAAGGCACCCTTGTCCTGCTTCCTTCAGCAAATCCACCCGGATGGGACTACCTGGTCACTTAGAGGGCTGGAATGACGAGATGGCCCTTTGAAAGCTTAGCCCCAGGTAGGATGTGCTGCCTGGCTCAGGAATTCCACTGCTTCCCCTGGCTCCTGCTAAGTGGTGGAAAACGTAACGTGATCAATACCAGTTCGTATCCTCAGTGAATTTTTTGGACAGGGCGCATGGTGGACGTGGGAGACGCCAGCACGTTGGCAGGAAGAGTGGTTTATCTTCTTGGGGCACTGCTCCGTAAGCCTCGGCCACTCCTGAAGACAAACCCCAAGCCCACCAGTGCAGACTCTGCAAATGATGGAGCGTTTTCATCACCTGCAGACAAAGGAAACATAGATATCATAGCCTGGGGATAGTGTTCATTTTGCAAGACAAGTTACTTTGCAAGCATCTTTCTAGCTTTCCTAGCTTTTGAGCGTCTTGTTGCCATCCTGCTTTTAGATACGTTGCTCCTGAAAAGCTCAGGAGGACCAATGAAAACGCTGTATTAGGCCTGGCTTGCAGAAAATGGACTTTTTTTGTCTGTTTCTTGATGCTTTTAATTATTTATAGCATTTTCCAAAAGCCACGGTCCTTGCCACAGAGAATGTGCTGATTGAGGATATGGGAAGATCCCAGCCACAGACTCATCCTTCCCTTCATCTTAATTTCTTATTGACTGCTGTAAATGATTTTTCTTGGTAAATACTTCTTTCGACAAATTTCTGGCGGAAACCTAGTTGTCTGGTTTCTCACCTTCTCTTTTGCCGTTAAAAATACTCTGGGTGGTCAAC
The DNA here is from genome assembly GCF_026419915.1 of Harpia harpyja. Classification (NCBI taxonomy): domain Eukaryota; kingdom Metazoa; phylum Chordata; class Aves; order Accipitriformes; family Accipitridae; genus Harpia; species Harpia harpyja. The sequence goes on from NC_068946.1 coordinate 1,443,240, forward strand.
TTCTGTGCTGGTCAGTCAACATTTGTGCTGGATTTTAATGATAGGATGGGAGGCTGGAGGCTGCTTCAGAGAAGACAGCTTTGGGGAAAGATGCGTCATGGTTAATCAGTGAATCATTTTTTCTCGTCTGTCACCTATAAAAGAAGCTATCCTGGTATTGGAGATGATGATGATACCTTCTTGAGAAATAGTTCCTCAAAATGGAGCTGTGTAGCATTTGACTGGGATGAACCTGAATGCGCTTCGGAGGGCTTCTGACGAGGCTATTCAATGAAAACAATGGGAAAAAAACCCAGAGGGAATGAAGTTGCTCCACAGCGATATTCCGTGGTGTCATTTGTCCTCCAGAAATCTCTGCGTCTGACCTTAATGGTATCACTTTTCTTTTCTGGAAAGAAATACAGACGTTGTTTGTTTTAAAGGCAGGACATTCTCTGTCCTGGCCAGACTCTTATCATACCTTTCAGCATGGGATATTTTTACTGGCCAGTCTGGAGCAGCAGCAATCCTGTGTTTACCCTGGCTGGAAAACAGGCGGTACCCAATCAGTCTGGCTTCCAGGGGTGAGATGCTGTCCTTCCTGGTCTCCTGAGCTGTTGAAAGTGATAAAGTTTGAGCACTCTCCGGCTGTATTAAATCGCCTCACTTTGAAGGCAGACCTCTCAATAAGGCTGCGCGAGCTCTTTCACGAAGGTCTGCAGTACATCTCGTTTACCCGTCTGGATTTCAACGCCTTTTCTGTTGCCTCTTGCATCTCGGTGGCTTTTTGATCCTGTGAAGTGCTGTCAGTGTAGAGGTTTATCTTCTTTCCCCCCCGCTGCAACGTGGCATTGCCTACCTGCCGTAAGCGGGGCTTTGCTATGCGGCAAACCAGAGGAAGAGCCTGAGCCGAACAATATTAGAGTGACTGCAGAGACTGTTTCTGAGCTGAGGAAGCAGCTGTGTTGTCCCGAACTCCTTCGTTATCTTCCCTGTCTGGTAGATGAAAGGGTTGTAAATGGAGTGTTTGAGGTTTGGTTTGGGCTGAGGCTCTCTTTAGGAGCTCCCTTCTTTGAGCTTGGACGTAAATGACCTTTATGTACGGGGCTCATTGCTGGGAGGGAGGGGGTGTCGGAGAACCTGGGCTCTGCTCCAAGCCTGCCCTGTCTTCCCAGGGATCCTCGGACCACCCGACGCTTTGGGGTCCGGTTTTGGCGAACTCGGTGTACCCGAGTGAACGCGGCGGAGCGGCTCGCCGCATGGCTCGGCACCACCTGAGACCTCTGCGTGCCGGGGAGGGTCGCGCGTTCGTGGCAGGGACCGTCTGGCCACGGGACGGGGAGCATAAATGCTGTTGTTATTTGCATCTCATGCTGTAAATCGGCTGCTGGGCTTCAACGTCTGCTTACTGAAAACTTCACGGCAGAGTGGATCGTTTCAGCAACACTCAGGCTTTGGGGGCTCTTGTGTGGGCACTTTGCTGCGCTGGAGGGATGGGACCCTTCCTAATTAGCCCGGCTGCATTTTGAAGGATCGGCCAGACCAAATCTTCTTTAGCTTTACACAAAGGAGAGGTCAACTGTAAGCAAGCAGGGCCGGTGATTAGCGTCTGCTTTTGCAAGGCCAGCTGAAATGGCTTTGTCGCAGCTTCAGGAGACCATTATTGTGTCTCTCTTTTATAGCACTGCCCTCATTTACACAAGCATTTGACATGCCCTCAGTGTTGTTTGATTGACTAATGACCCTATTTCTCCTGCTAATCTCTTCGAGCTGTTCAGTTGGAAGCCTTTGGGGTGTGTTAGGGCACGGGCTGCTTGGGTGGAGGGCTGGGAGAGAGGGGTTTGCTGCAGCCTCTCCAGGCTGGAGGTGATTTTCAAAGAGGAACACAGGACTGCAAAGCACTCGAAGGCGTTGAAGTCAGAACGGGAAAGGTTTTGTCTTTGGAAGCAAAGAAAAGCACCTTGTAGACTCTTCTTGGATCCAGGAGCCAGATGCTTCTTTCCGCGATGGAAAGACACCGCCAGCGAGCGTGCACGTGCGATGATGCTTGTTTGGACTCGGGTGACTTCCCTGTCCAAGGGGATCCCAGTGCCGATTTCAGAATGACAGTAGCGAGATATTGTGTTCGATGTTTCACGGGTTTACAGTTCACGAGGCCGATTTAAAATCCGTCTGTGGGATTAAATAGCAGCAATTGTTCTTCAGCTGTCAGTTTATTGGAGAGAATCCACTGTTAATAATACCAGGGCTAAATTAAGCAGAGCACTTCTCCTCCAGCAGCCAAGAAGTCCGAATACTTTTATTTGCAAACGGCCTCCTGATTCAAAGGTTTTAGCCTTCTGCTGGGGAGGGGAGAAGAGCCTGAGCCCAGAGGAGATTTCTGCCAGTGCGCAGCATTGCCGTGCGGCTCTGCCGGCCGGGATTTTCTCTCTTCTTGGCTCAGGAAGGCAGCGGAACAAGGGTGGCTTGTGCAGAGCTCTGCTTCGTCCTGTTCTATCTGCTTGTCCATCAGCCAAACGTTAGGTATTTAATAGCTGGCGAACAGGTAGTGCTGAACTCTTTGAAAAAGTTAGTGAGAGGAAACAAGCCAAGGCTATGCGGGGGCTTATTCAGTTGAAAAAAAACAAAAATCTTTCGTGAAGTGAGTTTTGAAGAAATGAGAAAATGTGCCGAAGCTGGGGGAACAGCTGGGGTTGTACCTGCAAAACAAGTTTCCTCGTGCTTCTATCTGTTGGGTGTTCTGGGGTCCAGCATCCTTCACCGAGATGCGCAGCGTGGCGTTCATCGTGAGCTTCCTGGCACGGCCTCGATTTTCCAAATCTGGATCTAAATGCAGGGCAATTACTCTATGAATAACTTCATAGTTCATATGATTTGTGTTTCTAAAGGTTAACTGGAGTACGGCAAACAGCCTTTTGGATGTACGCTCTCACATTTAAAGTTGTCCAGCTTTGTCCAGCTCCGTCGATGAGTGATGTACCATGCGCATAGGCAAAAATATTACGGACACATTTGTTTAAAGGAATGTGATAGCGGGTGAAAAAGAGACTAAAATCTTAAGGGCTTTAGTGAATTGGAAATATGGCTTTCTGTGTTCTTTTCAAGCTTTCCTTGGGTTGAACTCAAGAATTAAGGATTTCATTATCACTTGAGAGAGATGATTATACTGGGTGAAAGAAAATATATGGCTCAAGTACTTCAGATGAGTTGTAGCCCTCTGCTTAGATTTTAGCCGATAAATGAGAGAGGAATCCCATTGCTGACGTTGCAGCGGTTTGAGATTTTCATGCAGATCTTTACCGCTCCTCGCGTTAAGACCTGTCAGTGGTAAGAAAAGCTTGGAGGGAAACTGCTGGTTGTGCCACCTGGAGCAGACCAAATCTACGCTTTGTTTTGAGGGATTCGTACCTCGGGCCTAGTCATGTGAAGTACTGGGTGCCACCTTCAAAGCGATGCATGCTTTCCCCTTAGTGAGGACTGATGCTCCTCAGCACCTCCCGTGATCGCCTCCTTAATTATTACAGTGCCAGTACCACGGCGAAATGTCAGGCCCCGCTCTAATCTCCCTGCAAGGATTTCCGCGAACGTTCGCAGCCAGCTGTGACCAATTAGAAAGGGGGGGTTGCATTTGCAAAACCTCAGCGACTTGCAAAGTGGAGCTAGGGGTCCGAAGAGCTTTACATTTTTGAGAGCTATGTACTCTAGCCTAAGTATTTTCTTCTCATAAACTGTCTGTTGCAAGTCAGACTGTAAGCACGGAGGTGAGTCGAGGGATATTTATATAGGGGAACAGATTATTTTCCAAGCAATGAAAAATACTGCAGTCTAAAAATGGTCCACTGGGATCCCATCATGTAATTGGTAGCAAGAAGAATTCGATACATGAATGCCAAGTAGGCTGAATTAATGCCGAATCCTTGGACCGTTACTGGAGAAGACGAGACCATCCCCCAAGTCAGGTAGCCAAGGTCCATCCCAAGCTTACAATTGCTCACCCAGCTGGTTGGTTTCTTGAAACGAGAGGGAACGATAACAAACCATAGCCCGGTCCGCTCTGTGCAGAAGCACCGTTTCTGGAGGCACGTCCGAGACGCGCCTCACCTGTCTCCTGCTGCAGTCCTTAGCGACTCTCCCTTTTGCATTTGGCTGTTTTGCGTTATGGAAGAGAAATGACCCAGGGCAGCTTAACTCTCAGGACATGTCATCTTCCGTTCTTTTCTGGGGATCTCGTGAAAATTGGCGGTGCGGGGATCCACATTGGCCGTAGGCACAAGGGAACAGGTTCCAGCCAAAATAGGCGGCTTAGTGAGTGAAATGAGAAGTGATGGCCAAAGTAGAAAAGATAAGCATTGCTGCAAACCTTCCTGGAATTTTTAGAATTGATTTATGCTTAAATACATAGTACAGTCTGTAATAAATCATCAGCATGCTATGCTTTCAATCTCTGGGTTTGGAAAGGTTGGTGAAAACGTTGTTTTATTCATTGTGTGCTGCCTTCTCCAAGGCACCTTTTTAAAGCAGTGTTCTCTAGCAGGTGATAACATCTTTTCACCAGCCTCTGAAACTCCTTCCCTCCACCTCAGCCACAGGTTGTCCTTTAATTTTTGCTTCGTTTGTCATGTTTCAGTCTGTTTACTCTCCTTTGCTGTATGGTCTCAGTGCTACAGTATAATTTGTGTAATAATTCAAGAAATAAACATATGTTGAGATTCCTGTCATTACAAATACTTTTTTCTTCTGGGAAGCTGCTCGGAGGATTCCCGCTCCAGAGGTTTACTTAATGAGAGTTACGTGAGGAAGGGAGGACACTATCCGTATATCCTTGATCCAAGTTCAAGCGCTTGTGCATTCCTGTTGTGCAATGCAGTTTTTTTCCTTGGGCTGAAGCTTGCTGTTCTGTGCAGCCCTAACCCAAGCTAAGCTGTCTGATAATGGAGGAGGAGGAAAATCTCCCACTGACAACCCCCGCAAACAAATCAAGGGCAGCACCGGCCAGCAAAGGAGTTTGTTCCAGTCCACTTTTTATTGCTAGGTGCGTTACCAGATTCAAACGGAAAATGGTATCTCTGAAAAGGGGAACCCCTCCTTCTCCTGAGACCGTGGTACCAGGTTCAAAGAACAAGCTCAGGGAGTTTGCACCTCTGCAGCTCTTTTATCCCCAGGTTTCCCGTATGCTTAGCTTGTGTTCACTGACTACAGCTGTGTTACGGTTTTCAGTTAATACCGTAGCGCATATATACATGTATGCATGTATATAAACGGTAGGACATCATAGTACGTACCTGGTTTATAGTATATCAGTACTGCCTATAGCTAGTATTTAAAAGCAGGCATTGCATTTTAACGGTCCACTCACTGGAAACATGGAAATGATTTGCGGTGCAGTGACCTTTTACCCGACCAGGGAATCTTTACCTTTCTAGCCCTAGATAAGCACGCAGACCCTTCAGGCACAGCCAGTGCCCCACGCCGCGTAGGAAGCCAAGCCCGTGCCCGCTCCTCTCCGAGCGATCTGCCTGCGGTGCTCTTACTGGTAGTGGCGGCGTTGGCACCCTGTTCGGGTCCGTAGGGAAGTGGTTGGGGAACAAGCCGTGCCGTGCAGGGGCTGGAGCTGCAGTGGGGTCTTCAGGCCCCGTGGCTGGTTTCCCCCTGCGTGGGAGCGGGGCAGGAGGGCTGGCAGCTGGAAGCAGGCGCACAGCAAGCGTTCGCCGGCAGAAGCAGCTCTAGACCGAAAGGAAGGTCCAGGCGAGCCTTGCTATGGTGGGGTGAAATTTCCCGGTTCCAGGGTGGCTGGTTTCCTCCCAGACATGCTTTACTTTACGGGACTTCAGTTTCTCGTGGTTCGACTTGCGCACACGGACACATGTGCTGTATCTAGCTGTGCAGACGGTTTTTCTTTGCATAATTCAGTGTTCGTGGGGCCTCTGTAACCCCTTTACGTTCCCATCGGCTACAGGGACACCTGTTAGACCCTCAGTCTCCATAAGGCAGCCAAAGAACTGTTCTGAAGGCCAACAGGTGTTTCTAGTTTGCCGTACGTGAACGCATATTAACTGTCTTTCTTCCCGCCTCCCCAAGCAAATAAAACCTGCAGTTGAATCTGGAAATCCTCCACTCAACACCAGAGCAGCAGGCGGCCCTGCACGGGGGTGCCAAGAAGTCCAAATGAGCTCCCTTCTCCACGGCGGGCCGTCTAGCACACTCACGGGCTAGACGCCGGGGCTGCTGGCCTTTAGCCGCTCGCTTAAGTAATGCCTTTGTGTTTTCCTTTCCATTTAGTCTGGAACGCTAGCTGCAACTCCTGGCAAGCCACAGCTTTCAGGACACTGTCATACCCATACGTAACGCTGTTGGCTTTTGTTTGCCTAAAGCGGCGCAGGTCGTCGGGCAGGCTGGTCCAGCTCCGTTTGCGTAGAGTCAGTGGCCATCAGTAGTTTTGCAGGGGCAGCAGGTTTTGATCTTTTTCACCCTACTAAGTGCGTCTGCCTTGCTCGGATGCCTTCAGTCCAGGTTTCCAGGCTTCTCCGAGAGGTCTTGTAGGCGGCAGAGACTCAAAACGTGTGTATCATTGATTTGAGGCAGGACTCTGCTGCAGGTGGGCTATGCTAATACAACTGAACGGTGACAGCAAAGAAGTAGAAAAGCCCGTGTTTGCAGATTAAAATAGGGATTCTTTTTCTTTAGTCATTTAAGTGGCTTGCTTAAAGACTGGATAGATCATTACCAGAGGTCCAAACCAGCTCTTGGCTCTTCTAGCCAGGAGCTGGTTTGAATCATTGGTAATGGAAGTCAGTTATGCTGATTCATGGTCCTAATCTGATTGTCAGAGATCAAAGGGCCAAAATAATGCTGTCCCGTGTAATAAATGCAAGCCATCGGTAGGGTGCTGCGTTCCTCTCGCTGGTTTAATGATCTAGTGTGCAGTGGATAAAGGGGACGGGTGGGTCTTAAGCTGTTAAAGAGAATCCAGGGGATATTGTGCCTTTCCTCGGCATACCATTGTGTTTTGTGAGGCGTATTGGATTTCAGTACGGCAGATGCTGAGATAATGGATGCCAGATGTATGTCATTAGAGGATACCTCTTTTTACCAGCTGCAAATTGTCCGTCACTTCCTCCACTGTACATTTTCATCATGAGAAGCTTGAATTCCCACAACTTACTGATATTGCAGATGTTATCGGGCTTCTCTTTAACTGATAAGTAATGGGCTTGTGCAGCCCAAACCAATCACATGTGGAAAAGTCAAATAATGTATTATGATTTGTATTTGTTCAGGACCTCAGCTGCGATTTGCCTTGATAAACTTGCCCGGAAAATTATATTCTACATTTAACTTGTAAAATGAATCCCTAGAAAACTCCCAGGATTTAAGTGAAAGAATGCCAGAGATGGTTTTGTACTTATGTGAGAATAAGACATGGCTTTTCACTTTACAGTCTCTAGCGTAACAGGATACGCTCTTTAAAAATGCACATTTTTAAACTGAAGAAACGGGTGAAAAGAGAACATTAAGCTGGGCAGACAGGGTGAATACAGAATGCATCATGGCATATTTAGGGATAAATTAATTTTGAAAATATTCATACTTTGCAGAGGCTTTTAATCAGAAGGAATCTGAGGTTTATGTGAGATTTCATATGTGGTGGTTGATACATCTCCATAGTACACTTATTTAGTTCTGTGAATATACCACTTTCTAAGTCTTTTGAAGTTCATTCCTTCCTGCATGTAGTCCCCAGACAGAATGCTTCGGGAAATCATTTTCTTGAAATGGTTTGTAAGGTCATTTTTTTTCAAACCTAGAAAAAAAGGTTCGTTGTAAGTAAAACAATGCCTCTGACTTCCTCTCCTGAAAACTTTCTGCTACTGTTAACACCTTTCTCCTCGGCTGAACTGCCATCAGGGCCGTGTCTGGTTCAGGAGGAGGCAGGTGAGAGCTCAGCGCTGTGCCGGCGGTGCTGGAAGCTGGCTGGATAGCTGCATGGTGCGCCTGCGGCCAAGTTGCAGGAGATAAGGGGAGAAAAGGGCTCTGGCCTCTTGAAAGGAAAGTGTTTGGAGATGTTTGTACCACCATTTTCCGTTCTGCCGTACGGAAACTTTCCGTAGTCGGAAATGCAGCACCTTTCTTGTGCAGTGTATTGGCTTTGACCTTTTTTAATGTAACAGCGGACAGCGGTGATATTTGAAATGTGTAGGAGAAACAGATGTAGAAAACGATTTTTGGGAAACAGCAGATCAGGTAATTTTTCTGGTTGAAAACGATTTAGGGGTCACCCGCCTCCGTTACGGTCGGGGAAACTGCCCTGAATTGCACAGCGGAATGCTTACTCCTAGCAAGTAAATACATTATTTCTGCCTTCGTTTTTCCTGGTTGCTCAGGATCTCACCTCATTAATAGTGAAGATTTTGGAATGTCAAATATTTGGAGTATCTGGGTATCAGAGCCGTACAATAGATCTCTGTGGCAGGCGGTCACTGAGCTCCCATCTTTCTGCATGGAGGTGTTTGGTTTACTTCTAATTCTGAGAGCCTGCACAGTGCTGTGACTGTCCCTGTCGAGCAAACATCTTCAAACTTAAACAACTGCTTCTTCGAGAAGGTGAATTTCAAGTTTAAAACGTTACATTTGCGTTTTTTTTTTTCAACTTGTGAATTCAACAAGAAGCAAGTAGCAATGACCCTTTCATTAGAGACAAAAGGAAGTGTGTATAAATGTCTTTTGTGGCTTGGCAGTAAACTTGCTGAGGACAACATAAAACGTGCTCATTAAATGTTCTTTAAACAGTATTGCTTTTTGTTTTCAGAAGCAATGTGATGTTTCATCCCCCCATTAATTGCCTAATACCAATTATGGCATAAACAAGCCATTTGCTATTGTAACTTTTTCAATTTATTTTTCAAGGTTCTTACTCTTGACACCTATTATGCTGCTGGGAACATGAGTGGCTTTTGTAGTGAAATATAAATAATGAGATCAGTGATCAATAGTTGTACATAGACCATCCTGTACTATAAATATTACTGCAGCTCTTCAGAACCTTACAAAATGCTTCCCCCCTTGGATGCTTTGTCATATTGAACTTAATTATATGGAGACAAAGAGGCTAGGAGAAGATTATTTTTTCCCAGGGACTCTGCAGTTCTTCAGAGTCAGACGTGTACTGCCCATTGTGCATTGGTAGCCGAGGGAGCAAGCCTCAAAAAAGAGGTACTCTTTGCGTTAGTGTTGCATGCAATCAAAATTCTGCAAAGTGCCTAGAAAGGCTGGGCAAAGAAAGACTGTCAGAGCTGACCGTTCTGGTTATAACCCTTCCTCCTGAGATCATAATCTTCTTTATGGTATTTCAGCACTTCTGACTGTTCCAGCCAAAAAATGGAGGTTTGGCTGGAAGGAGCAGCTGATAGCCAACGCTTCAGAGCTTTGAAAGATGCTTGCCTTGTGATTGATTTTGAATAAAGAGTGTGGCTTGTGGAGCTTCTTGTCCAGATGAGTAAGTTTAAACCTGATTGGGGAAATACCTGAATGTCAAACCAATTCTTCCCATGCCTGTACCTCTCATTTCTTACTTTGGTAGCAGAGCCTTCTCCTTTGTCATTGCTGCTCCTGAAGATACGTCGTCAAGTCTTATCTCCCCAGCTGAGCATTCTCTGCCAGGTCATCCTCAGTGTCTGCTCGATACAGTTTTCATCAAAGCTTTTGGCTTTAAAAAAGGCCATAAGTCATATCTGGAAGTCTCACTGTAATTCACATTGTCATCTGTCAGCCTCTTAAGCGGTCCTGCCCGGCAAGGTCAGCAGCTGGAGGAGCTTAACGTGAGTGCCCTGTGAGACTGCAGTAGTTACTATGATCAGCTACTCAGAGGAGCTGTCAAATCACCAATTTTGGACCATTTGGGGCTAGCCCAGAAGCATCAGTTAATTGGTTAAAGAAGGGATATTCAGCAGATTTTAAGCTTTTGTTATTACGATATCTTTGTTATTAAGTTACTAAGCTTTTGTTGGAGACTTCTGTTTGTATTCTGGTTACGGTTTAATTTGCATTATTTATATTTGTGTACAATAACAAAGATAGCTATCAAACACATTTTTAGGACAACACTGTATGAGAGCTAGTGGTTCTGCTTTCTGGTTTGTTTTTAAGCAAAAATCAAGAGGCTTATGTTGTTTGCATTGTTAGGGGCAGACAGATTTATGGGTTCTATATCAGACTGTATCCTCCTCCTCCTGGGGAAAGACCAAATCCAATGACTGAGAACTTAGACAAAAACCTTGGGTTTTTACAGGCATCTGTTAGGATGCTTTTTTGAAGCATCTCTCTCTGGAGACTCTGGGCACGACATGTTTGTAACGATACCTGGAGCTTTGCTAAATTGCAAGTGCACCTAGTTTGTTCACAGAAAGCATTTTTCTTGAAATTCACTGGACTGCACTCATTTTGCAACACCGTTGTAAACAAAGGCAGCTGTATTTCACTGGTATCTTGGGGGGGGAAGTGGAATTGTCATTTGTGGATGCAGTATTATAGATGAAGAATAATTTTGTTAAAATCAATGCTTCATTTCTTTTTTAAGTGAGAGGAGAAGAGAACTTTGATTTCTTTATCCTGGTTAGTCTTCTGCTTGACTGCAGGTGTCTGGGAGAAACAAGTATCGGTGCCGATTTCATGTTCCAGGAAAGCGAGGTCCACAGATGAGCAGTACTCCGCAACATGCACATAGCAGCTAATAAAGCCACTAACAGACTCGGATGCATTAGGCATCACAGCTAGAAGGGCTCGTGAAGTAGGTACATATTTTGATGTTTTAGCTGGAGAGATCGGAACGGCAGGTTACGTGACTTGGCCGCGGGAAGGCAATGCAGCGAGTCCGGGGTGTATCCGGAGCGCAGATCTCCCGCCTCCCGGTGCCTTTGCATCTGGCACTCAGACCAATTCACTCATCTTCAGTCCCTGTCTGAACTCTTTACAGCTTAGCCTGTTGCAACATCATTTCTTTTGAACCCTCCAACTAGATTTTGATAATTTTTCCTTGATTCTGTGCGCATCTCGTTGGCTTTAGATGGGGGCGATGTAACTGGGGAGAACAACGCTCCAGGCTTTCTCACTGCCTTGTCTCCTCAGATGCGCGGCAGTAAGTCTGGCCGAGCCTGGCTGCTTTTGCTGCGAGAGCAGGAGGCATAACCGGGCTCCGTGCCGTGGGGACACGCAGCTGAAGATCACAAGCTGCCTGGTGAGCGCAGAGCTTCACCCTGGCACGGGCTTCTCCGCAAGAAGCAATTAGGAACAGGACCGAACTGCTGCTGACATTCACACCTTCATACGCTCAGCCTTGGCCAACGCGCCCGTGATCTCATGGAGCTGAGGTCACTTCAAAGACTTGGAAACTTCGAAGGAAGTCTCTTCAGCTTCTCCATGAGAGGAATACAGGTTCTTTCCCAGGAGAGCCATCTTCCCGTCTTTCCATGAAATGCACTTTTGGCCATACAGTGGAAAAAAAAAAAAAAACATCAAACACCGGCCCGTTTGTTGAGCTCCCGAAGGGAAGCTTTGGAAAGCCTGCCAAGCGCAGTATATTTTTATATTGCATCCATTATACAAGGTGTCAGAAAAGAATTCTCTCCATGATGGAGAGATATTTATAGTTCATAAGGTTTTATGGCAGACGTTGAGAGTCTAAGGTTACTCTCGCTGAGACTAGTCGGACTGGTGCCTCTGACTTCAGTGAGAGCAGGTCTTTAGAGCGTGCGGGCAACCTTTGTAGAGAAAGAGCCCAGCTGGATGGTGCCACCCGTCCCACCTCTCTGTCTCCTGAGGACCTCCAGGAAGACAAAGGGGAAACTTGCCAAAACTGGAAATGAATTGGGCATGGCGGTAGAGAGCGAGGACCTCCGTAGAAACCAGCGACAGAAAGAAGAAACCAGGACCTCAGTAGAAACCAGTATAGGAACGGGCAGAAAGAGGAGAATATCCCTGGTGGGGATATCCCTGATATTCTTCAGCCCTGATGTGGGCTGAAGTCTGGCTGCAGCTTGCAATAGGCAGGAAGCTAAAGAAACAGGGAATCGTACGACTTTGATAGGAATAAATGTGTGCATTCTGAGTGGAGTAAGAACATTTGATGAAAATCTTTGTCTCGCGCCTTAACGGAAGCTGCGTGGAAGATACCCGGCACAGCTAGTGATGTGTATGGAAGTACTTTCAGATCTGCGTAGCTGTTATCTCTTGCAGATGTTCCTTCCTCCAGAACATTTGCAGAGCCTGAAGAAGTAACTCGCGCTGATCCGGCCGGTGTTTGCATGCCGTCCAGCGGGGAGGGAGCGATCCCGATGAGCCCTTCCCTTCTGCATTTCAGTGCAGATGAAGAGGTCACAGACATTATTTTCAGTCTCCATTAGGTCAGGGACACTTCTAGGAAGCCCCTAGTCACAGTTTCACTGAAAAGATAATTACCTTGTCTTGGAGGAGGCCGTGCAGCTGGGAAAGGTGATGAGCAGAAATGCATCTCTGTCACGTGCTTACCCAAACTGATATTTGAGCTTCATTTGCCTCTTCTTTAGAAAAATAAATACCTTAAAAAGTAGACAAAATCCTTTGGAACTTTTCATGGCATAGCCCATCATCTCCAGGCGTCGAGTTAAAAAAGGCCTGCAAAGTTTGTGGGCAGCGTAGGTCAACCCACTGTCTTATGCAGCTTTATGTTCATAAAAAATTAAAGCCCTAACTATGATATTGATTAAATGTAATTTGGCCATCTTACATATTTACATTTGTGAGAAGTTTAATGGGAGCCAAAAATGGTAATGCAATCACTCTGGAAAGGTTGGCTGTTGCTAAACAGGGAATTTAAGATTGCACATACACGGTTGGTATGTGTGGGAATGACAAGACTGCGATAAAAGGAACCTATGGTCTCTAGTCCGTCTCTCCCGGAACTCTCCAAAGCCCTGCTTAAAACAGACAGTGTGCATATATACATATGTATGTATATATGTGAACTGTTATAGGTGTGCTGTTACATCTCCTACATCAGCATGTCTTAATGAGCATCGCGGAAATGACTCCCGCACTGCACTTCCTATCAGAGCAGATACAGCCTTGTGCTGTGTAGTTTATGACAAAAAGATCATGATAAACAGAAAATTAGAAAAGACCAGATACATCAAAAGTGTTTGAAAAATTACGTGGAAGTGACCAGCAAAGTTAAGATGATGTCAGTTTGGACAGAAAATTACGGAAGAAATGACGGGGGAACAAAAAAGCCTGTGAAAAGCAATGAACGTTGTACTGAGTAAGTTTTATCTGAGCACTGCAGGAAGCTCCAGAGTTGTGAAAGATAATCTGCTCCCTGCAGACCACAGCAGATCGCATCAGGCATATTCTCTTGAAAGGCTGTGCTCTTTTCTTCAAAAAAAAGGAGATTTCCTGGAGGTGCTGTCTGTCAGGGCTGTTTTATTATGTCTCTGTTATTGTAGATCCGGAGGAGACAGGCTAAGGTTGTCTGAGCATTTGATATAATCCGTGGAAAGACGTTGAGTTTATAGATGCTTAGGTGGGTAAGGATGAGAATCTGGCTGGGAATTCCTGAAAGACGGGAAAATTTATAATATAACCTTACAATTTCTATTTTACAAGTCTGGTTATACCCTTGCATTTCGCAACTTGTCTTTTCCACCTCCAGTACCCTTCTGCGCCAGGAGCAATTCTGCGCAGGGGCTCCGTCGCTGGTTTTGATGCAGCAAGAATTGAGCAGCGGGGGAAGAGCCCCATCCCTGAAGTTCCCCGTCCCAGGGCCGAACAACTCTCCCCTCGGGGACGTCCTCGGGGACAGGCGTCCTCCAGGTCTGCAGCCCCAACGTGCGCTTGCTCTAGGCAGCGGTACGGTCCCTGCCTGATCTCCTGGACATACCCTGGGAGAAAGGGGGTTTTAAATACTTGGATGCCAAATCCCAGAGCGTGCCCAGGTGTAGAAAAGGGCAACAAAACAAAAATGAAAAAAAGCCCGACAAAGCAGCAAAAAAAATCCCCACCAAGCATGGATTTTGCATGTAACTTCTGGTTTGCTGACAAACTTTTCAAATAAGTTCAGCGAGGAAGCAGCAAAGCTGCAACACTGATGGGATTGTGCAGCAGCCTGCTCTTGGCTCATCAGTTTGGCAGATTTTCAGAGAAACAATTGAAAAGATCTTTTTTCAACCCAAACTCAGCCACGCAGAAGTGTCTGTAGGACCCATGCAGTTCTGCTGTTTCTATGCTTAACTGCTTACACTTTAGTACTAGAGGAGGCATATTCTCCTATTTCCTTTAGATTATCAGGAGTGCTTGTTATTGGGAGAATATTATGTAAACTTCATTAAACAGGTTGTGTTATAATGTCTGTAAAACAGAGTAGCTCAAGTTCTCAGGGCGTCATATCTTTTTTCCCCAATACAGCTGTTTTACTGGACATACGCTACAGCAACTTGATTTATAGAGAATATTATCCAAAGTTCCATCTTTGAAGTGAATTAATTCACTTCAGTGCTGCCAGTGGCCCTTTCTGAACAGCTGTAAGTCTGTTAAATATCATTACGGCCAGAGGGAGGGGATAGAGCCTCTCTGCTCTGCTCGGGAGAGGCTGCTTGAGAGCTGGGTCTCTCTTTAAAGTGCCTCCCTCACCCTTTGACTGTGGTGAGAATGTTTCCCACTGAAGAGCTGCAGGGTTATCCTTTGGAACTAGGTAAAAATTATTTTATCCCTATTTGAACCGCTTTTAATCTATATAAAGTCTAGCAGCTTGCTTTTTACGGTTTTTTGGTCAAACAAAATGCAGCAACTTTTGTTTATTTTTATGTCTTACTAAAGGTCACTTTCCCACAAAAAAAAGGGGAAGAAAATGCTTTTTTAAAGCTTACAGAGGTTTGGGGGGGGGGGGGGGAACAAGCATTAGAGATAGAAGTTATATATATGCGTATGTATGTAATGCTACACATCTAAGTGCAGATTCTGTTGGAAAACCAGATTTCACAGGTTTTACTTACTTCAGGAGAATCCTTTTGAAGGAATTAATCTGGACTTTGGAAAGGTAGCCCCAAGTGTTTGTTGGCTTGCAAGTTGCGTGTTGTGAGCTCTGGGGACCTGAACCATCCACCTTCGGTAGGCATTTAAGAAACCTAGGTGTCCAGTCCTGGTCTGGATGCTGCCTTACCAGCAGTATATGACAAAACGCTTCTGGTCTTGTAAATACTAAATGTGAAGGTTCAATTTTACATTCATCTGACCCGGAGTTTACCACAATGTTCTTTGTGCGGCCAGCTTGTGCTTGCTGCAAGTGTGCGTGCTGAAGAGGAAAAAGGCAAGTCTCAGGGTCTGGAATGCTCAGGAAATGGAAATTGTCCCTCTGCAAGAATACATCACTAGGCAGTTAAAATTCTTTTAGTAATAAAAGGAAAAAGATGATGATGGGAAAAGGCAACGATGCTGTTTCTCACTAGATAGCAGCCGACGGCGGTCCAAGCGGCACCGCGAGTTCTGCAGCCCAGGCGCTCCTCGCACTGGCTGTCGTTCTCCCAGGCGTTATCGCAGAGGTGTCGAGTAGGACAGATGGTTTCTGAAACAAAGAATCAAAATCATTCTTCTACTGACCTATTCGGTGCAAGAAGCATCGGTACGAGCACTGGGTCTCGGACACCCGTTCTGTGTTTCTGAAGCCAAGCCTGGTGTTGGATCTCTCTGTGCTGGCACGAGGTCCCAGGCAGCGAGACCGTCCTCTGGACCGTCACGGAGCAGAAATGTCCAGCAACCATTTACAGAGCATCCTGTCACATGATTTTCTGTATAGGCATCACATCGCTATCGCTGAAAGGTATTTGGGGCTGAGCCAGCTGAGGATATGAGTTTTGCATCTTACAGATAAGAAATTCTGTTTTCCTGGGGGTGACGGTTCACCAGTGAGGAGCAGGGAAGCCATACAGCTGTCTTGCTTGGAGTGCACGACTGATCTCAGAAATCTACTCCCCTATATTTATAATAAAGAATGTGTTTAAGTGAAGAGAGAGAGAAGAGAGCTGTCAGTAATTAGCTGTTGGCATGCAAAGGGCTGTGGGGTTAGTGGGCTGCTGAGATACCCACCAGGGACGTCTCAGCTGAGCGATGGGAGGAGAGTCACTGCAGCAGCCTTTAGAGGATCTGCAAAAGGAAGAGTCCCGGCAGCAAGGGGCTTTCCCTGAATACTGGGAACGAGTCCAGTCTGCTTGCTCTCTCCAAGGTGAGGAAACGGGCTGCCGAAAGCAGAAGGAATGAACGAGAACGAAGACAGCAGCGCAGCCTGAGCTGCTTGTACTTGAGGTTTTGCTTCTCGCTCGCTCCCTCTCGGGCAGAGCTGCAGCATCCCGGCTGTCGGCAGAGTGCTGGCAACGGCCGAGTCCCTCTTGCGGCTCGTGGGAAAAATCCCGGCAGTGTCAGAGCCTCCTTGGATACCGAAATGAGAGAGAAAGATGAACGTAAAGGACGGGAGAGAGCCAAGAGAGTCAAAACCACCCGCACGGTGGAAGCTTTTGGCTCCACAGAAAAGTCACAATAAGACCCACGGAGGGGTCAGTCTGCTTGTGGCCAAGAAAGCAGCAACTTTCTGCTCGCGGAGGGGAAAGGGCCCTTGCAAGGGGCAGCCGAGCCAGGCGCTGCAACTCGTTACCTGCAGCTTCACTTGACGTTCCCACCCGTGCTCTCCTGGCTGGCAGCCTGATACACACGGTCCTCGCCTTTGAGAGACAGCTCAGCGAGATCGTCCCTCCCCTTGTGCCGCTTCACCCTTTCTCTCTGCAGTCTCAATTGCGGTCATTATTTTCTAATTTGGAGAGGGAATTTGGTGCCAGCAACAGCCCCGTTCACAGCCTGAATCCCATGGTCATGCTTTCAGCGAACCCTGGCACTCTGTTTGCCAATCTAGCCCGGCCGGCACGGACTGTGGTGAGAGATGTCCTCCCTGCCCTCGGCTCCTGGAAGAGGAGGTGATGCTCGTCAGGCTTTGCCCGCACCCCGGGCTGCCCCGCTGCAGCCAGCCCCTCTGCATTTGGGGGCTGTGGCGATGGTGTCCTGGGGACCTGGCCGCTGATGACCATAGGTAATTGCTCATTTACTATCCACTGTCGCATCGCTACCGCAGCACTTTCCAGGGCTGCCGTCCTCAGCCGGGAAAAGCTGACAGTGGAACGTGAGAAAATCTCCTGCCAGCTCCTCTCACCTGTCACATCGGGTGATTTTACTCAGTTAAGGGAAATTAAACCAGGCAAAAACTTCGCCTGCTGGGATGGGGAAGAGGTTGGCACGTTGGCAGCAGAGTTTGGACCCTGGTCCTCCTTTCTAGGGATTGGCAAATATGCAAATAGCTGAGGTGATTTGTGTGGTCTGGAGTGCACTTACTTTTCATGGGTCACCAGAATAATGTAAAAAGATGTTCCTTTTTCTGTCGAGGGTCACGTTCTCTGCCCTGAGTCCCCAAAACTCAGCTGCTGTGTGTGCTTTCAAGCTGGGAGAGGGCTCTGTCACTTCATGGTGTGTTTTCTGGGTATGTTAGAAAGGGGCAGCCATTGTTCAGGGGAAAGCCAGATGCTACGAAACTGGAGCCTCTTGGCATTTAAGCTTCCTTCAGGCCTTTTTACAAGATGTTGTAAAATCGCCTGACAATAGGCTGTGAATATTAATGGTCTCTTAGCCCAAAGGCAGATGGAAAAGGTTGGGGGGTTTGTTATCAGTTTAAGTGGATGGTTTCTTTCATGTGGGAGTGTGTAGCTTCCATAAATAACATACCAGATGTGCTTGAATTCTGTTCTCCTTAAAATGACTTGGGGATCCTCATAAAGAATAGGAATACCTACTGTTACCAGTATTTTATTTCAAGGCTCTTCCAGCAAAAGGTGTCGAAGTGAGTTTGTGAATGCTGGAGCGTAGTAGCCAGGTTGATGCAGAATGGGTGCCACCACCGTCGCATTCAGCCTCGGTCCCGAGGCTCCGAACTCTTCAGATAAAGCCAGGCTTATCTGTAATTCCAAATCCCTCCGCGAAAATGCAGATCCTCCAAAACGTCTCGTTTCGCAAGAAATGCAGTTCATGTTTTGATTTGGAGGGCTGTCGGTCTCGCTGCTGGCTGGAGCCCTGGCTGCGGCGCCGGGCGAGGGCTGCTCCTGGCCCAGGGCTGGGCAGGGATGGTGGCAGGGATGCGGGCTCCTGGCAGACACTGTCTTCGGATGGAGCAAAGGGGAACGAGTGACCTTCTTCGAATGGTCCCGAGCAGCGAGCGTCTGAGCCCGGTGCTGACGCCACAGCAGTCCTGAAGGTAAGCCTTAAACCCAGCTGAGCCTTTGGTCTGTCCGTCTGTCCTCTCTGTGCCCAAGAACAGTACGTTGATGCATTTAAAAGGATGTTTCCGAGCCACCACGGAAAGAAATGCCAGAAGGACGATAAACACATCTAAGCAGAGCTGTATGGTGCAATGCAGAATGAAAGGCACGATGCAGAGAAGTGAGTTAGTCGCTGATATTGGGAGGGATTTGGACTCAGCCGGAGCCTAAGAATATAGTTGAAATAAGTCTTGCACAGGTGCAAGGCTAGAGTAGCAGTATGAAATTCTTCCAAAGCAGATGAATTTAGTTTTATGAGAAACATGGTCGTTACTTGGGTGTGACTGAACTTCTCTAAAAAGTCTAAGTGTTCCTCCGCAAAGCTGCTTAAAAATATGGATGGGTTTCTTTTTTAAAATTTAACTAAAATGATATCTATCTTCTCATATCACAGCCCTGCCACTTCAAATGTCATGGGTTTCCTTGAATGTTTGAAGGTTAGGCTGTATCTGGGAAGGATTATACAAGTTGGTGGCGATTTTATCATAGGACCCTTACAGTTGGTTTTGGTTAGCTTGGGCACCGCATAGGTAAGTAGACAGACAATTGCTAAAGGTAAGGAGCATGAATTTAAACTATTGCAATGCTTTAAAACCTGCAGTGATCACTGCCTAGAGGGAGCACAGAGCTAGAAAAGTGAGGTGATAGCTGAAGTCTGAATAGAAATGTATTGGAGTGGTGTGCGTGTGTTTTTAGAGATGTTTCTCGTCGGGGCTGAGATGCACCAGAAGAACTGCCTGGGGATGCTGGTGATGCTGCATCACACTGCACAAGTAGTGCTCATTTCTCTGTGAGTTATTTGGGAAACAAGCAGAAAACAAACCAGATATTTTCCAGTTATATTGCATATATATTTTTCCCCTAATCAACCTCTGATTCCTGCCTACCTTTAATTTAGTGGGGATGTGAATTATCTGAAGATTGATGGTTTTAAATGAGCACAGATTATCTGGAAAGATGTGTTATATGCGTGAAAGTTTGGTACAATACTCTCTTATCTGTTCCTAACTCACTCTTAAAAACTGAAAAGCAAACGTGTGTATTTTACAAACAGATTAACTGAAAGCAAGTTTTAACAGAAGTCCCATAAGAAGTTTCATATTGAATTTATTTGCATTTACATGGCACTTCAGTAACGTACAAATAAAACTAAGGATAGGAGGAAGCCTTTCTTGGGGAGCAGGTTTCCAGGAGCTCCTCGACGTCTGCTGTGCATGACCTTGGAAATCAAGTATAGGTGGAGCCTGTGGGTGAGATTCGAGGCGACCCATACTTGGTTTCAAGGGTCTGCAGGGCTTCTACGGAGGGGACCGAGCAGAGCACCGTGCGCGCTCCAGCTGCCGTGTTAGTCCTCTGCTGTGTTACCGCAATGCCAAAAAATGTCCTCTGCTGTGTTACCGCAATGCAAACGTGAGTGCTCGAAATACCAGCCTTTCATTCGCATTGACTCGGGAGTATTCCTGGACGCTGCCTTTTTTTTGTTGTTTTGAAAAAGCATCCAGTGCAGGTGAAAAGTTGCATTTCCCAGGTGATATGAACTATAGGACTAACCTGGACACAGAAACGGCATCTGAGTAACCTCCACAGTCTCATGCAGTCCTGCCTCCATTCACCTCTCCCCTCCACAGCTGAGGTTTTGAGCAATCTGCAGCAGACATATCCACAACCCCAAACATCTATGGGTGATTGTGCACCTGCAGTTGCATTCCCAAGCACTGATAAGGCTGTTTGTGGTTGTTTCGTACCTTGCTGTTGAGCCACGTGCACCTTTGCGCTCTTTTCTTCCCTGGGATTGTCATGTAAAAAAATGTGCAGTGTTCAAGTCCAAGTGAGGATCACGGTCTCTCAGGTTGGATTTGAATTAGGGAGTTTGGACAGGCCGAAGACTTCAGCCAGAATGACATATTTTGACTGGATTCCCTACGAGAAGTGTGAAGGATCAGGGAGTTTTGCAGGGCTTCAGTGGGAAATGGTAACTTGGCCCTTTCCGTGCTCAAACCCGGTCCTGGTTTCCTTGAAAGAATTTCAGACCTTTCAGTGACCTTGAACTGAGTTTTGAGTTTGTCGGGACATAGGAGCCCAAGAAAGCTCTAGGCGGGATTGATGTTGTAGCAAAAGTAGTTGACGCAAGGCAGTGATTTCAGGAATACGTGGTCCGTGGGCTAGATTCGGGTCTTGGCTGCATCAGCCGGTGGCGAAGCAGGTCTGGGTTTCTGCCCCTGAAACCTGCCCCCGCTCCGGCAGCTCTGCCTTTGGCCCCTAATGCACCATTCCTTGGGGGAAAGGAGAAGAGGAGAGCGTTTGTAATTTGGAATGGCGTATGGCACGCATGCCTAAAAATCTTTCGCGTAAGCCACGCGCACTGAGCGAGGGAATGCCTGCAGCCATCACACCTTTCTGAAATACTAACGCATTGTTTCAGAGATGCCTGACAACCTCCAGGGAATAATACATAATCTTTCCTCCGAGGGCCCGCGAGGACCGGTTCCAGCACAGCTGATCCTAGTTAGCTCACAGCTTCAGGAGGTTCAGGTTTGATTTAGGGACCAACCTTTACCGCTCTTTGTTCGTGACACCTGGCTGGTGGTGACAGCTGATTCATAGCTGCCTGGCAGAGGCAAAATAAATCTCATGCTTCTGTGCTGGAAGGTTGGCTACAATTTCAAGGTATCCTTTGTCCAAGGATCTTAGAACTCAGGATGGCCAAACAGCCCCAAATTGATGATGGCAAAATAGTTAACCTCAGCCTCCCCCCCTTTTCAAAACAAGGATGGGCTGCTAGCATCACAGAGCCACTTTCCTGCCGTAATTGGCAATTAATGCCCTTGGAGTGCAATGGCAATTAATGCTCTGAAGTGCTAACAGCAGCAGGGGACAGGAGCGTGCTCTGCTGTTAGAGTGATTCAGGTTTAGGAGAAACTATGGGGAATGAACACCGAGCCTCCCAGCCCATGTCCTGGCCAGCGAAGGACTTTCCCCTGTTGTGAGCTTTCACGCTCTGTTTCAAGCTGCTGTTAAAAAAATAAGACTAATAAAAAACCTCTTAAAATATGCTAGACTTCAGCTGTACCCAGCACATACCCAGCAAAGCGACAGAGCCCTTCAAGCTCAGTGACCAACTCCTCTCCGTCAGAGCTGGTGAAACCTGACAGCGAAGCCTTTTGAAAAGCCCGCGGCTGATTTGTGGCTTTGCTCTGCGTTGGATGATGTCGAGTCCTGGTGTGGGCCCAGAAGAAGGTGAGGTTTTCAGCTGAAGGCACCTTTGTGATGTCTGGTTGCCTAGTTGGTTGGGTTTTGCATTCATTTGCCTCTGAAACATAAGGCGCGAGACCCCGTGCGCAAAGCGCACTCAGAACAAACAGCTGCTCAATTCCTTTCAAACTGCAGCTGCTGTTTTCTGTAGACATTCATTCGAGGTAAACATACTTCATATCACCCAAATTGGCTTTGTTCCTTGGTGTTTAAGATGGCTTTCCCTCTCCCCTTCTGGTTTCCATCTAATCCTTCATAAGGTCATAACCTGGATTTATGGCCTCAGACGGTCTCCTCCACAGTGACAAATCGATCTCACAGGCATAGCTTTAAAGTGTTGCTGTGTGAGAAGCTGAGCAAGAGGCTTATTAAACTGCAAAATGTTATGAGGATGAGCAGGACTAAGAGAGACAAATTTTGGATCATAAACTTCTCCCTGAAAGCTCTTAGCAGGCTCCTTGCGTTGTGGAAGGACCTTCAAAGAGATGAGCCTTTCTTACTCCTCTTCCCTTGCCTAGCTTGGCATGACAGATGGTTCATTGCATCCAGCTGGCCTTTTAGCTTCTAAACCATCAGGTTTTCAAATTCTTAAGCCTTCTCTAAGTTTTACAAAATCCCCACAGGGTCACATTTCCTAATTCCCCCTCTGCTCTCCATAACATGTCAGTAAGTATTTCTTTGAAATACTGCATTGCTCAACCAATGTGTCTAACCACCGATACTGTTCATGGAAATAAAACCCGTGTGATAATGGTTATAGGAGCAACGGACGGAGCAGGCGCAAGAATTTTCTCTTGTATTTGTGAGCGTTGCTCACGGCACTTAGAATCACTTTTCTTATAACATGTAAAACAGGGTCCGTCGTGTCACCTGGTAGTGAGCTGGCCTCTGGCTTGAAAGCACTTTGCAGTAGGGCCGGATCCATCTTGCCGGATCTTTGGTGAAAATAGGAAAGCCTGTAACTGATGAACAGTTACTTTCCAGAACTGGTTTAAAAAACTCTTCCTCTTACAGTTGTGACAGTGACACACCTTTCTTCAAACAGATACTGCGTTTAGGCAGTTATGGTACCTGAAAATCTAATTAAAATTTATGGCGTTACGGAATTCATACTTTTAACACCTGTAGGGTGAAAATCCATCGTCAGAGAGAAGGTGAGGGAACCACTGGGTAGCCCTCCTACTACCCACCTGGTAACCTGTCGTACTCAAAGCGTTTGGAATGAACTGTGGGTCTTCTAATGCTGGCAGGTTGCGGCAATGAGAGGATTAAGCACATGGAAACCCTTGGGGATTTCGTTAAGCTCTAGCAGGTCTTAGGATTTCTGAAAAGTAAAACAAAACTTGCACGGTCTGGTGTTTCAGAAGGAGTTGGGGAACTCTGAGCCAGACAGGACTGAATTAGAAGAGGCTGGGGGAATTAAACAGTGGGTCTCTTTGATCACATCAGCCTTGTTTTGATCACTGTCCTTCTCTAACTCTGTTCTTGGCTGGTAACACATTTAATTCTTTATGACTCGACAGGTTTGGGCGCTACCCACAGACACCTTTTATTATTGTTGTGGCAGGAGTGTTCTAGGTCCTGTTTTATACTGAATAAAGAGCATCACTGCGAGGGATGCTTCTGCAAAGAGCTTTTTCCGCCGGCATGGAAAGCGCTGCCGGCAGAGAGCGGTGGATGCCCGGGGCACGGCGGTGGCTCTGCCCATCCCTGTCCCCGTCCCTGTCCCCATCCCCGTCCCCGCTGGCTGCTGCAGTCACACCTGCGGCGAGCACAGCGTGTGCGAGCACTGCTGTCCCGCATCGTGCCGCCCCAGTGACTCCATATCCACCTTTCTTTGCGTCTAAAGCGAAATTCCACGTGGCGCTCGCGGGAGCGCCTCGCTCCGCGTACGCTCGTTCAACGGAGCGCGATGGCGGCTACGTGTCGTTGGACACAGCAGCTCCCCAGCCGTGGGGAGCGGGACGGGGATGCTCGGTACCCACGGGCACCCTCACCCCGCCGGCGAGAGCAGCCCGAGCAGCACCGTTCTCAGGCGGCTGCGTGGATGGTAGCCGGGCGCTCGGCGCTACTTTGCGGTCCCCGGTTTGCGAACCGCTCATTTCAAAAGTAATGCGATAGCTCACCTCGGTACCGTTTATTTTTTTTCTTTCAGCGGGACATGGTAATAACGTGTGCAAGGGTCCCCGGGTGGCCAGCTGCCTGCAGGCTGCCTCTCTGCAGCATCCTGAAGTAAAGCCGGACCGGCTGCCTTTCGGGGGGCTGTGCGCGGGGTCTCTCGTGTGTGCCTGACCCAGCCTTGCTCCCCGTGGCTTGCCAAAGGATTCCCTCTGCCTCTGGCTGTGGAGGCGACGGAGCTCGAGTCGGGCTCAAAGCTAAGAGGAGATGGAAATGGGGCTGGCTCCCGACAGACAGCGAGCTCTGTCGGCTCTGGGTGAGCAAGAGAAAACCAAGATTTATCTGCAGTAGCAGAAGGAAATGTACAGAGTACAGTACGGCTGAAGCATGTGTTTTTGGCAAAGCTACAGCTCGTTATTCTTCCATCCAGGCCAAATGCCTTAAAACAGCATTTGTCTCCATTTTTCTACTTTCTTTTAAGAAGGAAATGCGTCTTTACAGAGCAAAAAAAGTAGCTTCTTAAGCACAAATACATTTTTAGAGTGCCTCGCTTAGTGCCAAATGTCCAGAATTTGCCAACAACTGATAAATCTTTCTGAAACCTCCCCATATCTTTCACATGTCTAACTGAAGCTTGGCATTTCCTAATTTGGGGTTGATTTTGATCTGTAACTGAAAATAATAGAACGGCCTAACGTCGATGCGGCGCAAGGTCTCCTTACCGCCTCGCTGCCGCGCTCTGTTCCCTGTGCCGTGCCGTAAGCAGAAGATGTTTCAGAGGCTGTGGCAGGGACCGATGTTCCTAGCTGAGCATTCGCTATTTCTCCCAGGGTCTGAGGATGCACGGTCTGCACGGGAGCAGGGATTTGCAGCCCGGCTACAGGAGAGGCTCCCCATCTGCCGGGCCAGGACCCGCTGCCCACGCTTTCCCGAAAAGCTGGTGCTTGTGGGCTATTGTCTGCAGGTTTGGGAGATTTCAGTCTGTTAGACTGGGGTCACGCAGGCAGCCGATATGTTGTACACAGGGAGCCTTGGCAACTTAACGCGGTCTGGGTTTTTGGACTAATTAAAGTAGCTATCGTGTATGTTGGTGAGGTGTGACGATGCTTGAATGGAAAGCATCTCCAGCACCTATTAATAGCTTCCAGGTGGACTTTGGGGAGGGTGCTGCTGGGAGTTAGAGGGGAAGTACAGGTTGCGGCTCATTTGGGTCCCCAGTTGTTCAATCCCTCGGAGCTGAACTGAGGAGCGGAGGCAGCCCGTGTTTAGGTAACAGGGAAAACAAGGGGGGGTGGCGATTCCTCTCTTTTCACCTGGTGATTAGTTATTCCCTCTTTTTAAAAGGTAATTTGAGAAAGGTGCTCTGTGTTCCTTAAAGTCCTGGCCCACGCCCGGCTGAGGGGAAATCTCTGGTTTTGGTAGGGTAACATGATTTATTCCGGACTTGAGTTACAAAAATGAGTAGAAAATGTGTACTCTGTGGATGTTTTAGTTTTTACAACCTTTTAGTTTAGTGTTCTCTGGGTGAATACCCTTCAGGCAACTTGTGCGGGTTTATTTGAAGGAATTTTAGTGGAAAGGTACAATAATTCTGCCACTCTGATTTAAGACAAGAAAGTAAAACTTCTAAACCAACAGACTTTTAATGTAAAAAAATTTTGTCTTCTCGTTTTCATGAACAAGATAGCCATTACAGAGCGAGTCATCGTGTTGTGACAACGAATGTATTCTTACCCACGCGAGTGCCGGCATTCATCCAGGACAGGAATCTTTTGGGCAGTGACATCTCAAGGGTTTGAGCATGTAACAAGGGGGATCATTTTGTACTGGTTAACGTCCGTTCTTCTCATTGGCACTGAAAAGTTAATAATAGGAGAGTAAGCTGTAATAAAAGCAGTTGGGTTTGCTCTCATGCGGTAGCCCGACTCGGTCGGGCAGCAGCAGCTCACCCGTGCTCCCCTTCTCCTCTCTTCCAGACGTGAACGAGTGCGAGGCGGGGAACGGCGGTTGCGAGTCCCAGTGCTGCAACACCATCGGCAGCTTCTACTGCAAGTGCGCAGCGGGGCTGCGGCTGGAGCCGGACGGGAAGGCGTGCGCAGGTAGGGCCGGGGGGGACCTGATGTCGTACGCGCTTCCGATGCTGTTTCGCCATGCAGAGAAAGGGCTCGCTTTCTGCTGCGTGCGTAGAGGTATGAATGATGGTGGTAGAAGGAAAGCCTGGCCTGGATAGAAGTGGAGTTTTCAGGGTGAGGTCTTGGTTGAAGTCGATGGCGTGTATTTTATTGCTTCAAAAGAGATGAGGTTTCTCCTTCAGAGTCTACGTCACCACAGTGTTCCCTGTCTTCCACTCTACATCTCCCGCTTTCAAACCAAAGCGGAAGAGAAGACGCAATTTCGTGTTTGTAAAACGAAAGCACTAGATGGGATTTGGATTAGCACAGGACCCAGAGCACGGCTCACATCGTATGGCCGTTTCAGCTGCTACACCTAGAATCTGTGCTGTTGTGCCCCAAGTAGGTTCCCCATGCCCTTCTCCCCGGGTGTTATCATCTGTGCAAGTGCTGCAGGTTTGAGCTGGCTGGAGCTGAGAGTCAGAAAAATGCAAAAAGCTATTTGCTTATCAGAGCCAAGAGCAAGAGACATTTTTTTGGAGTATATTGCAGTTCCAGGAGTCACTGACAGTATCAGAGAAAGCCGCCTTTACTGGGCTCCTGCAGACCAGAAATCTGAAGCTCGCATATTGTCTAGTGCATCATTAAAATGCCCGCTGCAGAGTAATCTATTGATTGCTTAGGATGGTCATGTTTTTTGGTGGAGTTCTCACATATTTTCGGCACTGGCTTGCTTAGCAGAAGTCCAAAAGTATTCAAAATAATTAACAAAGATTGCTGACAAACTGGGAAAGAGTCATTTCTGTGGATATCGGTTTGGACATTAAAGAATTCTGCAGAAAAATGTCACTTTCTTGCCAATTTGGTACATTTGTCTCGTTTTGTTGAAAATAACTGAAAAGTATTTCCTGGCTCTATACCACTGTAGAGATGTGTGAAATAAACAGCTCTGCCCTTATCTTAGCCAAGCTAAAATATTTTCAGTTTCCCCAGAATTCCCCTGATGAGGATTAGCCTCTCGGATGATTAAGAGGTTCAGGATTTCGGTGGAGACAAACAATCCTTTTTTTTTTGCCTCCTTTTTCTTTTTTTTTTTTAGGGGAGACAATGTGAATCCCTTTGCGTATTTTCTTGGAATTATTTGTAATTAGTCATGCCCACAGAGCCCGCACGTGCCCCCTCTCTCCCACTCGTGGCAATGGAGGTGGCAACCCAGCCCAGTGCCTTCCCTTTGCCCGACTCGGTGTCGGGGGCCGTGGGGGGCATTAGGTGCCATCGTCCTCCCGGAGCTCCTTGTTCATTCTGCATGCATTTGTTCTGTCTGCAGGTTTCATCAGGCAAAGAAAGAGCACAGGAAAGATTAAGCCCTAAATTAACTGAGGCTAGAATTTGCATTGGGCCACACCACTCATATGCTCCCATTTTGCTCAAGTGTAAATCTCTATGCGCCAGCAAAGCAGGTGTTAGTTATCCTCTCCGTGGTTTGCACTTCTCCATCGGTCTTACTACTGTGATAGTGGGTGGACCCTGCAGCACTTGCCACTTTTTACATTAGTTTTTATTTTTACATCAGGTAAGAAACTCTTTCCAAATACCCTGAATGCTAACGCACGTACAGAGAAGAGTGGATGGGATTAGATCCATGTTTGTGCAGACGGGGGAGTTTAGAAAAGACAAAAGGCACCAATTAATGTTTACAGTTTGCAAAATATTCAGCTTTTCTTGATCGAAGTCCTGAGGGAGCCCGAATAAAGCAGCCTGGGCTTCAAAACATGAGGTTAGATATTTGGAGCCCTTTGCTGGCTCCGTGTTGGACAGGAGGGTTTGGACCTTGCATCTTTCCTGAGGGTGGCCTGAGAAGACGAGTCATGGGTTCAGAGGCCGACGGTTTACTTGTTTCACCCTTGTGACTTGATTCCTGGCTCTTGCCTGGCTCGGAGTGACGTCAATCTGGCCTCTTTGGAGTTCTCCTCTTTGAAGTATCTGTTAAACAAATAGCTACGCAATAACATCATCAGGATGCTTGGTGTGGAGAGGCAGAATGCTACCAGGACCCAGTGTTTGCTTCTAAGGTAGGAAATTTTTTGCAGAAAAAAATTTAATCTTGGCTACCTGAGGACTTCCCAACCTAACCTCTATTCAGGAACAGCAGGATGTTATAGCTCAGGGAGAGCTTGCCACTTTTCCTGCCCAGAATTGGTTATAGTTATGTTGATTCACTCTCAGTAGAAATATGGGAGGTGGGGGATACTGTTGCAGGAGCAAGGGGCAAAAAAAGGAATTTCTTTCATGCCGGGGTGTTGATTGGTTGGCTGATGACTGGGATCTTAAAGTGAGTGTAAATGTTCTCCCGCAACGCCGCCAAGAGATATAAGAAATTCTTGAAATGTATGGCTGTCCAGAGCTTGGCACACTTGTCAGATGCAACGACAAGTTGAGATGGTCCCGTGTGACATCTTCGGAGCTACAGGACCCTCCGGTTACTTCCCGCTGTCTGCCATTTCCCACTGCCAGCAATGTCCCCCACAGGACGGGGCTGGGGTACGTGTACGTGCGTCTGTCCGTGCATGTGTCCGTGCGTGTGTCCGTGCGTGTGCCTGCACGCTGCTGGCTCAGACCTAGCCTGGTACCTTACAGAATGACTCCTGGCTTGGCGTTATCCATGAAACAGGCAGAAGGGCTGTAGCAGCAGCAGCAGCGTTTGGCTCTCCAGTCTGTTTTCACTTCGGAGCTAAAGGGATTATAGTTAGAAAGAAAATCTTCCCTTGGATTTATTCAGTCCTGGGCTGCTTTGCTAATGCTACCAGGAAAGGAGCCAATTAGCTCTTGTACTCATGTGGGATCTGTCTGACAAGCTCACACAATACTGGCACCGAGTCCCTGGATGGTACCAACTCTCCTCTTTATTTACGTGGTTTGAACTTGAGCTAGTTATCTAGAGTTGCAAGGAAAGATATTTTATACGCTGCTAATTCTCAGATGATTTGCCAGTATCAGTAATATGCAGCTGACTTAGGTGCTTGTAGAGTGTTTCTGTTTTGCTGAATGTAGGATGGTTACACTTGTAACCATGAGCTTTCCAAGTATTTCTGTATTTCTAATTTCATCTATAGTGGAAGAGCTGTCTGTAGAGTGGTTTGGGGACATCAGGTGTCAGGTTTTTTACAGGAAACAACCAGGTTTTCTTTTTTACAATTTCTGAGGTATGGCAAATTCTAGGGGAGCTCAGGTTCTGTTTGAACAACATCTTCTTGAGGTTCCACTACACAATGTTACACGATAATGTCAGGGATTTGAGAGATGTGGAAGCCTCTTTTCTAGATCCATTGGCCACCATCAATTCAGGTTTAAGTTACGTCCCAGGGAAAGGAGCTCATTTTTGCAATGGTACTAAGTCATCCTTCACCTTCAACTTTCTTGTCTTGCTATAGGAGATTTTGCAGAAAACCAGGACCCTTGCACATGCTTTTGGAAGCCTTGGTCTGCACAGGGCTCTGCACTAGCAATAGGCATGATGGAGAGAGCTCAGCCAAGTATGCAGCGAATAGAGCTCTTAGAAAGCATCATAAACCTCTAAAATACGATTCGCACAAACTGTTGTTTATTTTATCCATCTAAGGGCCACTTCATCTAGAGAAACATATTTGAACTTTGTGTAGCCTTCTTAGGACAAGGGCATCAGCTCCAAAATTAAACGAAAATGCACATTTTAGCTGGATTGCGTGTAATAAACCTAATTCAGCACACGGGGGTCTCCGTTCATTTAATTACCAGCTAACGGTTTCCTTACGCACACGTAGAGGGGTTCAAAAATCTGTCTGGAATACATTTCGGCACGCAGCCCACGACTGGTATGTGTTAAATTTCCTGCGCTGTTTGTTTATGTGACTCTTCGTCAGCTGATGTTACGGCACGGCACGACGACAGAGCGCCCGAGCTGCTAATCCACGGAGTCAAGATGTCATGGCTGAACAGACTGGAATTTGCAGTTCCTCTCAATGTAGACAGATGGATCCAGGTGGTGCCAAACTTCTCTCCGACCTCAGCTGAAAGACTGTCATGACACGCAAGTGGGGAGTGAAGTCCCTAAGCCATCACCGTCCGTTCAAGGGGTAGCCTTTGGTTTGGGCTAGCCTTTAACTGCAGGTGGTGAGCCTTCCTCTTCCAGCTTCTGAGGCCGTTCGAGTAGGTTACCTTGGGATCCGTGCCAGCCAAGCCTTAGCTTGATGAGGACTTCAGAGAACTAGTGTGTACCAGTGCCACGGCCAGTTAATCCAGCTGCCATGACGGAACACCACACTAGGGGAATTTTCCCCTCTTTAAATGCCCTTTGAAATGGATCAAGGAGGGTTCACTTGAAATAAGACAACTCCCGACTGGAAGAGGGAGTTCAAACACTGCAGCTGGAAAAACTAAAAGCTCTTAGCTTTTCCAGTTGGTACTCGTTCCCGTTTCTTCCTCTAAGCTATTCCCATGGTATCTTCTTTGGTTAAACTTGATGAATAAGATGAACACCTTGCCCCCAGTAGCCCCACATAGCTGGGGGTGGACAGCTGACCCTAGCCAGGTAAAACATCCCCCGTGGAAGGGCAAAGCGGGTAAAAGATGCTGGAGCAGGAGTGGTTAAGCGCACACCCGCTGCTCGCCCCTCCGTTGTGCTGAGATACACGAGCCAGCAGCTGTAAATCGTCGTGCGCTGCTCGTCTTCCCAGGCAGCCGTGCGCCACGTGCTTTTTACACGCCACACGCGGTGACAGCTCACGCTGTGCTGACCCCCAAGATCACAAACCCCGTGGCCCGGCCAGTTCTCTCAGCTCCCCTTCTGTGTTTCACCTCTTGCATTTTTCTGGACTGCTTTCATACTCTCCATTTGGCTATTTCCTTTTAACCATAGAATCCTTTTTAAAACGTCGGAAGAAACGTGGTTCAGGGTTTGGGTAATTTTTGGATGAAGACTCAAGCACTCGTATTTACCTCAGCTGTTTGACCTGTGTCTGTGCAGGGATGAATTAACTCCAGGACGTAACACGCCGTTGAACTGCAAAGTACTACACCCTCAGCTGTAATTTGTTCACGTTCTTAGGAGAATTTGGTAACGCTAAGACTGAATCTGAGTGAAATTCCGTGAGAGTTACGGGTTCGGTCCAGCCCGGTCCCTGTTGTGAGAACCCCTCGGGATGTTAGTGCTCTCCTAGCTAATTCCACAGGAAGCAGTAACGATTTGCTGCCGATTGTAATGCGTTACCATACTCAAACCACCTCTTCGTACTTAATCAGCTGAAGTAAATTAGGTGACAAGGAAGCTCGAGCTGGCTCAAACCTGGCCAAGCATAACTTATTACATAAGCAGGATTCCGTTTATGTTCAAGCGTGCTGTACTTTTGATACATGTTATACCACAGGGCCGTCTGGAAAAGCCTGAGCCTCTCATCTTTATTTATTTTTTTTTAGCAGTCTAAGAAACGACGAGATCGAACAAGTTTGTCACATAATTTGTTGAGCATCAGTGGCCATGCTAGCATTTGCTTCCGCAGGGCAAGGAGCGAGGGCTCTTTGTCGGGAGCTGCGTATGCCCGCGTAGGAGGAATTTCCAGGTCGTGGAGCGAGCGGAAAGGTCCCTTCGGTCAGTGCTGGTGGAGTCAGGGAGTCACTTGGAGAGCTGTGCTCACTGCGATTCACCTGCATTCTGGGCAAGGATAATTTAATATAGACAATGTCTTAATAACATTACTGAACTGAGGAAGTCGGTCTAAACCATTTTTCATAGCTCTGTGGCAACATTCGTTTTTGCATGTCAACACTACCGGAGACATTCACGGGAAAAGTGTCAACACTAGCCATTGTACTGGCTTAAATGTGGCTGCTTGGAGGGAGTGTTCCCGAGGAACTGATCCGGGCCAGCAATGCAAACTCCTCATAATGTCTGGCAATGTGGTATTTTTAAGTGGGTCAAGCACTTGGTAGATCTAGAAGTGGCTTCTAGCAGGACGGCAGCACGTGACTGCGCACAGAGGTGTGTTGCAAAGCAGTGCACGGGGAGGCCGGTTCATCACGGGCCATGGGGAGCGCAGGTGTCATTTTGGGTGCCTCTCAGTAATACCCCTCCAGCTTTTCCCCTCCTCCTGTCCCTATTCTGTCCCGTGTCCTCGCTCGCCCAGTGCTGAGCATCTCCCTGGGGGACTCTGGCAGACCTACCGGGCAGCGAGAGGAAGGGGCGTGTTAAACCGCTGACAGGCTGTGGCAGGCCAGCAGTTTGCACTGATTTTACTTCTGCAGACCGTTTCTAAAAATTTGCAGTGTCTTTCAGAAAGGTTACATTTTTTTCCACAAAGTAAATGACAAATTTGGGGGTTGGATGGTTTTGGTAAACTCAAAAGATTAACGAGAAGTACGTGGACTGTTGCAACGGGTGAATATTAAGATGAGCTGAACCGGTCCCTGAAACATTAGGGAGCTGCTCTTGCTTGGAACGACCTGCAAAGGGGACTCGTGACTAGAGTCCACCTTCCTTTGGAAAGCGCTGCAGCAATAGCCCTACATTGTGATTTTCTTCCTGGATTCAGCTTCTCTCTGCGTTTCTGAATTTGTCACGGAATGCCATTCGTTGCAGTCTAAACCACAAGTTTTAATTTGGAATTTGACTACGGCCAAATAATGCTGCTAAAACATCTCAAAGTAGCAGGCCCTGCTCTCCCCCAGCTCAAGCCTGCAAGCACATTGTTTCCAAGCATTCCGGAAAGTTAAACGAGACTTTTGAGCTTGCCTCTGGAAAATCCAATAAACTATTCTTACTTCTTGTTTCACGAAAAAGGTGAAATAAAATTCTAGGCTCTGTCTTATGGGAAACGGTAACGTGACGGTTTTCTTTAGAGCAGTCACGGTAGCTCTTCCTCACTTGAGCTTAAATTTGTTGACGAAGCTTGCGATTTCCCATCGCCTTCAGACAAGCCCGGGTGCAGCATTTCTGCCGGTGGCAGCTCCATCGGTAGCGTGGGTTGTTCCGGGGGGGTGCAATGGTAGCAGGGCCCCTGCCTGCCTAACACCGGGCACCCGGGGGGGGAATTTTGGGGTGCGCCGGGGGAGGGCAGGTGCCTCGTTACGGGTGGGTTCCCGTGGGAACGCCTCCCCATCGCTCTTCGGTGAGGTACCGCTCGTTTTTGGCTGCATCCCCCCCCTACCCACCCCGAGGGCAACCCGGGAGTTCGCTCCCCGCTGGCATCCGAGCCCGGGGCGGAGGGGGGGGAAAGCCGGACCGTCCCCCGTCCCGCCTCCCGGGGGCTGCGCGGCTCCTCCCGAGGGATGCGCAGCGCCGGGCGGGTCTGGCCCGGCCGGGGGGGGCGGAGAGGGGGGCGGGCAGGGAGGGAGGGGCCCTCCCGGGCCCGGCTTTACCTGGGGGGGGGCGGCACGGAGAAGGACCGCCGGCCCGCTCTCCCGCAGGCAGAGCCGCTGGGTTGCCCCTCGCAGCCCCCCCCCCCGGCTTTTTCCCCGGCTCCGGCGTGCTGCGGGACTCGGCGTTTTGCGGAGCTGGGGCGGTTTGTGGTCGGCTGGTGTCTGGAACGGCTGTTTCGCCCTCCGGCATGGGACAGGAGCAGAGGCAGTTCTGGGTGCTGCTGTGGTGCTTGGGCTTTTGGGGGGGCATCCCGGGCACCGCTGGCAATCACTACCACTACTTCTGGAGAAGCTGCTACCCCTGTTACTCGGGGCGTGCGGGGTACGGGGCTGGACGGACCGAGCTGCGGCCAGGTAGGTAGCCAGGCTGGGTGGCTTTGGGGGGGGGCTCTCTTCCTCCCCTGCCGCCCCCGAGCTCCGGGGTTTGCTGCGGCTGCTGCCGGGGAAGGCGGATAACTCGGTCGCCGGGCGGGAGTCCCAGGCTGGCGGCAACTAAAATCACAAACCGGTGGCCGGGCGGCACGTCTGCCCGCGTCGGTGCCCGTCGCTTCGCAGTGTTAGAGGCACAGTCTGCCTCGGGTGGAGTGGGTATTCTGAAAAGGCACTCCTGGCAGAGGGGGAAGGGAGCGAGAGTTTCTTCCCATCAGTTGCTATGCGGCTTGGTTAAAGAGAGCCACTGCGCAATATGCCTTCAAAAAACAAACGGACGCGTTTTGTTAGGGTAGGCTGAGCTTTTTGCTCAGTTCTAAAGGATATCACCCCGGGCCAGGGCAATAAGTGAAATACGATACCGTTTCATCATGAAAAAAATCTGCCTTTCTCTCTGCGGGACTCTCCGAGTTTGTCTGGGCTGCGTGAGCATTGTGTAGCAGAGTCCGGCACAGGATAGAGCTCGGTATTACTCCGTGTCGTTTTCTGCGTGAGGGGAATGCTCTGGCAGCAGCGACCGCGGTCAGGACCTGGGGAGGACGTGGGCTATAGCTGGTAGATGCGGTTAGAGGAGCCGCATCTCACAGATTACTTCTCCGCGCCGCAAGGTTCACGCTTAGCGGTGTCTTGTAGAAGCAAATTCCCAACAAAGGCGGCTCAAGCCTGTTGCTGCGTGGATAGTGCTTGGCCAGCCCGAGTTCCCGAGCCATGGAGCAGGTGGAGGGGATGGAGTGACTCTGTACTCCCGTTGCACACCTGCAGCCCCTTTGGTTGATGGTGCCCCAGCATTTTGTCATCCCTTCAGAAAGTCCGAAGCATTAACAGCCTGCCTCTGCTAACAGGGGGTGGAGATGCTGGTTTACCAGAAGGTAAATGATCAGCTTCTGTGGGTCCATTTCCTGATCAGTAGGGAGCAAAATCCACAGTTCTTCCCTCTCATCAATAGGTTTACTTTTGTTTGTTTGTTTGATGAGACTTGCACTTTCTGCTGCGCCGTGCCAGGACTGTAAGGAGGCCATAGATACTTTTTTGCCACCCTCCAATCTCTTTTGTTAAGCATTTCTCTGCACTGGCTTACATCTGATGGTAGATGGGGACGTTGGGTGAGGTGTCAGTCCTGCGAGTACACACACACGCACCTGTTTCCTCCTCTTGGTGTGTTCAGCTGACTTAGCGGCAGGTCAAGTTTGTGGCTGCCTGAAGATTTAGGAAATAATGGAGAATATGTGGAGTTCACTAAAGACTTTGGATGCTCGTGAGTAATGTAGACATCAAGGAATGCATTATCTCATCGTGAGATAATCCTAATAAATAAATGCCCTAAGCAGTCGGTTATAAAAGCGGTATCGGTATATTTGTGAGCTGTGCCAGACCTTGGGAAATGGGGTGAGTTGCTGTTTTGTTATTTATAGATCAGATGTTTGTCTCAAACTCGGATCGCATTTGCTGTCTCCATCCAACTACGTTAGCTCATACGACTCGCTCCAAGACAAGCTCCTGAGATCCAGCTTTGTGTCTGGAATATTAACCTCCAGCCTTCCCTTTCCTGCCGCCTAATTCACGCGATTCTGATTCTGCTCATCTCGGCTCCACAGATAGGTAGCTCTGTGCACGCTCGTGGCTTCATCCTGACTTCGGTGTGAGCTGTCTTTCAGTCTGCAAGGCTGAGGTACTTTTCTCATGTTCAGGAAGAAGGTAATTTAGAGCTTCAAGCAGAAAAGCAAAGTGCCTTCACCCAGGCCTTTTGGCCATTCTTGTGAGTGCTCTGAACCTGGGGGAAAAAAGTAAGGTGATCTCTAAGACTCTTCTTCCAGGAGCTTGTTTTTTCATCTTCAGAAAAGGGGTGGCTATCCAGACACTTGCAAGCCAAAATCTGGCAGAGAAGCTGAATGTGTCTTTCCTCCCAGAAGTTGCGTCTAATATGCTGACATAGTTTACAAAGAAGTAGGTGCAGATTACAAAATAAAACAAACCCAATCCAACCCACTACAGCCTTCAGGCCCACCCAACTGAGAACACCAAAAGAAGACAAGAAAAAAAGTATTTTTCTCTCTTCCCGTCTGTGAAAACAAGTGCATTTTTGACGTGTGGCAGCATGAAATACCTTTCCTCTGAACGGGACCGTTGACAGAACCAGCAGACGGAGGGGTGAAGGCTGACTTGGGTAAACACCTTGGCTGTCTCCTCCGGCAGGACGAGCCTTTACCGTGCGTGTCGCTGAAGGGCACCGAGCAGAGCTCTGGGCTTTTGGCCTCGAATCCTCCCGAGCACTCGGAGCTGCTGTCTTTTCCCTGCGCTGCCCCAGGTGCTGTCTGGACCTTGCTCTGCGGGTGTCAAAATGAGAAACAAGACAATTTTTCAGGGACCTCAATTTTTGGCTTTGAATGCAAGGAGGTCCTCAGGAGACGTGACCTGAGACGAGGTGCTGGGGGGAAGTTCCCTGAAGACATGCCCCCCCAGTCCTGCAGCCCATCTCCCACCAGCGTGCAGGTAGATACCCCAAGGTATGCGGGAGTGGACGGCAGGAGCTGGATGGTAGGAAGCTGGTGTCATGCCTGCGGATGGTAAGGCAGAGTTGCTAATCGTAGACGTGTTGCTCACCCTAAACTTGATATGACTGTGGTTTTGGTTGGCCATTTTTCCTTCGCTGCTTGAGCTTCTCTTCGACAGGTAGTAGCAGGCGTTGTCTTGATTGTATGGTTTTTACAGTGCTGTGCACTGGTTTTCTTGAAGTGTGTTCCCACTTGCCAGTCCAGGCAGTGCATGCTTCTCTGTAGGCAGTTTTCTTCCGTCAGCCAGCTGCAAAAGCAAAGCAAGCACAAGGAACTGCTGTATACGCGCTTTATTGTACAAACGGAGAACGAAGAGGTGTTTAGTGTAATAGCAGTGTACGTTCTGTTGAGGTCTTGAGTGCCTTAAAATGCCTTCTGTGTACAAACAGTGCTCTGTTGGATCCTTGTCTTACTGTAGAGTGGCTAATTGCAATGCTATGCCTTATGTCCTTACGCAGCTAACCTTTACAGGAGAAATCATTGTACTCTGCCGGGGACTTGAGTTAAATTGTCCCAGTGAAGTAGACTCTGTATGATTCTCTAAAGTACATCAGAAAACAGCATAGAGCATAGCTGGTCGCTTTTCTTTGATTATATGGTTTCCATTAGCTCCTTCAATAGCGACCTGCAGTTCCATCAGTTGGTACCGTTGCCAGGTACGTGTCAGAGCTTACCTCTGTGCAGTTAACTTCCACGGCACAGCGCACAGACCAAGCTGACGTGCCTCTGCACAGGTATGTCTTCTAGTCAAAATGACACCCTGTGCAGAGAAGCAGCGTAAAACTAAGCTGCGAAAGAAGGTTTGAGG
Source organism: Harpia harpyja (assembly GCF_026419915.1). NCBI lineage: Eukaryota > Metazoa > Chordata > Aves > Accipitriformes > Accipitridae > Harpia > Harpia harpyja. The sequence goes on from NC_068946.1 coordinate 1,480,252, forward strand.
GGGTGAGTGTAGCAGCAAGTCGAGAGCGGGCTGCCTGCTTGTTGTTACGTGCACCTCTGCTCTGAGTAATACCTAATTATCAGGACCATCCAGAGACAGAAATGTGAGCAGAAATGAGAGCTGGGCGACTCTCCCAGCTGCTGTGCTTGAAGGCAGAAAAAGGTAAGCTGAGGACAAAGCAAGTGACTGAGGCAAAACAGCTCCCTGATACATTTTCTGTTCATCAGATTATTGTAAAACCAATGCATCTGTTCCTGAAGTGCCTTTGGAAACTGCTGCTGTTGAGGATGGCATGGGTAGCATGGGTAAGCTTACAGGCATCTCCCATCTGTCAGGAGGGGCTGCAGCTGAAGGAATGCTGGCCCGAATATCTCAGTGGAGCTCTTTAAGAGCCTTCGAGGCTTTCCCAAATGCCTGTTTTACAACAAGATGAAAACTGAGGGTGTGGAGGCATTTTGGCCACCCCAATTGACCTTTCTTCTCTCCTCACGTGAGCCACTCGGATTCCAAGCCGAGACCAGCCCGAGGCAGGTACCGTTCTTCCTCATCCTGGAGGAGGGAGAGGCTCCCAGGTTAGCGGAGGAGGGATAAGGCACTGTCCTCTCCCACCTCTTCCCTGCGCTGTTGGACCTTGTCATTGCTGAGTCCTGTCTGCACGGTCTACAAGGGGAGTGTGGAAATAACAGGGCCTCCAATGTGTCCAGGTTATTTGCGCTAGGGGCTGTGCAATACATGCAAGAGATGCAGTAATGCACAGGGTTTTTTCCTTCTAGCACACCCCGGCACCGTTCTGCGCCCTGAGTTTCTAATCCGTGTCTGTAGTGCGGGGCAGCAGCAGTAACACCGTGCTCCTCCGCTCAGGAGCGGTCGGCTTTGGCCGCCCGGCATGCTGCTCTGTTGGTTTGCCTCCTTCCAGTCTCTTTACTTCTTAAAATTGCTGAATTAGCTTCAACGAACTGGTACTGGAAAGATAAAGTCGCTAAATCCCACACATGCTCATCTTGATGGATTTTAATTAACCTTTTCCCTGCAGCCCTGCTCTGTAATCCAGGCTAATTGCCACAGGGATTAAAGCCTGGCACTAATCTTTGGCCAGATAGGTTGCTAAGTTTTGCTCTATCTACCGCCTGTGCTTCCAGCTGGGATCCATCTCCTCCTCCTCAGCCTTTCAGAGGAGATAAACTGCGTCTGTACCAAATATTTAGTACTTTGCAGAGCTGCTGTTGCCACTTTCTTTCCTCTGAGAGGGAGCTCTTGTTGGAGATAAATCATAGTATTTCTTCTCAAAGGACCTGTGCACGGTCAGGGACTGCACTTAACCAAAGTCGTCTCCTCACACCCTCTTCTCTTTTTTTTTGTTGTGTGTTCGTCTTCCCTACGTTCAATTACAGCATTACCCCTGCTGGTCCGCATAGCTGGTATCTGAGGTCCGATGGATTGTTTCTGTTTGGGGAAGAGGCTGACGAGAGCATCAGCTGTTTCTCGGGTGAGCCCCGTGTCCTTGCGGATGAGGACGTGAACTCTGGTTGCCTTACGCAGCAGGGAAGTTTCCCTACCCAATAAGCCAAGTCCCACTCCCAGCCTCTTGCTGCGTTTGGTTTTCGTGTCCGCCTTGTTGGGCTTCGGCCGGTATCTGCTGCCCTATCCATGCTGGCACGGCGGAGCATGCAGGCACGTGGGCTTGGCAGGCTCCATCCTGGCGTGGCTCTGGGTTGCTCGGTGTCAGCTGCCCTCCTCGGAAGAAAAGCCTGTATGCTTCTAATTTTCTTGCTTTGCTATATTAATTTCAAGCAGATTTTGTCAGCTCTCCAATAGGAAAATAACCTTGGCGTGCCACAAACCGCGTCTCGCAAAGCATCATGTAGATTTTCGGGTCTGTGTACTGCCAAGACGTGCGCCGAGGGCAACGTGACCCTTCACAGCGATGCTCTGTCCTGGCCCCGGGAGGCGGCTCCTGCTGCTTCGCTGCTGTTTCTGTTCCTGGGTGAATCACTTGCTGGCGAGACTTGCGCACTCCTGGGCAGGTTGGAGATGCTGCTGCCGCTGCTGGGGGTGGCCAGGGGACCTGTCCCCTCCCGGTCCCCGGGGCCAATGCGTCGCCCTTCCTCCATCGCAGGTCCTGCTGGGAAACGCAGCTCTCGCCTTTTTCCTTTCTCCGTCGTCTGCTGCAGGGTGTGGAAGAGCCGTCCTGGGCTTCAGGACAGACCCCGGTGCTTGGGCATGGACGGGCAAGGGTCTCCTGGGCCGTCCAGCAGCGCGGGAACCATTCCCAATCCTGCTGTTGCTCAGGCAGGGCAAAGCGATCCTCTCGGATCCGGCGCTGGCCTCGACACACTGTCGTTGCAGTTCCTTCTTTTTAGCAATGCGTTTCAGGTGGAACCAGAAAAAGCCCTGCTATGTCACGGAGCCATGAGTGAGCTCGCGCTCCTCTCCCCCTCCGTGAGCGTTTGCGCAGCTGCTGTGGCAGCCGCAGCCCGAGGACCGAAAGCAACTGGTCCCCGCCAGAAAATGCAAACTCTCCATCGAGCATCCGCCCAGGAGGTACTGCCTCTCTCTGTGCCCTCATACCAAAGTCTGAATTTGTTTGGGCAAATGGCACGGTTGCGTTATTTCCAAAGACGCAAACCTAAGATTTCCTGGGGGATGACGCTGCTGCCTTCTTGTTGGGGGCGCGAAGGATGGGAGGTTTTATTTTGGTCACACCATCATGTAGCCTATGTCAAAAAATCTCTCTGTTACTGCAGGAGGGGATAAGCGAGGCTCCAGAAGGGAAAACGGGCCATGGCGGGTTACGTGGGGAGCGTGCGGCGATGAAGGTGATGGGCGTTTCTGTGGCCGGGGCAGAGCCGGGGTGTGAGGAAGGGCTGGCTGCTTTCCCAGGCCAAGGTGGGACGGGATGGGGGGGCTTTGGGGTGGGGACAGCCCTCTGTAATTACAGAGATTTAGGGGGTGAAAAATACAAAGAGGGAAGAAGAGACGTTTAGAGAGGAGATGTATAATTACTGAGGATGAGTAATGGGGTGAAACTAAGAAGTTTATTCAACACATCACTAACTTTTTTTGGACGGTGAATTCTCTATGGTTTCAGATTAGAGTTGAAGGGAAGCAGTGGAATAGTCATTTAAATTCAGGCCAAGAAACTTTACTACTCTGTATAAAATCTTCCCAAACCCCAGCTTTCCTGTTCTTCAGCTGAATAGAGCCAATTCTGTGTATTAATAGCTAATTCTGCCCATAGAGATGTTAAAAAAAAAAAAAAAAAAGTAGTAGTAGAAATGCAAAGTATGAAACGTGGCCCGGCTCTGCCTGCTGTGCCCAGGCTCCCGCGAGCTCTTTGGGAGACACGATGTCCCTTGTTCACCGCGCTGGATGGACAGGCGCAGGGCTGGCCACGCTTCCACTGCCCACGTTGGGGACGTCGCATTTCTTCTGGTCCTGGGCAGCTGCGGGAAGACCAGCGTCTTTCCCTCGTGCCACCGTGCTGAGGACAGAAGTGCCAGCCTCCTCACGGTAAGTGACGGACCTTGGGCCACCTCCCCTCGGAGGCATCAGACCTGAACACCCAAGTTCAAGTTTTTTGGGGATGCTGGGGAGCTGCAGGTTCGGAAGCTGCCGGCCGCTCCTAGAGGAAGGGCTTGGGAGGACGCGCGCTCCGGTGTTGCTCCCGATGAGTTTGCTGCCCTGGCTGTGTGAGTAGTGAGTGCATCAGGGGCTCTAGGGCTCTGTAGCATCCAAATTGTGTAAAGCCTTCACAGAGGGAAATTATTTAATTAGGGCTAGGTTGCTTTGACAGGCTTCTCAGATTCATGCCGCAGCATTTTTCCCCCCCCAAAAAGCTGGCTTGGATTTGGGTTACTCTTAGGAGAGCATCACTTAAATCTTATGTTTCACCTCAAAAATCAATTCATTTTCCTTTCTTTAAAAATTAAGTGTCTTGGAAAAAACAGGAAGAAAATACCAAACCTTCTAAAGTGCTCAGAGGAGGAATCTACAGCCCGCTGAATGAGCAAAGGCATTACAGAAATTACCATTTTCTGCCCAGTTCATGAAGACTACAGCTACATTGGGGAGCTCTGAAGAGGGAGCCTTGTATGGCCATTGCAGCAAGACCTCAGAAGGGAGATTGTGGGTTCACTGGACATCGCCGGGAGAGGAAGGGCAGAGGGCCATTTTCATGTGCTCTGACCCTTAGCTTTTAAGTTTTTAAGCTGTGAGAAGCCTTCTAATGAAAAGTATTCTGAGAAAACAATCATTTTTCATTATTAGTGTGTAGCTCAGAAACATCGAGTCAAACAAGCATCACCTTTCCCACTTTGCTTCCCATTTCTTCCCTGACCCAGTCCGTTTGCTTGCCGCTAGCTGATTTTTGTAGGCAGTTAATCTGATTAATGTAAAAATCTATCCAATTAATGTAAAATTTCAGCGCTGGCTTCAGTCAAGGTTGCGTTTCCGCTTTTCCTGTGGCTTTGGATGCGCTTTGCCTCCCCAGTGAGAGCTGTAGCTGCGATCAGGTAAGAGCAAGCGGGGAGCTGGGCGATGCTTCGGGCAGGGGAGCGGATTGCAGGCAGGCGATGGGCAAGGGTGAGGCTTGAGCAGGTTTTTGCACCACTGGCTTGCAAAGACACGGTCAGGGGCAACGCCCTGCCGTGATTCATTGAGAAAATGTTTCTTTATCTTATTAGTAACAGTCATTGATGAAACGGTGCTGGTTCGTTGCTCCGCTTGGCTCTGTATCGTCCTGCTGCTTGCGTGACCCTGTCGCTGCGCCAGCGGGAAACGGTGGTGCGTGCTGAGAACGTCTTCACAAACTGCAGAAAGTGCGTAGAAACGCTAATAGCCCCAAAGCTACTGAAGTTTTCTCTCTGTGGAAAAAAGAATTGCTGGTTAGCTGTTTTGCCGTTGGCGTGAATGTGATCTGGTTCCCCCATCTGACTGGAGATCTTTGATCCTTTCCAGTCTGAAAGGTAGCGTACGTGTACACACACACACAAGTGGCAGGAATTAAGAAATTGTGCAGCTCTATCCACAGTCATCTCTATTATTTCTAATTATAGCCATATGAAGGAGTCTTATGTCTCAGAAACTTGAAATTGCCTTTGACAAGCTTCTGATCTGCATCTTAGTTAGCAGCATGTAACTGGGCGCTCCAAACATTTTTGCAGTTCTTCTCTGTTCTGGAAGTTATTCCCAGCGCTTAAAGGCAATTTAAGGTCGGTGAAACAGGAACGAAACTCCCTTTCTGTAGCACACTGCTGTCTACCTCCCTGGTTTTGAAGCTTTGATAATAAAACCTAGCAGGATTTTTTTACCACAAACTCCCTGGCTAGTTCCCATTTCAGCTCTTGAAAGATTGCTCAGCACTTGGCAGAAGATTTTTCTGGCTCAGAGAATGCCTTTTGTTTGAGGGCCTGTAGTTTTCCCAATAGAAATGGACATGCACAGTTTTACTGGCCAGGTGGCTTCCGTGTCGCAGGAATGGCTGCCTCCGTTCTCCCGGGCTTGCCCCGGTCGTGGAGCTGGGAGGAGAGGGCTGGGGAGCTGCGGTCAGAGCCTCGCCCTTTGTGGTTGGGGGTCCGGTTGGGCTTCATCACGTTCTTAAGTATCCTCTAGTTATGAACGACTCCATCATAATGACTTTCTCCAGGTATTAACGTGTTTTCTTTCTTGTTGCCGGTGACGCGTAGCACTTCCAAGCATAGTTTGTCCCCAGATACCCCAGGTTTTGCTGCGTTTCAGCAGCAGGCCAAGTGAGTCCCAGGCATAAATGGTGCAAAATGCTTGCGAAGTACTGCGATGAGAAGCGTGACAGTAAAACCTCTCACTTTTGGCACGTGGCTGAGCTCGGTGGAAGCCAGCTTGTGCTGCAAGAGGACGGGGCTGGCTCAGCAGGGTGAGAGCATCTGCTGCTGCAGCACCGCGGCCTTGAACTTTGCTGCTTCATATCATTCCCCCTCACTTCTGTCTGTAACGTTAGGTGTTTGCTCCCACCATTCCTCCAAGTAACAAATGGACTAGCCCAGCCTGGTTTCAACACGGGAAGAGTAAGGAGGTGTAAAATATCGATTAATCCATAATCTTAGAGTGATGGGAAAAGCGACCATTGCGAGGTGAGCAAGCTGAAGGATGGTTTATGCCGATTGACAGATAAGATGCTCTCCCCCCCACCCACCCCCCGATTGCATGTTTGTCCTTGAAATTTCTTAAAGAGCTTGACTGATTAACCGTAATGAAATGGCAATCTTGTTCCCTCTGCATTTGTTCCTCAAATCTGGAGTCAGTCAACAGAGGATAAATAATCCTGACTTCAGATACTGTCGTGCCCACTCCTCTGAATTTTTTCCCCTCCTCCCTTTTCTTTTGCAGATGTTGACGAGTGCCAGGTCCACAATGGAGGCTGCCAGCACAGATGTGTGAACACCCTTGGGTCTTATTATTGTGAATGCAAGCCAGGCTTTCGCCTGCACACAGATGGCAGGACCTGCATTGGTAAGTCATAGTTTTAAATTTCTTGAGAATCTTTAATTCTTCATAGCCCTTTTCCTACCTGTAAATGCGTGGCATCGTACAAAAAATGCATATGTTGGCTTACCCACACACATCTGTCCTCTGCACAGGGCATTTGAGATGACGGTGATGGATTGTGTGTTCCTTTGTTTCTCAGGATCCCGGTAGTCATCCCTAACATGTTTCTATTACTGGGTTCATGACGTTTGCTGTTCTTCAGTGCGGACACGTACCATTTTGACTTCTTTGCAGTTCCTTTGTTTATTCTGGTTCAGGAGAAGTAACTCACGGTGCTTTGGTGCTTCTGCTTTCGATAAAGGGTGTATCTGATACAGCATTTTCAGAACTAATACATGAAGTAGACTATGAAAAGGTTGAAGTCAGTCTTCATTTTTCCCTCAACTATTTCCCTAGTCTGTGTGGTAGGCACTAGGTGTGACAGACAAGTGAAAATAACCGTGGAACTGTGTCCATAATAATCTGGAAACCCTCTTCTCTGGGATGTTGGTCATGTGTCCGCTTGGATGGTGCGTGTCCAGACATTACAATTCAGATGCCAGGTCTGGCTTGCAGTTGATTTCTGGGCCAATTTGTTGAAATATTGTTGTTTGCCTGCTCCAAACTAGAGGCTAGGGAACACCGGGGCGGAGCTTGAAGTCAGCCTTTCCAGCATCTGCTGCTGTTGTTTTTATTAAACCACTTCTCCCTCACAGCTTTATTTGACACTTTTTTCCATTTTTTGAGGGATATTTTCATACAAGTGGAAAGAATTCCTGGGCGATGGTATTTCAAAGGCCATTTGCTGGGGTTTTTTTCTCAGAATATAGTCATGTTCCAGAGTTTGCTAAAAACAAGTCTGTGAGCCTGCGTGTTGCAGATGGGAACAGTGAGGTGAGCAGAAAAAAGAGCCATCTGGGGAGTGGTACCCACCATGCCCAGAGCAGCACAGACCGCACATCTTTCCACAACTGCCCCTGCTATGTGATGATACTCTAACAAGTGCAGCGAGACATACGCTTAAGGTGCAGCTTCACTTAGTGCCCTATATCACGCTGGAAAAACCCAGAAGCAAAAGGATTGCAAATCGAGAAACAAGCCAATCGTTCCCAGCCCGCTGCTCTAGCACTGAACATGTAAACTTGTGTTCGTGGCGATGCATTGCTACTGTTTGCATGTAAGCGTGTATGTGGTCTGTCATCTGATAATTGTCTTCGTAATATGTAGTTCTCATTTTTTGCGGTATTCAGTGATTCTGCCGCCTCTGCCTCACAGAATAAAACGTGAGACAAACTGAAATAAGGAGTGTTCTCAGCGGGGTCAGCCCCAGAAGGTGAAACAATTTCCCGAGAAAGTCTAAAAGGGATCACTACAGGGAGAAATCTCGTGTTTAAAAGCAATTTCCCTTCTTTGCTTTCGTTCTTCAGGCTTACCTGCTCGTGTGGCTGTGATGCGCAGAGCATTTCTGCCGGGGTCTGGGCAGGCAGGGCTTCCCTGCTCCCCGCTGCTTGCGCCGAGCGCTGCGAACCTGCTTTGCATTAAACTTCTGAGCAAGTATTTGCCATAATGTGCACAGTGTTGGAATTCATCTGCCAAAATTAGGAAGTCTCTGTTCATGAAACCTGATCTACTACGGGAGTAACTCGGGCAGTTTCTGAAGCTCTGGGGAGCGGAGCTGGCAGGCTCTGCTGTTAGTTCAGCGGTGCCTGTGCCCCTGCGATCCCCAAAGTACGCAGGAAAGGAGACCAAACCAGGCAGGGCGAGTGAAAACTCTCGCTACAGAATTGGCCAATCCTGGTTCTAAAATAACAACAGGGCAGACCTAAAAATCTGGCTTTCTCCCTTCAGGGGTGGTGCCTTTTGTTCTTTACACTTCTGTGACAGAAATGTGCGTATATGTGTATATATATCACACTTTCGTAATAGCTCTGTACTAACCTATTAAGCCGGTTGTGCGGAGGGGTGGAAGTAAACATCTTTTTCTTGTAAAAGCTCTGAACAGAGCACAGACTTAGAGGTTACTCCTCTGCCGGTGTTCATGGGTGCCCTCTGTGTACCCACAGACGTAAGATTGCCTTGTGCCACGGGTGCCCACGTGCCACGACTGCCCCGTTTGATGCTCGGTCCCTTGTGCACGGCTTTCCACCCCTGTGGATTCGTTGCAGGGGGATGCTCGGATGGGAAGCCCCCGAGCCGGGCAGCGGTGTGCGGTCCGGCCGGGCGGCTTTCTGTGGGTCACTTTGAAATAATCCTAGGCCCCTGAGCGTGCGCTCGCTTTCTGCGGTGCTTTCGCAAGTACATGCACATGGTTCTTTCCTTGGTCTACATAAATATTTACACTGCAAAGTCGGAGGCTTTGCTCCGACTTGATCTTGGAAATCACACGGTTTTTATTAAGCCAGCATTCTTGACAAGAGTTACCGGGCAGCGATGGCGGGGCGCGGGCAGCGTGCAGGCGGCAGCAGCAAAGGCAAGAGGGCTCGCTCAACACACCCGCCCCTCGCACTGCAATTTTTGTGTTTCAGGAGTCCTTTCCCAGCACCCCTGGGGAAGAGGAAAGCATTTTCTCTCGCTAAATGCCGAGCTTAAGGCCAGCTGTGACAGAAAGGTAGAGCAACACGACCGAGCGGTGGAAAGCAGCGTGAGCACCCGTCAAAGCCGCGGGGGTGCTGGGGACCCGTAACGGGGTGTCCCCTGGAGCAGAGATGCTTTTCAGTGCCTTGGAGGCTGCACGGGGGTGGCACAGAAAGGAGGCACAGTGATATCCTCCCTATCCGGGTGAAATTAGATAGCTGAGTAATGAACTGCTTTATAGCTGCTGCGTCGGTCGGTACCTACGAAGAGCTCGGTTGCGGTGTACGGCAAAGCTAGAGCTGTAGCATGATGCTGCACAGGTCGGAGTAGGTGTGTTTGGGCAGGTAACCTCCGTCGCAAGGAACAGAGCGGAGACGTTGCAGTGCCTGGCTGCTGCTTTCTCAGGCTGAAGGTAGCAAGAGGTGGTGGGTTTTGCTCAGGAGGACCTGAGCCACGTTTCTTCACTCCTGTGACGTTCCAGGCACTTCAACCAAGATTTTGTTGCCCTGCGTGGTTCTGAGGAATTAGGTTAACTGATAAAAGCTGTGTTTCTCTTCAAGTTGGGATATCCTCTAATTTTGCTGGACAGGTAAGATTCAGTGCTGCTGAAACAGGAAAAAATTGCCACTAAATAAAAGGAATGGGCTAGGACTAAAGAGAACTGGAGACAGTGAGACTCTCCCGTCCATTCCTCTCCGCTCCAGAACTGCTCTGCCCTTAGAGGCAGGGGAATTCACTGCTGGTGAGCCGAGCCAGGGCTGCGGGGAGACTTGCAGCCGAGAGCTGGGTCAAGCACGGAGATGGGCTTTGGGAAGCTGCTGGCAGCCCCAGCGAGCAGCAATGCAGGCCAGAAAGCATTCTGGAGACAGAAAAAGGTGATTGCCATGAAGTTCCTAGCGACGGTCTGTAAACCCGCGGATCTAATTCTTTAAATGTTTTCCGATTCCCACAAACCCACAAAGGCTTCAATTAATCGGCAGCACTGCCTGAAGCGGGGCGCTCCAGAATTCCCCTGCGGAGGCTGGTGGCTGTTAACCCTGGGAGGGCAGGGCTGGGCGAGGAGCTCAGCTCTTGGGGGGTGGACTCAGGGTGATCGGTCCTTTTCCACCCTCTGGCTGAACTATTATTCCAAGCTTGGGATGGGAAGCCAAAGCCTGTTTTATTCCTGAAGACGTCAAAGAATGGGAAGACAGATAAAATCTTGTGCTACTTTCTTTTGATGGCTTTGCACCCTTGGCGGTAGTTTGCATCTTTGTGCTCAGTATTGCAGATGATTAAGCGAGGCGCAATGCAGGGAAAAATCAGCAAAAGTTTTCAGAAGTTACCTAGGCACCTTTAAAAGCAATCTCCTATGAAGGGTATTGCAGTTCCATGTAAAGAGCTGTTTAGATTGGCACTTGTGTTTTGTAGGATTGGAAGAAACCTTTTGCCTTTAAAAGCATTTTTCTGCCAGGGTGTTGGTACATTTTCCAGCACAAGCAGAGCCTGGCTCTACGCACAGCCCAACAGGGGATTCTTAAATCTCACCACCTTCCTGTGTCCTGCTCTGGGTCTCGCAGCAACTCTCAGCCCTTGCTGATGCTATGGGTAATCTGCAGCTCAGTTGTGCAAGATTCTTTTATTGCCTCTCTGCTGGTCAAATATAGCAAGTTGCTGATGATCTGAATACAGAAGGGAGGGAGAAAAAGAGCAGGCCTTTCTATTGAAAGTGAAACAGAACAAAAAGAGTCATTGGACGTCCTGAAATTACCTCTTTCTTTATCAGAACCACATGGGCGGGAGGCAGGAAGCTGACATCTTCAGGTCCTTCTCCGCTATTTCAGCAGAGGGATGAAATCCAGTCCAAGGCAAAGAACTTAATCTGAGCCAATTGCTTTTGTTGGCCTGCAGAGGAGAGAGATGGTCTGTATTAACACACAACATGTTTCTGGAAATTGTCTGAGGTTAGAATAAATCACTTTGGGATTACATGATGTATCCCTATTTGTATTAAGAGTACTCCAAATGAAGAAATCTCAACTATAGTGGCGATTTATATATAGTGAGCAGAAGGACTATGCCGTAAAGGTTTGTGTGGGCTCGAACTATGCACGCAGAGGGTAATCGTCCACATGGACTTGGTAGAGGTTTTCAATTTGCATGCATTGTACAGGCAACTCGCACGTTTTAGAAAATCTGACTTTTTCTTTGCCCAGTGGCATGTTTCTCAGCCGTTTCTTAGAATCGATGGTTTCATGTGATGCTGCAAAAGGGAACGTCATGCTCAGTTCTAGTTACAGCTGCTTACGGTTACTTTTAAAGTATTGGCTCGCTGCTTGCAGAGCTTTGGGGGCTGCCGGGGAGAGGTGCAGAGGGAGCGAATGCCAACGGTGTGACGTTGCTAACGGCCCCCGGGCTGAGCGAGCGGCACCGCTCGGCTCCCGGGAGGTTGCAGTGTAGCTGCAGGGGCTGAATTCAGCTCTTCCCATGTCGCGAGGGTCAGCTGGAGGGTGCAGAGCTCCGGTAGCTCAGTTATTAAATTGACTCCTGTGTTAGTCGGCTGCTTCGCAGACCTGCTTCCCATGTGTGACCAGTAGTAACAATGTCCTTTTCATGCCTTTTTATCTGTTTCCCGGGCCCGAGAGGGTGGGAATCTAGGAGCTAGCATCTTTCAGCAGCACTGCCCTCCCTTCAGACAGAGGGGAGGGGAGTAATGTCCCTCTTGCAGACGATGAAATATCATCTGTGGAAAATCTGTCTGAGCTTTAATTACAAAAATGTGTGTGATGTACAAGATGACACTGGGTTTGGCAACATTGTCACAGAAATGTTAAGCTAGGAAAAGCATCTGGGAATGGAAATATTTTTAGAGTGGTTCTGTAAACAGCAAAAAACCAAGCGGTAATTAAAACAAGGCCAGCAGTGAGGTCTGCTGGCTGTTACTCTGCGAGAAGCCAGCTAAGGAGACCCAGAATTAGAAGGCCCTAGCTTTGATGGAAAGACACCCAAACCAGTTTTAACACGTTTCATTTGTTTCGTCTTATTATTCCCAATTCTTAAATTGAATTAGGTCGTGTCTTAGCAAAACCGCGGTGCTGCACAAGCACCCCGCCAGTCGGCGCGCCGTGGGTGGCTCTGCGCGACGCCGCAGGACGCGATTGCTTTGCTCGTTACATCGCGCACGTGCCACCAGTGCTGTATAGCTTACGAGCACCGTATAGCCAGTGATGCCAGCCACTTCTTCCCCGCGCATAAGTCTCTTGGCAGAGAAGGACTTCTGGTTCCCATTACCCGTAGTGCTCTGGAACGTACCCGCGATGGCCGAGACAACGGCGTGTGCCGGCCCCTTCGTCATCGTGCGCAATCGCAGAATGGGGAGGCTCAGGTGGGGTTATTAGCCTTGAAGAGTACATTTGCTAGCAAATAAGGTATACTAAAAGAAACGTAAGAGGAAAGAAAATGCTCCGTAAGAGCCCTGCGGTCTCGCTGCTTCACCTTTTCCGTTCTCTGAGCGGTCCGCAGACAGCGTCGGTTAAGATCCGCGTAAGTGGTGCCGGTACTCGGTTGCGCTTAAACGCCTTGGCCGAGGAGGACTCGCTGGAACAGGCGCACGCGTCCTTTTAGTTGGCATCCGTACCCTACTTGAGCCGCTTGCGGTCGCCGAGCGTTGCCACATCCCACCCGTCGAGTGCCTGAAGTTTCCTCTGCCGCTCAGGAGCAGTTTTTGCCGTGACAAAGCTCCATCGCTCCACGGCTGCCGCGGGGTATGGCGTGGGTACCGTGCCTCAGCGCGCCGGTCGGGGCAACCCAGAGAGACGTGTTCATCTTCTTGTGTGTAGGAGTAACGCTTTTGGAAAGTCTGCTGTATCCAACCTTACAGGATTTCTGCCTGCTTAAATCTTATATGATAAAGACAATCCTGGACTTCAGATTTTCCAGTCTGAAAAGTGGTCTTTTAGAGGTATGTGAGGAGGGCGATTATTCAGACTGCAAATTCATACGAATAACTGCATACTGGGAGGTTATTTTAGACGTAAGACGCGTTGGCTTGTTACACATTGGCCCAGTACTCTTCCCGTATGAAGGAATGTTTTGGCAGGCATTAGCATTGTTTTACTTCTTTTTAAAAAAAGCACTCCAACAAGCACATTATTTATGGGTATTTTGGAATATATATGTTATTAAACACTTTAATATATCAGGATATTTTAAAACGACCACCCGTCTCTGCTAAAGCTTGAGTACTGTAACTCTGACCCATAACTTTTCAGGAACGTCGAGTATTTCTGTTGTTTCCTTCCAAATGGATTAAAGGAAACAATGTCAGCACAGCTAACATAAACTGATAGTTCTCGCTCCAGCCGTATGTTGTGTATGGCAATACTCTGACCCAATTAAGTCACTTTTATTCCCCCAAATGTTGTTTAGTTAGTTAGAGGCATACAAGGGGAGGTTAGTTTTGAAAAGTTTGAAATGAGAGCGCTCCTCAGCTGTGAGTCAAGGCGTATTTTTTTGTAGGGGAACTGTTTGCAGAAAAAATAAAAGTGAATATTTGGGTTTGCCTTTTATTTTCCTCCTGTGCCAAATATTTGCTTTTCACTAATATACAAGAGAGGCTTAATCAAATTACGTTCAGTACTCTGTCTATAGAAAATAGTCTTTTGAATACCTGGGTAAGGCACTGGCAGAGCCTTGCTATTGCAAGGTGTTGGTACCTGACCCAGCCTGCGCCCTGGGCACGGCTGTCTGACCGACCCACCTTCCCTTGGGACTCAGAGAGCTCCTTAAAAACGGAGACTTTTACTAGCATGTGCTTCCCAGGCTCGCCTGCTTAGCAAAACTCTCGAGGTTGTTGAGGGCACTGTGATTACCTGAAGCGTTAGCTTGTGGAGAGATGTTTTTCATTAGAGGTATTTTTAGCTTTTCTTGTAAGATTCCTCAGAGTCAGCACATTAGTTGATCCTGGAGTTTGAAAAATAGGTCAGAAATGTGTGAGAGCACAACTCATCGTACCGTTCTGCTTATGGAAAGCAGGTCTGGGTTTCCACCCCAGACAGTGGCTGGGTTTTAGCCATGTTGCACCCCCACAGCTTTGATGTGCAGCATGTTGGGTGTTTCGTGCACATTCGTGTCTCCTAAGAGGAAGAACAGACTTTAAGGGCCAATTTCTCAGTTCCTGTAAGGGACGCCTCTCTTAGGAGCAGTCTGTTTGAGATGCTCACCAATTAAGGAGGCTAACTCAGGAGACATGCAGTGGTCTAAGAGGAGACTTTCAGCACTTTGGAGGCATGGAGTTAGTTACCCCAAGATGGCTTATCTACCAGAGTCTGTGAATCCTGCTCCAGAAAGTCCCTCCCTGCTTTGTTTTCTAGCTCAGATTTCTCCTGGATACAACAAGGTCAGTAGTCCTGGATAGCTGCAGCCTAGTAAAAATAAGCAGGCAAACTCTGCCCGCTTGCTGGTTGCAAGGTGCACGCATCTCCGGTTAAACATAGTGCTTTTGTTGCTTATCCTGCAGAGGAGTCCCAGATTATAAGAACAGAGAGGGGGGAGGAGAAGGCTATTTTAAGGCTGATTAATGATAGCAAGCTTGTAAAGAGAAGATAGTCCACATGTTTGGTCAGAAGATCTGTTTTCTGCCGTAGCCTAGGCAAAACCTTCTGTTTTCTGACTGTTTGAAATCCTTTGGGCAGGAAAGCGCCTTGCGCAAGGCCACACAGAAACGCTGTGGCACGGCCAGGAACACCAGTCGGGAATCTCAATTCCCAGTCCCGCCTGCACTTAGGATGAAATCACAGTTCCCGCCAGCGTATCCCCGTGTGCTCCAGCTCAGCGACTGCTGGTTACAGCATCAGTTACTCGCAGCATGGACGAGGACAAGCGTCCTAACTTTCATGCAGAAATCTCCTAGTCGAAGCACTGAGCTGGGTGGGGGGTGTTAGACCCGATCGAAGTATGGACATGCGGGATGCATCTTAAAACATTGTTCCTTAAATGTTTCCAGAAGAACTGATGGTACCTGCTGGGCCTTGCCCTGTGTAACCGGTGTCTTTTGCATGGCACGGAGCTGGAAATTTAGTTTTCCGTATCGTTTTGTTATGGGGAAAACCTCAATACGTCTGTGTGCAACTCTCACTGAGCAGAAATTAAGCTGAACTAGCTGTGGCGTTGCACCCGCAGTGACTGGCTTTGAACAAAGTTATGAGAATTTCAGCTATAACGCAGCGCGAAAAGCCCACCTGTGGACACAGGCACCCTTCGGAGAGGGCTGATGCTTGTTAGGGAGCGTGCTGGCCGTCAGCTTCCCTCCCATGTAATACTGCAGAGGACCCAGCCCAGACCCCCGCATCCTGGTCTCGCCTCCCAGGAGAGCTGCTGGGAACTCTTATTGTAGAAAAGAGCGATTTTAAGCTGCTACCTGACACGGTTGAGCCTTAGAAAAGGGTGCCTGTCTCGAGGGGGTCTGCCCAAGGTCCCTCTCAGGCACAGCGGTGGGGGCCCCCTCTCGCACACTGCCTACAGAACAGAGGTTTGTAGCAACAGCTCGCATTTAGCGCGCCTCTCGCTTTAGCACAGGTTGAATATGCCCCAATTTTAAGTTCTCATCATTAGCAGTGCTCTGGCTAAGCGTGTGCAATTTGCCCTGGTCCTGTGCAAGAGACCCATCCAGGCACCGTTATTTTGTGAGGAACGTTCTGTCCCTTTGCCTCGTAGCGGTGAACACGTGCGCCCTGAACAACGGCGGCTGTGAACACAACTGCGTGCAGGTGACGCTGACACAGCACCAGTGCCAGTGCCGGCACAATTACCAGCTGCGGGAAGACGGCAAACGCTGCGTCTGTGAGTCCCCTTGAGCGTGCTCGGGAAGCTGGGGGGGCTGAGTTTTGCTTTGGCCTTTTTTTTTTCAGGGGCAGCTGGGAGTTGGGGGGAATAGGGAGCATGCACTTGCACGCTCAGCCATCAAATAGATCGGGCCGGGATGTCTCTCTCCAGTAAAAACTCTGCATGTTATGTTGTCATGGACATACTCTGCAGCTTATTCTGAAAGGCTAGGAAGAGCTGAAGGAGCGTAGCCAACAAAAATGAAATTGTATGAAGGCACGCACTTCTGAGAAAGTGAAGGAACAGCAGCGTGTTCCAGCGGGACGGGATCTTCTTCCCCCGCTTGCAGACGGCTTTCTGGCTGACCTGCTCCCGGCTGCAGGAGGGAGAGAAGCTGAAGGGGATATAGAGCAGAAGTTTAATCTTCTCCTTCTCAATTGGCATTCAAGAAGTAGAAGGAGGGAAGTCTTCAGCTGTGAAGTTGCTAAGGGAAAAGGAACAACTGGGATATTAGAAACGCAGCAGTCGGTAGGGTTTTGTAGCATCCGTCCAGATCCTGGAGGAGGTCAGAGATTGGCAAACGTCCTGATAGGAGCACTTGAAGCAAATTTGCCTAGCATTCGCTCTGTAATCTCTGTAGAGGGACGTGCCTGTGCTAAGCTTCTGCTGGAAAGGTTTTACTCAGGTTAGTGCCCGCCCTTTGTGGGATCTCATGCCATGTAAATCCTCCTGCCTGGCTGGAGCAGTAAACAGAGAGCAGTAGCAGAGATTTTTCTGTCTGGTGGAGAATGGTCTTTCTTTCACGGATTCCAAACTTTTTTTTTGCTAGGCATAACTAACTAACTGCTTGATGCTCTCTTCTCCCATAAGCGTGATGCCAGTAGGAGCTAGGATTAGCATGAAATTGAGCCTGCCTCTTCTGCTTTGACCTGCAGTGAGGAACCCCTGCACCGACAGGAACGGGGGCTGCATGCACCGGTGCCACAACCACCGTGGAACAGCTCGCTGCGAGTGCCACCCTGGCTACCGCCTGGCGCCTGACAATAAGGCCTGTGAAGGTAAGCTAAAAGTTAAGTAAGTTCGTTCCCTACGACAAAGCTTTCACGGAGAAAACCAACTGTGTCTCACGGGGTGTAGTGCTCCGTCATAGCAGCTATCAGCATTTGTGAATTTGATGATGTGATGCACAAGCCTTCCAGAGCAGTGGCATGAAGGTGCTCAGCTGATGTCTGTCCAAGAGCCCTGCTCGAGTTGTCGTCTGGAACAAAACTCGAGTTCCATGTGCTCCAATTTCCTAGGAAGCCATACAGTAATTCTGAACTCTTAGCTCCGTTTCTTTGTTGGTCTAGGCCCCAGTGAAGAATTCAGGGTGCGAGAAACGTGAAGATAGTAACAAACAACTGTCCCTTTGAAAGAAAGTTTATGGCTCAACCTGCTTTGCTTATTGATTGCTCATCTCTTGCAGACGTGAATGAATGTCTGACCGGACTAGCCATGTGCGCACACCGGTGTCTCAACACTCGGGGCTCCTTTAAGTGTACCTGTAACCCGGGCTACGAGCTGGGGGCAGACGGCAAGCAATGCTACCGTGAGTACTGCGGCCAGACCCCCACCTCGGGTGGGGACGGGAGGCGGGTTTGCTTCTGCGGGCAAGTGTTTGTGCACTCTCCTCTGGGAATTGGTGGGGCTGAGTTATAGCCATCTTTTTTTGACAAATTTCACAAGCAGGTCTGGGGCTGTTTACTCTCCCACCAAGATAAAAAACTTTGATCTTTAAAGTTACCATGAAGCTACTTTTGCTGGTTTAGGAGATTTATCTGGAGCCATTTGGCTCCAACCAGGCCAAGCTCTGCTCTTGGGGACTTTGTTGGATGAATTCAGTCAGCTGCAGATGTGTAACCGAAGAAGGAATTGAGCTAGTGAAGTGATTGCATCTGCTCCCATCAAGAAAAGAAAAAAACACTATTATGCAAGACTGAGCGAGGTTGTCCGTATGTCTTTGTTCAGCTAATACGCAGCAGCAGGGCTAGTCCAAAGCGGATTGATCGGCGTTTAGCACTAGCAGCCCCCTTGCAGATGAAAGCCACCAGGGCTGGCAGCTGGTGTTACTGGAAGCCGTGATGCTCTGCCTGTGCAGCTGCTGCAGCTCTCCCTGGGAAGTGGCCAAGGGTAGGAGGGTAAGGCTTTGAAGACCATAAATTGGTCTTGAAAAGCATCAAACTGAGAGCAACGTTAGGAACTAGACTGATGACATGCTATTTAAGAGCCTAAGCACATACACACCTTTCTTCCTAGGAACATGGCTTATCTCACACTGCATGTTCTGAAAAAAAAAAAAAAAATCCCATAGCTCAGTTTCACATGCAACTGCACATTTACCTTTAGCTGTTGGTGTTAAGATAGATAGCCAGCAAGGCTTACAGGGGATTGGATTAGGAAGCCAGATCTATGCCTAATAAATCTTAGCTACCTCCTCCTCACCTAGCACTGTGGCATGGTTTAACCCCAGGCAGCAACTAAGCACCACGCAGCTGCTCACTCACTGCCCCCCCACCCAGTGGGACGGGGAGAAAATCAGGAAAAAAGTAGTAAAACTTGCAGTTTGAGATAAGAACAGGTTAATAGAACAGAAAAGAAGAAACTAATAATGATGATGATAACACTAATAAAATGACAACAGCGATTGATAGTTTTTGATAGTTTTTGATAGTTTTTGATAGTTTTTGATAGTTTTTGATAGTTTTTGATAGTTTTTGATAGTTTTTGATAGTTTTTGATAGTTTTTGATAGTTTTTGATAGTTTTTGATAGTTTTTGATAGTTTTTGATAGTTTTTGATAGTTTTTGATAGTTTTTGATAGTTTTTGATAGTTTTTGATAGTTTTTGATAGTTTTTGATAGTTTTTGATAGTTTTTGATAGTTTTTGATAGTTTTTGATAGTTTTTGATAGTTTTTGATAGTTTTTGATAGTTTTTGATAGTTTTTGATAGTTTTTGATAGTTTTTGATAGTTTTTGATAGTTTTTGATAGTTTTTGATAGTTTTTGATAGTTTTTGATAGTTTTTGATAGTTTTTGATAGTTTTTGATAGTTTTTGATAGTTTTTGATAGTTTTTGATAGTTTTTGATAGTTTTTGATAGTTTTTGATAGTTTTTGATAGTTTTTGATAGTTTTTGATAGTTTTTGATAGTTTTTGATAGTTTTTGATAGTTTTTGATAGTTTTTGATAGTTTTTGATAGTTTTTGATAGTTTTTGATAGTTTTTGATAGTTTTTGATAGTTTTTGATAGTTTTTGATAGTTTTTGATAGTTTTTGATAGTTTTTGATAGTTTTTGATAGTTTTTGATAGTTTTTGTTTTACTAATAATTCAAAAGCCATCAAAAACCTATCAAAACCTAACAACAACTATCAAAACCTAACAACCAACTATCAAAACCTAACAACAACTATCAAAACCTAACAACCAACTATCAAAACCTAACAACAACTATCAAAACCTAACAACCAACTATCAAAACCTAACAACCAACTATCAAAACCTAACAACAACTATCAAAACCTAACAACCAACTATCAAAACCTAACAACAACTATCAAAACCTAACAACCAATCAAAAACTAACCTAATAAAATGACAACAGTAATAGTAAAAAGATTGGAATATACAAATGATGCACAGTGCAATTGCTCACCCCCTGCCAATCGACACCCAGTTAGTCCCCAAGCAGGGATCCCCCTGCCCCAGCTCCCCCCAGTTTCTATACTAGATGTGACATCCCATGGTATGGAATACCCCGTTGGCCAGTTTGGGTCAGGTGCCCTGGCTGTGTCCTGTGCCAACTTCTTGTGCCCCTCCAGCTTTCTTGCTGGCTGGGCATGAGAAGCTGAAAAATCCTTGACATTAGTCTAAACACTACTGAGCAACAGCTGAAGACATCAGTGTTATCAACATTCTTCGCATACTGAACTCAAAACATAGCACTGTACCAGCTACTTGGAAGACAATCAATCAACTCTCAACATTCTTCGCATACTGAACTCAAAACATAGCACTGTACCAGCTACTTGGAAGACAATCAATCAACTCTATCCCAGCTGAAACCAGGACAAAACCCCTGGTTATTCTTGCATTAATAAGAGGAAAGACAGAGGGACTATATTAATCTTGTGAAATCTGGAAGATGGTCTTCCATCATGGCTCAGCTTTTGGTGTTGACACACACTGATCCGCTGGGAAGCATCAAGCTCCTCTCTTCTTTCATCCTCCTTGGGTCCAAACACACTAAAAACTCAAAAATGTTCTTAAAGGCAGAAAATGGTTTTCCTGCGGTTCAGGGCTGAGTCAAAGCTCCGTGGTACAAGTTCCTTTTAGTTTAAGAAAGCTGAATTAATTAGACAAGTTTACATAAACTTTGCCAAGCTAAGATGATACATGGCTGCTCCTGACATTTGTGCCACCATTTTTGACATATCAGTAACTAACGCTTCTAGCTGTAGGCATCTGGATGTTTCCGTAGTTAGCTGTAGTCTGCTGCTCCCATTTCTAGCTGGCATCAGAACAGCTCCATACTCACAAAGACCAAGCCAAATTTTGGTCGGCAGCACATCCCGCAGCTTGTGTAGGAACGGGAACAGTTTTGTCTGCCGTCTGGTTCGTCTCAGAGGCTGTCCGGAGCCTGCTCCACAAGTCTGTCCCTAAGAGGCTACGTGGGGCGTTGCCTGGGATCCATCCATTTATTTTTATACATCACTTCCCAGCCCGGCAGCAGCCTCTGCGCAAAACTATTTCCATCCTTTCCCCACTGTGCATCACTGTTCTCCTCGGCATGGCTGCGCACGCAAAAATGCGCACGCAAGGAGCTTGGCTGGGACCTGTGGTGTGGGTGCCTGCCGGAGCCCGGCCAGTATGTACAGGGGTGCAGCGCACACTGCAGGAGCCTAACCCGTGTGCCTTTTCCAGGGATAGAAATGGAGATTGTGAATAGTTGTGAAGCCAACAACGGTGGCTGTTCCCATACGTGCCACCACACCAGCTCCGGCCCGGTCTGTACCTGTAATTTTGGTTATCGGCTTGAAGAGGACCAGAAGACGTGCACTGGTAAGGCAAGGGGAAAAGCACATACCTCGTTTTTACAAGCACACCTCAAGTAACAGTGGGGATCTCCGTACGTTAGCTACTCTCTGTATATGCACTACAAACAGGTTAACAAGGCTAGAAACAGATGCAAAACACCTCGAGCTCTGTAAATGCGATGAAGTTGAGGCATGCACCTCATACTGCATTACTCTGAGCCCCTTGCAGCAAATAACCTTGCAGCAGAAACCCACCGTGGTGCTCACTAGCCAGACATTTGCTGCACCAGCGTGTCAGGCTGTGGTTTTGTCCTGCGTTCACAGTGGGGCTGTGGCTCAGGCTCGCACAGCGAGGCTGGGTGGGTGTTTCCATCCTTCGGGCAGTCCAAAGCTGTGAGAAATCCTGGTGTCCTTCCTGCAGGTTAGTTGGAGGGGCTATGCATTGAGGCACTTACTTACACCTACAGACTTCTCTTTCTGTAAACCCAGCAAACAGGAGGTTGCTAGCAAAGAGTAACAGTGTTTAGTGATGCAAAACAGTACTTACATATCTCCATGCAGTGCAGAGTTGCAGTTCACTTTGCTCAGGAAATAATTCTTGAATTTGTTTCTTCTTTGTTCAGTACCACCTTCTTCCTGCAGTTTTCAAAGAGCACGTCTGTCCAGGACATCTGTTGGGAACAGATACACTCCTTAACAGGCTGCCACGGGCACCCACAGTTGCTTGGGCGGGGGGGGGGGGATTCCTCTGCCAGGAGAGCAATGCAAAACCCCCAGGAACTTTGCTTTCCCCCATGGCTCTGAGGAAGCAGCAGGAGCTGTCTCCATACATCTGTATGATGTAGGAGCATCGCAACACAGGAGCAAAAAAGCCAGGACCTGAACTGAAGTCTACTCTGAAAGAACATTATTCCTTTGCATACTACAAAGCCCAGTACACTTTCTATGGCCCAGCAGTGCTATCTGTTTTCCTACCAGACCCCTCCTCGGTCCAGCCTCCTCTGGTGGTAGGGGGATGCTTCACCAACCCCACTACTACCTGGGCACTGCAGTAATTCCACTTCACAGTGGGCAAATGGAGTCCCATCATAAATACAAGGGGCTTGAAATTTAAAGCCCCAGGAGCTCTGCTTTCTCCAGGTTATCTAGATCCATCCTTCAGAGACTTCACTCTGAGATAGCTTGAAGGAACTGATACCGAAAAGCTGGTCAAAGAAACTCTCTAAGACTCGATTTTGGAGTTTTAGAAAGCAGGCATTCTTTATTGCAGCGCTGGGTGCATGGGGGATCGCTCCACCTATAGTGCACACCATCAGGCCTAATTGTCCAGGTTAAGTACATGTTCTACATACATACTCACTAGATTTCCGAGAAATGTTATACATATTCATTAGTTTTCCGGGAAACTATTAGCGTATGCAAATGTCCTTTACGCAGGCGCATTGAAGGTCTCTGGTGGTCTTCAGGAGTCCTCTGGTGGTCTTCCATAGTCTTCCTCACTGGTCCGCTACTTGACCCTTCTCGGATGATTCTGTGCAGTGTGATCTTCTGCATGTTTGATACATCTTATCCTAAAGAATGCTCGTTAGTGCTTCTATTATCTATGCCTACATTTTGGCATAATTCATATGGATACTTCTAAGCTAAGTTACCTAAAAGGGCTAAAGTCCTTATCTTCTTCAGAAACTGCAAGGCCATCCAAAAGCAATTTCTCACACATTTTGCAACGTACAGAACCCCCATCCACCACTGATCAGCAAACGATCGGGCAAAGAAACAGCAAGGCCATTGTACTCAGAAAAACATCCTGCATCCATCCCTCCTTTTCTTTTGAGGACTTGTAGCTTACCTGTTACAGTCCTCAATATATATGTACTAAAACTCATTTCTGTATAATTTATAGTCCATCCGTTTCAAGGGTTCAAGTTAAATATTTTCCTGTTTCTACTTCATGTCTAATCTCGTTTCTTTTCCAGTCACTACATGTTTCAGCTGAACTCCAATAAC